>NW_026947697.1:0-341223 GCF_034190915.1 Cavia porcellus | reverse complement strand
ATGGGTGTGTGTTACATTACATTCACTAGTAGGAGTGAGAGAAACATCACGGGGTGGTGCGCATTGTATGGGTGTGTGTTACATTACATTGACTAGTAGGAGTGAGAGAAACATCACGGTGTGGTGCGCATTGTATGGGTGTGTGTTACATTAGATTCACTAGTAGGAGTGACAGAAACATCACGGGGTGGTGCGCATTGTATGGGTGTGTGTTACATTAGATTCACTAGTAGGAGTGAGAAAAACATCACGGGGTGGTGCGCATTGTATGGGTGTGTGTTACATTAGATTCACTAGTAGGAGTGAGAAAAACATCACGGGGTGGTGCGCATTGTATGGGTGTGTGTTACATTACATTCACTAGTAGCACTGAGAAAAAAATCACGGGGTGTTGCGCATTGTATGGGTGTGTGTTACATTACATTCACTTGTAGCAGTGAGAAAAACATCACGGGGTGTTTCGCATTGTATGGGTGTGTGTTACATTACATTCACTAGTAGGAGTGAGAGAAACATCACGGGGTGGTGCGCATTGTATGGGTGTGTGTTACATTACACTCACTAGTAGGAGTGAGAGAAACATCACGGGGTGGTGCGCATTGTATGGGTGTGTGTTACATTACATTCACTAGTAGGAGTGAGAGAAACATCACGGGGTGGTGCGCATTGTATGGGTGTGTGTTACATTACATTCACTAGTAGGAGTGAGAGAAACATCACGGGGTGGTGCGCATTGTATGGGTGTGTGTTACATTACATTCACTAGAAGGAGTGAGAGAAACATCACGGGGTGGTGAGCTTTGTATGGGTGTGTGTTACATTACATTCACTAGTAGGAGTGAGAGAAACATCACGGGGTGGTACGCATTGTATGGGTGTGTGTTACATTACATTCACTAGTAGGAGTGAGAGAAACATCACGGGGTGGTGCGCATTGTATGGGTGTGTGTTACATTACATTCACAAATAGGAGTGAGAGAAACATCACGCGGTGGTGCGCATTGTATGGGTGTGTGTTACATTACATTCACTAGTAGGAGTAAAAGAAACATCACGGGGTGGTGCGCATTGTATGGGTGTGTGTTACATTACATTCACTAGTAGGAGTGAGAGAAACATCACGGGGTGGTGCGCATTGTATGGGTGTGTGTTACATTACATTCACTAGTAGGAGTGAGAGAAACATCACGGGGTGGTGCGCATTGTATGGGTGTGTGTTACATTACATTCACTAGTAGCAGTGAGAGAAACATCACGGGGTGGTGCGCATTGTATGGGTGTGTGTTACATTACATTCACTAGTAGCAGTGAGAGAAACATCACGGGGTGGTGCGCATTGTATGGGTGTGTGTTACATTACATTCACTAGTAGCAGTGAGAGAAACATCACGGGGTGGTGCGCATTGTATGGGTGTGTGTTACATTACATGCACTAGTAGGAGTGAGAGAAACATCACGGGGTGGTGTGCATTGTATGGGTGTGTGTTACATTACATTCACTAGTAGGAGTGAGAGAAACATCACGGGGTGGTGCGCATTGTATGGGTGTGTGTTACATTACATTCACAAGTAGGAGTGAGAGAAACATCCCGGGGTGGTGCGCATTTTATGGGTGTGTGTTACATTACATTCACTAGTAGGAGTGAGAGAAACATCACGGGGTGGTGCGCATTTTATGGGTGTGTGTGACATTACATTCACTAGTAGGAGTGAGAAAACATCACGGGGTGGTGCGCATTGTATGGGTGTGTGTTACATTACATTCATTAGTAGCAGTGAGAGAAACATCACGGGGTGGTGTGCATTGTATGGGTGTGGTTACATTATATTCACTAGTAGGAGTGAGAGAAACATCACGGGGAGGTGCGCATTGTATGGGTGTGTATTACATTAGATTCACTAGTAGGAGTGAGACAAACATCACAGGGTGGTGCGCATTTTATGGCTGTGTGTTACATTACATTCACTAGTAGGAGTGAGAAAAACATCACGGGGTGGTGCGCATTGTATGGCTGTGTGTTACATTACATTCACTAGTAGGAGTGAGAAACACATCACGGGGTGGTGCGCACTGTATGGGTGTGTGTTACATTACATTCACTAGTAAGAGTGAGAGAAACATCACGGGGTGGTGCGCATTGTATGGGTGTGTGTGACATTACATTCACTAGTAGGAGGGGAGAGAAACATCACGGGGTGGTGCGCATTGTATGGGTGTGTGTTACATTACATTCACTAGTAGTAGTGAGAGAAACATCACGGGGTGGTGCGCATTGTATGGGTGTGTGTTACATTACATTCACTAGTAGCAGTGAGAGAAACATCACGGGTTGGTGCGCATTGTATGGGTGTGTGTTACATTACATTCACTAGTAGCAGTGAGAGAAACATCACGGGGTGGTGCGCATTGTATGGGTGTGTGTTACATTACATTCACTAGTAGGAGTGAGAAAAACATCACGGGGTGGTGCGCATTGTATGGCTGTGTGTTACATTACATTCACTAGTAGGAGTGAGAGAAACATCACGGGGTGGTGCGCATTGTATGGGTGTGTGTTACATTACATTCACTAGTAGGAGTGAGAGAAACATCACGGGGTGGTGCGCATTGTATGGGTGTGTGTTACATTACATTCACTAATAGGAGTGAGAGAAACATCACGCGGTGGTGCGCATTGTATGGGTGTGTGTTACATTACATTCACTAGTAGGAGTAAGAGAAACATCACGGGGTGGTGCGCATTGTATGGGTGTGTGTTACATTACATTCACTAGTAGGAGTGAGAGAAACATCACGGGGTGGTGCGCATTGTATGGGTGTGTGTTACATTACATTCACTAGTAGCAGTGAGAGAAACATCACGGGGTGGTGCGCATTGTATGGGTGTGTGTTACATTACATTCACTAGTAGCAGTGAGAGAAACATCACGGGGTGGTGCGCATTGTATGGGTGTGTGTTACATTACATTCACTAGTAGGAGTGAGAAACACATCACGGGGTGGTGCGCATTGTATGGGTGTGTGTTACATTACATTCACTAGTAGGAGGGAGAGAAACATCACGGGGTGGTGCGCATTGTATGGGTGTATGTTACATTACATTCACTAGTAGTAGTGAGAGAAACATCACGGGGTGGTGCGCATTGTATGGGTGTGTGTTACATTACATTCACTAGTAGGAGTGAGAGAAACATCACGGGGTGGTGCGCATTGTATGGGTGTGTGTTACATTACATTCACTAGTAGGAGTGAGAGAAACATCACGGGGTTGCGCATTGTATGGGTGTGTGTTACATTACATTCACTAGTAGGAGTGAGAGAAACATCACGGGGAGGTGCGCATTGTATGGGTGTGTGTTACATTACATTCACTAGTAGGAGTGAGAGAAACATCACGGGGTGGTGCGCATTGTATGGGTGTGTGTTACATTACATTCACTAGTAGGAGTGAGAGAAAAACATCACGGGGTCGTGCGCATTGTATGGGTGTGTGTTACATTACATTCACTAGTAGCAGTGAGAGAAACATCACGGGGTGGTGCGCATTGTATGGGTGTGTGTTACATTACATTCACTAGTAGCAGTGAGAGAAACATCACGGGGTGGTGCGCATGGTATGGGTGTGTGTTACATTACATTCACTAGTAGCAGTGAGAGAAACATCACGGGGTGGTGCGCATTGTATGGGTGTGTGTTACATTACATTCACTAGTAGCAGTGAGAGAAACATCACGGGGTGGTGCGCATTGTATGGGTGTGTGTTACATTACATTCACTAGTAGGAGTGAGAGAAACATCACGGGGTGGTGTGCATTGTATGGGTGTGTGTTACATTACATTCACTAGTAGGAGTGAGAGAAACATCACGGGGTGGTGCGCATTGCATGGGTGTGTGTTACATTACATTCACAAGTAGGAGTGAGAGAAACATCCCGGGGTGGTGCGCATTGTATGGGTGTGTGTTACATTACATTCACTAGTAGGAGTGAGAGAAACATCACGGGGTGGTGCGCATTGTATGGGTGTGTGTGACATTACATTCACTAGTAGGAGTGAGAGAAACATCACGGGGTGGTGCGCATTGTATGGGTGTGTGTTACATTACATTCACTAGTAGCAGTGAGAGAAACATCACGGGGTGGTGTGCATTGTATTGGTGTGTGTTACATTATATTCACTAGTAGGAGTGAGAGAAACATCACGGGGAGGTGCGCATTGTATGGGTGTGTATTACATTAGATTCACTAGTAGGAGTGAGACAAACATCACAGGGTGGTGCGCATTTTATGGCTGTGTGTTACATTACATTCACTAGTAGGAGTGAGAAAAACATCACGGGGTGGTGCGCATTGTATGGCTGTGTGTTACATTACATTCACTAGTAGGAGTGAGAAACACATCACGGGGTGGTGCGCATTGTATGGGTGTGTGTTACATTACATTCACTAGTAAGAGTGAGAGAAACATCACGGGGTGGTGCGCATTGTATGGGTGTGTGTTACATTACATTCACTAGTAGGAGTGAGAGAAACATCACGGGGTGGTGCTCATTGTATGGGTGTGTGTTACATTACATTCACTAGTAGGAGGGAGAGAAACATCACGTGGTGGTGCGCATTGTATGGGTGTGTGTTACATTACATTCACTAGTAGGAGTGAGAGAAACATCACGGGGTGGTGCGCATTGTATGGGTGTGTGTTACATTACATTCACTAGTAGGAGTGAGAGAAAAATCACGGGGTGGTGCGCATTGTATGGGTGTGTGTTACATTACATTCACTAGTAGGAGTGAGAGAAACATCACGGGGTGGTGCGCATTGTATGGGTGTGTGTTACATTACATTCACTAGTAGGAGTGAGAGAAACATCACGGGGTGGTGCGCATTGTATGGGTGTGTGTGACATTACATTCACTAGTAGGAGGGAGAGAAACATCACGGGGTGGTGCGCATTGTATGGGTGTGTGTTACATTACATTCACTAGTAGTAGTGAGAGAAACATCACGGGGTGGTGCGCATTGTATGGGTGTGTGTTACATTACATTCACTAGTAGCAGTGAGAGAAACATCACGGGTTGGTGCGCATTGTATGGGTGTGTGTTACATTACATTCACTAGTAGGAGTGAGAGAAACATCACGGGGTGGTGCGCATTGTATGGGTGTGTGTTACATTACATTCACTAGTAGGAGTGAGAGAAACATCACGGGGTGGTGCGCATTGTATGGGTGTGTGTTACATTACATTCACTAGTAGGAGTGAGAGAAACATCACGGGGAGGTGCGCATTGTATGGGTGTGTGTTACATTACATTCAGTAGTAGCAGTGAGAGAAACATCACGGGGTGGTGCGCATTCTATGGGTGTGTGTTACATTACATTCACTAGTAGGAGTGAGAAAAACATCACGGGGTGGTGCGCATTGTATGGCTGTGTGTTACATTACATTCACTAGTAGCAGTGAGAGAAACATCACGGGGTGGTGCGCATTGTATGGGTGTGTGTTACATTACATTCACTAGTAGGAGTGAGAGAAACATCACGGGGTGGTGCGCATTGTATGGGTGTGTGTTACATTACATTCATTAGTAGGAGTGAGAGAAACATCACGGGGTGGTGCGCATTGTATGGGTGTGTGTTACGTTACATTCACAAGTAGGAGTGAGAGAAACATCCCGGGGTGGTGCGCATTGTATGCGTGTGTGTTACATTACATTCACTAGTAGGAGTGAGAGAAACATCACGGGGTGGTGCGCATTGTATGGGTGTGTGTGACATTACATTCACTAGTAGGAGTGAGAGAAACATCACGGGGTGGTGCGCATTGTATGGGTGTGTGTTACATTACATTCACTAGTAGCAGTGAGAGAGACATCACGGGGTGGTGCGCATTGTATGGGTGTGTGTTACATTATATTCACTAGTAGGAGTGAGAGAAACATCACGGGGAGGTGCCCATTGTATGGGTATGTATTACATTAGATTCACTAGTAGGAGTGAGACAAACATCACAGGGTGGTGCGCATGTTATGGCTGTGTGTTACATTACATTCACTAGTAGGAGTGAGAAAAACATCACGGGGTGGTGCGCATTGTATCGCTGTGTGTTACATTACATTCACTAGTAAGAGTGAGAGAAACATCACGGGGTGGTGAGCATTGTATGGGTGTGTGTTACATTACATTCACTAGTAGCAGTGAGAGAAACATCACGGGGTGGTGCGCATTGTATGGGTGTGTGTTACATTACATTCACTAGTAGGAGTGAGAGAAACATCACGGGGTGGTGCGCATTGTATGGGTGTGTGTTACATGACATTCACTAGTAGGAGTGAGAGAAACATCACGGGGTGGTGCGCATTGTATGGGTGTGTGTTACATTACATTCACTAGTAGGAGTGAGAGAAACATCACGGGGTGGTGCGCATTGTATGGGTGTGTGTTACATTACATTCACTAGTAGCAGTGAGAGAAACATCACGGGGTGGTGCGCATTGTATGGGTGTGTGTTACATTACATGCACTAGTAGGAGTGAGAGAAACATCACGGGGTGGTGTGCATTGTATGGGTGTGTGTTACATTACATTCACTAGTAGGAGTGAGAGAAACATCACGGGGTGGTGCGCATTGCATGGGTGTGTGTTACATTACATTCACAAGTAGGAGTGAGAGAAACATCCCGGGGTGGTGCGCATTGTATGGGTGGGTGTTACATTACATTCACTAGTAGGAGTGAGAGAAACATCACGGGGAGGTGCGCATTGTATGGGTGTGTGTTACATTACATTCACTAGTAGCAGTGAGAGAAACATCACGGGGTGGTGCGCATTGTATGGGTGTGTGTTACATTACATTCACTAGTAGGAGTGAGAAAAACATCACGGGGTCGTGCGCATTGTATGGGTGTGTGTTACATTACATTCACTAGTAGCAGTGAGAGAAACATCACGGGGTGGTGCGCATTGTATGGGTGTGTGTTACATTACATTCACTAGTAGCAGTGAGAGAAACATCACGGGGTGGTGCGCATGGTATGGGTGTGTGTTACATTACATTCACTAGTAGCAGTGAGAGAAACATCACGGGGTGGTGCGCATTGTATGGGTGTGTGTTACATTACATTCACTAGTAGCAGTGAGAGAAACATCACGGGGTGGTGCGCATTGTATGGGTGTGTGTTACATTACATGCACTAGTAGGAGTGAGAGAAACATCACGGGGTGGTGTGCATTGTATGGGTGTGTGTTACATTACATTCACTAGTAGGAGTGAGAGAAACATCACGGGGTGGTGCGCATTGCATGGGTGTGTGTTACATTACATTCACAAGTAGGAGTGAGAGAAACATCCCGGGGTGGTGCGCATTGTATGGGTGTGTGTTACATTACATTCACTAGTAGGAGTGAGAGAAACATCACGGGGTGGTGCGCATTGTATGGGTGTGTGTGACATTACATTCACTAGTAGGAGTGAGAGAAACATCACGGGGTGGTGCGCATTGTATGGGTGTGTGTTACATTACATTCACTAGTAGCAGTGAGAGAAACATCACGGGGTGGTGTGCATTGTATTGGTGTGTGTTACATTATATTCACTAGTAGGAGTGAGAGAAACATCACGGGGAGGTGCGCATTGTATGGGTGTGTATTACATTAGATTCACTAGTAGGAGTGAGACAAACATCACAGGGTGGTGCGCATTTTATGGCTGTGTGTTACATTACATTCACTAGTAGGAGTGAGAAAAACATCACGGGGTGGTGCGCATTGTATGGCTGTGTGTTACATTACATTCACTAGTAGGAGTGAGAAACACATCACGGGGTGGTGCGCATTGTATGGGTGTGTGTTACATTACATTCACTAGTAAGAGTGAGAGAAACATCACGGGGTGGTGCGCATTGTATGGGTGTGTGTTACATTACATTCACTAGTAGGAGTGAGAGAAACATCACGGGGTGGTGCTCATTGTATGGGTGTGTGTTACATTACATTCACTAGTAGGAGGGAGAGAAACATCACGTGGTGGTGCGCATTGTATGGGTGTGTGTTACATTACATTCACTAGTAGGAGTGAGAGAAACATCACGGGGTGGTGCGCATTGTATGGGTGTGTGTTACATTACATTCACTAGTAGGAGTGAGAGAAAAATCACGGGGTGGTGCGCATTGTATGGGTGTGTGTTACATTACATTCACTAGTAGGAGTGAGAGAAACATCACGGGGTGGTGCGCATTGTATGGGTGTGTGTTACATTACATTCACTAGTAGGAGTGAGAGAAACATCACGGGGTGGTGCGCATTGTATGGGTGTGTGTGACATTACATTCACTAGTAGGAGGGAGAGAAACATCACGGGGTGGTGCGCATTGTATGGGTGTGTGTTACATTACATTCACTAGTAGTAGTGAGAGAAACATCACGGGGTGGTGCGCATTGTATGGGTGTGTGTTACATTACATTCACTAGTAGCAGTGAGAGAAACATCACGGGTTGGTGCGCATTGTATGGGTGTGTGTTACATTACATTCACTAGTAGGAGTGAGAGAAACATCACGGGGTGGTGCGCATTGTATGGGTGTGTGTTACATTACATTCACTAGTAGGAGTGAGAGAAACATCACGGGGTGGTGCGCATTGTATGGGTGTGTGTTACATTACATTCACTAGTAGGAGTGAGAGAAACATCACGGGGAGGTGCGCATTGTATGGGTGTGTGTTACATTACATTCAGTAGTAGCAGTGAGAGAAACATCACGGGGTGGTGCGCATTCTATGGGTGTGTGTTACATTACATTCACTAGTAGGAGTGAGAAAAACATCACGGGGTGGTGCGCATTGTATGGCTGTGTGTTACATTACATTCACTAGTAGCAGTGAGAGAAACATCACGGGGTGGTGCGCATTGTATGGGTGTGTGTTACATTACATTCACTAGTAGGAGTGAGAGAAACATCACGGGGTGGTGCGCATTGTATGGGTGTGTGTTACATTACATTCATTAGTAGGAGTGAGAGAAACATCACGGGGTGGTGCGCATTGTATGGGTGTGTGTTACGTTACATTCACAAGTAGGAGTGAGAGAAACATCCCGGGGTGGTGCGCATTGTATGCGTGTGTGTTACATTACATTCACTAGTAGGAGTGAGAGAAACATCACGGGGTGGTGCGCATTGTATGGGTGTGTGTGACATTACATTCACTAGTAGGAGTGAGAGAAACATCACGGGGTGGTGCGCATTGTATGGGTGTGTGTTACATTACATTCACTAGTAGCAGTGAGAGAGACATCACGGGGTGTTGCGCATTGTATGGGTGTGTGTTACATTATATTCACTAGTAGGAGTGAGAGAAACATCACGGGGAGGTGCCCATTGTATGGGTATGTATTACATTAGATTCACTAGTAGGAGTGAGACAAACATCACAGGGTGGTGCGCATGTTATGGCTGTGTGTTACATTACATTCACTAGTAGGAGTGAGAAAAACATCACGGGGTGGTGCGCATTGTATCGCTGTGTGTTACATTACATTCACTAGTAAGAGTGAGAGAAACATCACGGGGTGGTGAGCATTGTATGGGTGTGTGTTACATTACATTCACTAGTAGCAGTGAGAGAAACATCACGGGGTGGTGCGCATTGTATGGGTGTGTGTTACATTACATTCACTAGTAGGAGTGAGAGAAACATCACGGGGTGGTGCGCATTGTATGGGTGTGTGTTACATGACATTCACTAGTAGGAGTGAGAGAAACATCACGGGGTGGTGCGCATTGTATGGGTGTGTGTTACATTACATTCACTAGTAGGAGTGAGAGAAACATCACGGGGTGGTGCGCATTGTATGGGTGTGTGTTACATTACATTCACTAGTAGCAGTGAGAGAAACATCACGGGGTGGTGCGCATTGTATGGGTGTGTGTTACATTACATTCACTAGTAGGAGTGAGAGAAACATCACGGGGTGGTGCGCATTGTATGGGTGTGTGTTACATTACATTCACTAGTAGGAGTGAGAGAAACATCACCGGGTGGTGCGCATTGTATGGTGTGTGTTACATTACATTCACTAGTAGGAGTGAGAGAAACATCACGGGGTGGTGCGCATTGTATGGGTGTGTGTTACATTACATTCACTAGTAGGAGTGAGAAAAACATCACGGGGTCGTGCGCATTGTATGGGTGTGTGTTACATTACATTCACTAGTAGCAGTGAGAGAAACATCACGGGGTGGTGCGCATTGTATGGGTGTGTGTTACATTACATTCACTAGTAGGAGTGAGAGAAACATCACGGGGTGGTGCGCATTGTATGGGTGTGTGTTACATTACATTCACTAGTAGGAGTGAGAGAAACATCACGGGGTGGTGCGCATTGTATGGGTGTGTGTTACATTACATACACTAGTAGGAGTGAGAGAAACATCACGGGGTGGTGCGCATTGTATGGGTGTGTGTTACATTACATTCACTAGTAGGAGTGAGAGAAACATCACGGGGTGGTGCGCATTGTATGGGTGTGTGTGACATTACATTCACTAGTAGGAGGGAGAGAAACATCACGGGGTGGTGCGCATTGTATGGGTGTGTGTTACATTACATTCACTAGTAGTAGTGAGAGAAACATCACGGGGTGGTGCGCATTGTATGGGTGTGTGTTACATTACATTCACTAGTAGCAGTGAGAGAAACATCACGGGTTGGTGCGCATTGTATGGGTGTGTGTTACATTACATTCACTAGTAGGAGTGAGAGAAACATCACGGGGTGGTGCGCATTGTATGGGTGTGTGTTACATTACATTCACTAGTAGGAGTGAGAGAAACATCACGGGGTGGTGCGCATTGTATGGGTGTGTGTTACATTACATTCACTAGTAGGAGTGAGAGAAACATCACGGGGAGGTGCGCATTGTATGGGTGTGTGTTACATTACATTCAGTAGTAGCAGTGAGAGAAACATCACGGGGTGGTGCGCATTCTATGGGTGTGTGTTACATTACATTCACTAGTAGGAGTGAGAAAAACATCACGGGGTGGTGCGCATTGTATGGCTGTGTGTTACATTACATTCACTAGTAGCAGTGAGAGAAACATCACGGGGTGGTGCGCATTGTATGGGTGTGTGTTACATTACATTCACTAGTAGGAGTGAGAGAAACATCACGGGGTGGTGCGCATTGTATGGGTGTGTGTTACATTACATTCATTAGTAGGAGTGAGAGAAACATCACGGGGTGGTGCGCATTGTATGGGTGTGTGTTACGTTACATTCACAAGTAGGAGTGAGAGAAACATCCCGGGGTGGTGCGCATTGTATGCGTGTGTGTTACATTACATTCACTAGTAGGAGTGAGAGAAACATCACGGGGTGGTGCGCATTGTATGGGTGTGTGTGACATTACATTCACTAGTAGGAGTGAGAGAAACATCACGGGGTGGTGCGCATTGTATGGGTGTGTGTTACATTACATTCACTAGTAGCAGTGAGAGAGACATCACGGGGTGGTGCGCATTGTATGGGTGTGTGTTACATTATATTCACTAGTAGGAGTGAGAGAAACATCACGGGGAGGTGCCCATTGTATGGGTATGTATTACATTAGATTCACTAGTAGGAGTGAGACAAACATCACAGGGTGGTGCGCATGTTATGGCTGTGTGTTACATTACATTCACTAGTAGGAGTGAGAAAAACATCACGGGGTGGTGCGCATTGTATCGCTGTGTGTTACATTACATTCACTAGTAAGAGTGAGAGAAACATCACGGGGTGGTGAGCATTGTATGGGTGTGTGTTACATTACATTCACTAGTAGCAGTGAGAGAAACATCACGGGGTGGTGCGCATTGTATGGGTGTGTGTTACATTACATTCACTAGTAGGAGTGAGAGAAACATCACGGGGTGGTGCGCATTGTATGGGTGTGTGTTACATGACATTCACTAGTAGGAGTGAGAGAAACATCACGGGGTGGTGCGCATTGTATGGGTGTGTGTTACATTACATTCACTAGTAGGAGTGAGAGAAACATCACGGGGTGGTGCGCATTGTATGGGTGTGTGTTACATTACATTCACTAGTAGCAGTGAGAGAAACATCACGGGGTGGTGCGCATTGTATGGGTGTGTGTTACATTACATGCACTAGTAGGAGTGAGAGAAACATCACGGGGTGGTGTGCATTGTATGGGTGTGTGTTACATTACATTCACTAGTAGGAGTGAGAGAAACATCACGGGGTGGTGCGCATTGCATGGGTGTGTGTTACATTACATTCACAAGTAGGAGTGAGAGAAACATCCCGGGGTGGTGCGCATTGTATGGGTGGGTGTTACATTACATTCACTAGTAGGAGTGAGAGAAACATCACGGGGAGGTGCGCATTGTATGGGTGTGTGTTACATTACATTCACTAGTAGCAGTGAGAGAAACATCACGGGGTGGTGCGCATTGTATGGGTGTGTGTTACATTACATTCACTAGTAGGAGTGAGAAAAACATCACGGGGTCGTGCGCATTGTATGGGTGTGTGTTACATTACATTCACTAGTAGCAGTGAGAGAAACATCACGGGGTGGTGCGCATTGTATGGGTGTGTGTTACATTACATTCACTAGTAGCAGTGAGAGAAACATCACGGGGTGGTGCGCATGGTATGGGTGTGTGTTACATTACATTCACTAGTAGCAGTGAGAGAAACATCACGGGGTGGTGCGCATTGTATGGGTGTGTGTTACATTACATTCACTAGTAGCAGTGAGAGAAACATCACGGGGTGGTGCGCATTGTATGGGTGTGTGTTACATTACATGCACTAGTAGGAGTGAGAGAAACATCACGGGGTGGTGTGCATTGTATGGGTGTGTGTTACATTACATTCACTAGTAGGAGTGAGAGAAACATCACGGGGTGGTGCGCATTGCATGGGTGTGTGTTACATTACATTCACAAGTAGGAGTGAGAGAAACATCCCGGGGTGGTGCGCATTGTATGGGTGTGTGTTACATTACATTCACTAGTAGGAGTGAGAGAAACATCACGGGGTGGTGCGCATTGTATGGGTGTGTGTGACATTACATTCACTAGTAGGAGTGAGAGAAACATCACGGGGTGGTGCGCATTGTATGGGTGTGTGTTACATTACATTCACTAGTAGCAGTGAGAGAAACATCACGGGGTGGTGTGCATTGTATTGGTGTGTGTTACATTATATTCACTAGTAGGAGTGAGAGAAACATCACGGGGAGGTGCGCATTGTATGGGTGTGTATTACATTAGATTCACTAGTAGGAGTGAGACAAACATCACAGGGTGGTGCGCATTTTATGGCTGTGTGTTACATTACATTCACTAGTAGGAGTGAGAAAAACATCACGGGGTGGTGCGCATTGTATGGCTGTGTGTTACATTACATTCACTAGTAGGAGTGAGAAACACATCACGGGGTGGTGCGCATTGTATGGGTGTGTGTTACATTACATTCACTAGTAAGAGTGAGAGAAACATCACGGGGTGGTGCGCATTGTATGGGTGTGTGTTACATTACATTCACTAGTAGGAGTGAGAGAAACATCACGGGGTGGTGCTCATTGTATGGGTGTGTGTTACATTACATTCACTAGTAGGAGGGAGAGAAACATCACGTGGTGGTGCGCATTGTATGGGTGTGTGTTACATTACATTCACTAGTAGGAGTGAGAGAAACATCACGGGGTGGTGCGCATTGTATGGGTGTGTGTTACATTACATTCACTAGTAGGAGTGAGAGAAAAATCACGGGGTGGTGCGCATTGTATGGGTGTGTGTTACATTACATTCACTAGTAGGAGTGAGAGAAACATCACGGGGTGGTGCGCATTGTATGGGTGTGTGTTACATTACATTCACTAGTAGGAGTGAGAGAAACATCACGGGGTGGTGCGCATTGTATGGGTGTGTGTGACATTACATTCACTAGTAGGAGGGAGAGAAACATCACGGGGTGGTGCGCATTGTATGGGTGTGTGTTACATTACATTCACTAGTAGTAGTGAGAGAAACATCACGGGGTGGTGCGCATTGTATGGGTGTGTGTTACATTACATTCACTAGTAGCAGTGAGAGAAACATCACGGGTTGGTGCGCATTGTATGGGTGTGTGTTACATTACATTCACTAGTAGGAGTGAGAGAAACATCACGGGGTGGTGCGCATTGTATGGGTGTGTGTTACATTACATTCACTAGTAGGAGTGAGAGAAACATCACGGGGTGGTGCGCATTGTATGGGTGTGTGTTACATTACATTCACTAGTAGGAGTGAGAGAAACATCACGGGGAGGTGCGCATTGTATGGGTGTGTGTTACATTACATTCAGTAGTAGCAGTGAGAGAAACATCACGGGGTGGTGCGCATTCTATGGGTGTGTGTTACATTACATTCACTAGTAGGAGTGAGAAAAACATCACGGGGTGGTGCGCATTGTATGGCTGTGTGTTACATTACATTCACTAGTAGCAGTGAGAGAAACATCACGGGGTGGTGCGCATTGTATGGGTGTGTGTTACATTACATTCACTAGTAGGAGTGAGAGAAACATCACGGGGTGGTGCGCATTGTATGGGTGTGTGTTACATTACATTCATTAGTAGGAGTGAGAGAAACATCACGGGGTGGTGCGCATTGTATGGGTGTGTGTTACGTTACATTCACAAGTAGGAGTGAGAGAAACATCCCGGGGTGGTGCGCATTGTATGCGTGTGTGTTACATTACATTCACTAGTAGGAGTGAGAGAAACATCACGGGGTGGTGCGCATTGTATGGGTGTGTGTGACATTACATTCACTAGTAGGAGTGAGAGAAACATCACGGGGTGGTGCGCATTGTATGGGTGTGTGTTACATTACATTCACTAGTAGCAGTGAGAGAGACATCACGGGGTGGTGCGCATTGTATGGGTGTGTGTTACATTATATTCACTAGTAGGAGTGAGAGAAACATCACGGGGAGGTGCCCATTGTATGGGTATGTATTACATTAGATTCACTAGTAGGAGTGAGACAAACATCACAGGGTGGTGCGCATGTTATGGCTGTGTGTTACATTACATTCACTAGTAGGAGTGAGAAAAACATCACGGGGTGGTGCGCATTGTATCGCTGTGTGTTACATTACATTCACTAGTAAGAGTGAGAGAAACATCACGGGGTGGTGAGCATTGTATGGGTGTGTGTTACATTACATTCACTAGTAGCAGTGAGAGAAACATCACGGGGTGGTGCGCATTGTATGGGTGTGTGTTACATTACATTCACTAGTAGGAGTGAGAGAAACATCACGGGGTGGTGCGCATTGTATGGGTGTGTGTTACATGACATTCACTAGTAGGAGTGAGAGAAACATCACGGGGTGGTGCGCATTGTATGGGTGTGTGTTACATTACATTCACTAGTAGGAGTGAGAGAAACATCACGGGGTGGTGCGCATTGTATGGGTGTGTGTTACATTACATTCACTAGTAGCAGTGAGAGAAACATCACGGGGTGGTGCGCATTGTATGGGTGTGTGTTACATTACATTCACTAGTAGGAGTGAGAGAAACATCACGGGGTGGTGCGCATTGTATGGGTGTGTGTTACATTACATTCACTAGTAGGAGTGAGAGAAACATCACCGGGTGGTGCGCATTGTATGGTGTGTGTTACATTACATTCACTAGTAGGAGTGAGAGAAACATCACGGGGTGGTGCGCATTGTATGGGTGTGTGTTACATTACATTCACTAGTAGGAGTGAGAAAAACATCACGGGGTCGTGCGCATTGTATGGGTGTGTGTTACATTACATTCACTAGTAGCAGTGAGAGAAACATCACGGGGTGGTGCGCATTGTATGGGTGTGTGTTACATTACATTCACTAGTAGGAGTGAGAGAAACATCACGGGGTGGTGCGCATTGTATGGGTGTGTGTTACATTACATTCACTAGTAGGAGTGAGAGAAACATCACGGGGTGGTGCGCATTGTATGGGTGTGTGTTACATTACATACACTAGTAGGAGTGAGAGAAACATCAGGGGGTGGTGCGCATTGTATGGGTGTGTGTTACATTACATTCACTAGTAGGAGTGAGAGAAACATCACAGGGTGGTGCGCATTGTATGGGTGTGTGTTACATTACATTCACTAGTAGGAGTGAGAGAAACATCACGGGGTGGTGCGCATTGTATGGGTGTGTTACATTACATTCACTAGTAGCAGTGAGAGAAACATCACGGGGTGGTGCGCATTGTATGGGTGTGTGTTACATTACATTCACTAGTAGGAGTGAGAGAAACATCACGGGGTGGTGCGCATTGTATGGGTGTGTGTTACATTACATTCATTAGTAGGAGTGAGAGAAACATCACGGGGTGGTGCGCATTGTATGGGTGTGTGTTACGTTACATTCACAAGTAGGAGTGAGAGAAACATCCCGGGGTGGTGCGCATTGTATGCGTGTGTGTTACATTACATTCACTAGTAGGAGTGAGAGAAACATCACGGGGTGGTGCGCATTGTATGGGTGTGTGTGACATTACATTCACTAGTAGGAGTGAGAGAAACATCACGGGGTGGTGCGCATTGTATGGGTGTGTGTTACATTACATTCACTAGTAGCAGTGAGAGAAACATCACGGGGTGGTGCGCATTGTATGGGTGTGTGTTACATTATATTCACTAGTAGGAGTGAGAGAAACATCACGGGGAGGTGTGCATTGTATGGGTATGTATTACATTAGATTCACTAGTAGGAGTGAGACAAACATCACAGGGTGGTGCGCATGTTATGGCTGTGTGTTACATTACATTCACTAGTAGGAGTGAGAAAAACATCACGGGGTGGTGCGCATTGTATGGCTGTGTGTTACATTACATTCACTAGTAGGCGTGAGAAACACATCACGGGGTGGTGCGCATTGTATGGGTGTGTGTTACATTACATTCACTAATAGGAGTGAGAGAAACATCACGGGGTGGTGCGCATTGTATGGGTGTGTGTTACATTACATTCACTAGTAGGAGTGAGAGAAACATCACGGGGTGGTGCGCATTGTATGGGTGTGTGTTACATTACATTCACTAGTAAGAGTGAGAGAAACATCACGGGGTGGTGAGCATTGTATGGGTGTGTGTTACATTACAATCACTAGTAGGAGTGAGAGAAACATCACGGGGTGGTGCGCATTGTATGGGTGTGTGTTACATTACATTCACTAGTAGTAGTGAGAGAAACATCACGGGGTGGTGCGCATTGTATGGGTGTGTGTTACATTACATTCACTAGTAGCAGTGAGAGAAACATCACGGGGTGGTGCGCATTGTATGGGTGTGTGTTACATTACATTCACTAGTAGGAGTGAGAGAAACATCACGGGGTGGTGCGCATTGTATGGGTGTGTGTTACATTACATTCACTAGTAGGAGTGAGAGAAACATCACGGGGTGGTGCGCATTGTATGGGTGTGTGTTACATTACATTCACTAGTAGGAGTGAGAGAAACATCACGGGGTGGTGCGCATTGTATGGGCGTGTGTTACATTATATTCACTAGTAGCAGTGAGAGAAACATCACGGGGTGGTGCGCATTGTATGGGTGTGTGTTACATTACATTCACTAGTAGGAGTGAGAAAAACATCACGGGGTCGTGCGCATTGTATGGGTGTGTGTTACATTACATTCACTAGTAGCAGTGAGAGAAACATCACGGGGTGGTGCGCATTGTATGGGTGTGTGTTACATTACATTCACTATTAGGAGTGAGAGAAACATCACGGGGTGGTGCGCATTGTATGGGTGTGTGTTACATTACATTCACTTATAGGAGTGAGAGAAACATCACGGGGTGGTGCCCATTGTATGGGTGTGTGTTACATTACATTCACTAGTAGGAGTGAGAGAAACATCACGGGGTGGTGCGCATTGTATGGGTGTGTGTTACATTACATTCACTAGTAGGAGTGAGAGAAACATCACCGGGTGGTGCGCATTGTATGGGTGTGTGTTACATTACATTCACTAGTAGGAGTGAGAGAAACATCACGGGGTGGTGCGCATTGTATGGGTGTGTGTTACATTACATTCACTAGTAGGAGTGAGAAAAACATCACGGGGTCGTGCGCATTGTATGGGTGTGTGTTACATTACATTCACTAGTAGCAGTGAGAGAAACATCACGGGGTGGTGCGCATTGTATGGGTGTGTGTTACATTACATTCACTAGTAGGAGTGAGAGAAACATCACGGGGTGGTGCGCATTGTATGGGTGTGTGTTACATTACATTCACTAGTAGGAGTGAGAGAAACATCACGGGGTGGTGCGCATTGTATGGGTGTGTGTTACATTACATACACTAGTAGGAGTGAGAGAAACATCAGGGGGTGGTGCGCATTGTATGGGTGTGTGTTACATTACATTCACTAGTAGGAGTGAGAGAAACATCACAGGGTGGTGCGCATTGTATGGGTGTGTGTTACATTACATTCACTCCTAGGAGTGAGAGAAACATCACGGGGTGGTGCGCATTGTATGGGTGTGTTACATTACATTCACTAGTAGCAGTGAGAGAAACATCACGGGGTGGTGCGCATTGTATGGGTGTGTGTTACATTACATTCACTAGTAGGAGTGAGAGAAACATCACGGGGTGGTGCGCATTGTATGGGTGTGTGTTACATTACATTCATTAGTAGGAGTGAGAGAAACATCACGGGGTGGTGCGCATTGTATGGGTGTGTGTTACGTTACATTCACAAGTAGGAGTGAGAGAAACATCCCGGGGTGGTGCGCATTGTATGCGTGTGTGTTACATTACATTCACTAGTAGGAGTGAGAGAAACATCACGGGGTGGTGCGCATTGTATGGGTGTGTGTGACATTACATTCACTAGTAGGAGTGAGAGAAACATCATGGGGTGGTGCGCATTGTATGGGTGTGTGTTACATTACATTCACTAGTAGCAGTGAGAGAAACATCACGGGGTGGTGCGCATTGTATGGGTGTGTGTTACATTATATTCACTAGTAGGAGTGAGAGAAACATCACGGGGAGGTGTGCATTGTATGGGTATGTATTACATTAGATTCACTAGTAGGAGTGAGACAAACTTCACAGGGTGGTGCGCATGTTATGGCTGTGTGTTACATTACATTCACTAGTAGCAGTGAGAGAAACATCACGGGGTGGTGCGCATTGTATGGGTGTGTGTTACATTACATTCACTAGTAGGAGTGAGAAAAACATCACGGGGTCGTGCGCATTGTATGGGTGTGTGTTACATTACATTCACTAGTAGCAGTGAGAGAAACATCACGGGGTGGTGCGCATTGTATGGGTGTGTGTTACATTACATTCACTAGTAGGAGTGAGAGAAACATCACGGGGTGGTGCGCATTGTATGGGTGTGTGTTACATTACATTCACTTATAGGAGTGAGAGAAACATCACGGGGTGGTGCCCATTGTATGGGTGTGTGTTACATTACATTCACTAGTAGGAGTGAGAGAAACATCACGGGGTGGTGCGCATTGTATGGGTGTGTGTTACATTACATTCACTAGTAGGAGTGAGAGAAACATCACCGGGTGGTGCGCATTGTATGGGTGTGTGTTACATTACATTCACTAGTAGGAGTGAGAGAAACATCTCGGGGTGGTGCGCATTGTATGGGTGTGTGTTACATTACATTCACTAGTAGGAGTGAGAAAAACATCACGGGGTGGTGCGCATTGTATGGGTGTGTGTTACATTACATTCACTAGTAGCAGTGAGAGAAACATCACGGGGTGGTGCGCATTGTATGGGTGTGTGTTACATTACATTCACTAGTAGGAGTGAGAGAAACATCACGGGGTGGTGCGCATTGTATGGGTGTGTGTTACATTACATTCACTAGTAGGAGTGAGAGAAACATCACGGGGTGGTGCGCATTGTATGGGTGTGTGTTACATTACATACACTAGTAGGAGTGAGAGAAACATCAGGGGGTGGTGCGCATTGTATGGGTGTGTGTTACATTACATTCACTAGTAGGAGTGAGAGAAACATCACAGGGTGGTGCGCATTGTATGGGTGTGTGTTACATTACATTCACTAGTAGGAGTGAGAGAAACATCACGGGGTGGTGCGCATTGTATGGGTGTGTTACATTACATTCACTAGTAGCAGTGAGAGAAACATCACGGGGTGGTGCGCATTGTATGGGTGTGTGTTACATTACATTCACTAGTAGGAGTGAGAGAAACATCACGGGGTGGTGCGCATTGTATGGGTGTGTGTTACATTACATTCATTAGTAGGAGTGAGAGAAACATCACGGGGTGGTGCGCATTGTATGGGTGTGTGTTACGTTACATTCACAAGTAGGAGTGAGAGAAACATCCCGGGGTGGTGCGCATTGTATGCGTGTGTGTTACATTACATTCACTAGTAGGAGTGAGAGAAACATCACGGGGTGGTGCGCATTGTATGGGTGTGTGTGACATTACATTCACTAGTAGGAGTGAGAGAAACATCACGGGGTGGTGCGCATTGTATGGGTGTGTGTTACATTACATTCACTAGTAGCAGTGAGAGAAACATCACGGGGTGGTGCGCATTGTATGGGTGTGTGTTACATTATATTCACTAGTAGGAGTGAGAGAAACATCACGGGGAGGTGTGCATTGTATGGGTATGTATTACATTAGATTCACTAGTAGGAGTGAGACAAACATCACAGGGTGGTGCGCATGTTATGGCTGTGTGTTACATTACATTCACTAGTAGGAGTGAGAAAAACATCACGGGGTGGTGCGCATTGTATGGCTGTGTGTTACATTACATTCACTAGTAGGCGTGAGAAACACATCACGGGGTGGTGCGCATTGTATGGGTGTGTGTTACATTACATTCACTAATAGGAGTGAGAGAAACATCACGGGGTGGTGCGCATTGTATGGGTGTGTGTTACATTACATTCACTAGTAGGAGTGAGAGAAACATCACGGGGTGGTGCGCATTGTATGGGTGTGTGTTACATTACATTCACTAGTAAGAGTGAGAGAAACATCACGGGGTGGTGAGCATTGTATGGGTGTGTGTTACATTACAATCACTAGTAGGAGTGAGAGAAACATCACGGGGTGGTGCGCATTGTATGGGTGTGTGTTACATTACATTCACTAGTAGTAGTGAGAGAAACATCACGGGGTGGTGCGCATTGTATGGGTGTGTGTTACATTACATTCACTAGTAGCAGTGAGAGAAACATCACGGGGTGGTGCGCATTGTATGGGTGTGTGTTACATTACATTCACTAGTAGGAGTGAGAGAAACATCACGGGGTGGTGCGCATTGTATGGGTGTGTGTTACATTACATTCACTAGTAGGAGTGAGAGAAACATCACGGGGTGGTGCGCATTGTATGGGTGTGTGTTACATTACATTCACTAGTAGGAGTGAGAGAAACATCACAGGGTGGTGCGCATTGTATGGGTGTGTGTTACATTACATTCACTAGTAGCAGTGAGAGAAACATCACGGGGTGGTGCGCATTGTATGGGTGTGTGTTACATTACATTCACTAGTAGGAGTGAGAAAAACATCACGGGGTCGTGCGCATTGCATGGGTGTGTGTTACATTACATTCACTAGTAGCAGTGAGAGAAACATCACGGGGTGGTGCGCATTGTATGGGTGTGTGTTACATTACATTCACTAGTAGGAGTGAGAGAAACATCACGGGGTGGTGCGCATTGTATGGGTGTGTGTTACATTACATTCACTTATAGGAGTGAGAGAAACATCACGGGGTGGTGCCCATTGTATGGGTGTGTGTTACATTACATTCACTAGTAGGAGTGAGAGAAACATCACGGGGTGGTGCGCATTGTATGGGTGTGTGTTACATTACATTCACTAGTAGCAGTGAGAGAAACATCACGGGGTGGTGCGCATTGTATGGGTGTGTGTTACATTACATTCACTAGTAGGAGTGAGAAAAACATCACGGGGTCGTGCGCATTGTATGGGTGTGTATTACATTACATTCACTAATAGCAGTGACAGAAACGTCACGGGGTGGTGCGCATTGTATGGGTGTGTGTTACATTACATTCACTAGTAGCAGTGAGAGAAAAATCACGGGGTGGTGCGCATTGTATGGGTGTGTGTTACATTACATTCACAAGTAGGAGTGAGAGAAACATCACGGGGTGGTGCGCATTGTATGGGTGTGTGTTACATTACATTCACTAGTAGGAGTGAGAGAAACATCACGGGGTGGTGCGCATTGTATGGGTGTGTGTGACATTACATTCACTAGTAGGAGTGAGAGAAACATCAGGGGTGGCGCGCATTGTATGGGTGTGTGTTACATTACATTCACTAGTAGCAGTGAGAGAAACATCACGGGGTGGTGCGCATTGTATGGGTGTGTGTTACATTATATTCACTAGTAGGAGTGAGAGAAACATCACGGGGAGGTGCACATTGTATGGGTGTGTGTTACAATAGATTCACTAGTAGCAGTGAGACAAACATCACGGGGGGGTGCGCATTGTATGGCTGTGTGTTACATTACATTCACTAGTAGGAGTGAGAGAAACATCACGGGGTGGTGCGCATTGTATGGGTGTGTGTTACATTACATTCACTAGTAGGAGTGAGAGAAACATCACGGGGTGGTGCGCATTGTATGGGTGTGTGTTACATTACATACACTAGTAGGAGTGAGAGAAACATCAGGGGGTGGTGCGCATTGTATGGGTGTGTGTTACATTACATTCACTAGTAGGAGTGAGAGAAACATCACAGGGTGGTGCGCATTGTATGGGTGTGTGTTACATTACATTCACTAGTAGGAGTGAGAGAAACATCACGGGGTGGTGCGCATTGTATGGGTGTGTTACATTACATTCACTAGTAGCAGTGAGAGAAACATCACGGGGTGGTGCGCATTGTATGGGTGTGTGTTACATTACATTCACTAGTAGGAGTGAGAGAAACATCACGGGGTGGTGCGCATTGTATGGGTGTGTGTTACATTACATTCATTAGTAGGAGTGAGAGAAACATCACGGGGTGGTGCGCATTGTATGGGTGTGTGTTACGTTACATTCACAAGTAGGAGTGAGAGAAACATCCCGGGGTGGTGCGCATTGTATGGGTGTGTGTTACATTACATTCACTAGTAGGAGTGAGAGAAACATCACGGGGTGGTGCGCATTGTATGGGTGTGTGTGACATTACATTCACTAGTAGGAGTGAGAGAAACATCACGGGGTGGTGCGCATTGTATGGGTGTGTGTTACATTACATTCACTAGTAGCAGTGAGAGAAACATCACGGGGTGGTGCGCATTGTATGGGTGTGTGTTACATTATATTCACTAGTAGGAGTGAGAGAAACATCACGGGGAGGTGTGCATTGTATGGGTATGTATTACATTAGATTCACTAGTAGGAGTGAGACAAACTTCACAGGGTGGTGCGCATGTTATGGCTGTGTGTTACATTACATTCACTAGTAGCAGTGAGAGAAACATCACGGGGTGGTGCGCATTGTATGGGTGTGTGTTACATTACATTCACTAGTAGGAGTGAGAAAAACATCACGGGGTCGTGCGCATTGTATGGGTGTGTGTTACATTACATTCACTAGTAGCAGTGAGAGAAACATCACGGGGTGGTGCGCATTGTATGGGTGTGTGTTACATTACATTCACTAGTAGGAGTGAGAGAAACATCACGGGGTGGTGCGCATTGTATGGGTGTGTGTTACATTACATTCACTTATAGGAGTGAGAGAAACATCACGGGGTGGTGCCCATTGTATGGGTGTGTGTTACATTACATTCACTAGTAGGAGTGAGAGAAACATCACGGGGTGGTGCGCATTGTATGGGTGTGTGTTACATTACATTCACTAGTAGGAGTGAGAGAAACATCACCGGGTGGTGCGCATTGTATGGGTGTGTGTTACATTACATTCACTAGTAGGAGTGAGAGAAACATCTCGGGGTGGTGCGCATTGTATGGGTGTGTGTTACATTACATTCACTAGTAGGAGTGAGAAAAACATCACGGGGTGGTGCGCATTGTATGGGTGTGTGTTACATTACATTCACTAGTAGCAGTGAGAGAAACATCACGGGGTGGTGCGCATTGTATGGGTGTGTGTTACATTACATTCACTAGTAGGAGTGAGAGAAACATCACGGGGTGGTGCGCATTGTATGGGTGTGTGTTACATTACATTCACTAGTAGGAGTGAGAGAAACATCACGGGGTGGTGCGCATTGTATGGGTGTGTGTTACATTACATACACTAGTAGGAGTGAGAGAAACATCAGGGGGTGGTGCGCATTGTATGGGTGTGTGTTACATTACATTCACTAGTAGGAGTGAGAGAAACATCACAGGGTGGTGCGCATTGTATGGGTGTGTGTTACATTACATTCACTAGTAGGAGTGAGAGAAACATCACGGGGTGGTGCGCATTGTATGGGTGTGTTACATTACATTCACTAGTAGCAGTGAGAGAAACATCACGGGGTGGTGCGCATTGTATGGGTGTGTGTTACATTACATTCACTAGTAGGAGTGAGAGAAACATCACGGGGTGGTGCGCATTGTATGGGTGTGTGTTACATTACATTCATTAGTAGGAGTGAGAGAAACATCACGGGGTGGTGCGCATTGTATGGGTGTGTGTTACGTTACATTCACAAGTAGGAGTGAGAGAAACATCCCGGGGTGGTGCGCATTGTATGCGTGTGTGTTACATTACATTCACTAGTAGGAGTGAGAGAAACATCACGGGGTGGTGCGCATTGTATGGGTGTGTGTGACATTACATTCACTAGTAGGAGTGAGAGAAACATCACGGGGTGGTGCGCATTGTATGGGTGTGTGTTACATTACATTCACTAGTAGCAGTGAGAGAAACATCACGGGGTGGTGCGCATTGTATGGGTGTGTGTTACATTATATTCACTAGTAGGAGTGAGAGAAACATCACGGGGAGGTGTGCATTGTATGGGTATGTATTACATTAGATTCACTAGTAGGAGTGAGACAAACATCACAGGGTGGTGCGCATGTTATGGCTGTGTGTTACATTACATTCACTAGTAGGAGTGAGAAAAACATCACGGGGTGGTGCGCATTGTATGGCTGTGTGTTACATTACATTCACTAGTAGGCGTGAGAAACACATCACGGGGTGGTGCGCATTGTATGGGTGTGTGTTACATTACATTCACTAATAGGAGTGAGAGAAACATCACGGGGTGGTGCGCATTGTATGGGTGTGTGTTACATTACATTCACTAGTAGGAGTGAGAGAAACATCACGGGGTGGTGCGCATTGTATGGGTGTGTGTTACATTACATTCACTAGTAAGAGTGAGAGAAACATCACGGGGTGGTGAGCATTGTATGGGTGTGTGTTA
The DNA here is from genome assembly GCF_034190915.1 of Cavia porcellus. Lineage (NCBI taxonomy): Eukaryota > Metazoa > Chordata > Mammalia > Rodentia > Caviidae > Cavia > Cavia porcellus. The sequence goes on along the minus strand of NW_026947697.1, from coordinate 315,763 downwards.
CATTACAATCACTAGTAGGAGTGAGAGAAACATCACGGGGTGGTGCGCATTGTATGGGTGTGTGTTACATTACATTCACTAGTAGTAGTGAGAGAAACATCACGGGGTGGTGCGCATTGTATGGGTGTGTGTTACATTACATTCACTAGTAGCAGTGAGAGAAACATCACGGGGTGGTGCGCATTGTATGGGTGTGTGTTACATTACATTCACTAGTAGGAGTGAGAGAAACATCACGGGGTGGTGCGCATTGTATGGGTGTGTGTTACATTACATTCACTAGTAGGAGTGAGAGAAACATCACGGGGTGGTGCGCATTGTATGGGTGTGTGTTACATTACATTCACTAGTAGGAGTGAGAGAAACATCACGGGGTGGTGCGCATTGTATGGGTGTGTGTTACATTACATTCACTAGTAGCAGTGAGAGAAACATCACGGGGTGGTGCGCATTGTATGGGTGTGTGTTACATTACATTCACTAGTAGGAGTGAGAAAAACATCACGGGGTCGTGCGCATTGTATGGGTGTGTGTTACATTACATTCACTAGTAGCAGTGAGAGAAACATCACGGGGTGGTGCGCATTGTATGGGTGTGTGTTACATTACATTCACTAGTAGGAGTGAGAGAAACATCACGGGGTGGTGCGCATTGTATGGGTGTGTGTTACATTACATTCACTTATAGGAGTGAGAGAAACATCACGGGGTGGTGCCCATTGTATGGGTGTGTGTTACATTACATTCACTAGTAGGAGTGAGAGAAACATCACGGGGTGGTGCGCATTGTATGGGTGTGTGTTACATTACATTCACTAGTAGCAGTGAGAGAAACATCACGGGGTGGTGCGCATTGTATGGGTGTGTGTTACATTACATTCACTAGTAGGAGTGAGAAAAACATCACGGGGTCGTGCGCATTGTATGGGTGTGCATTACATTACATTCACTAATAGCAGTGACAGAAACATCACGGGGTGGTGCGCATTGTATGGGTGTGTGTTACATTACATTCACTAGTAGCAGTGAGAGAAAAATCACGGGGTGGTGCGCATTGTATGGGTGTGTGTTACATTACATTCACAAGTAGGACTGAGAGAAACATCACGGGGTGGTGCGCATTGTATGGGTGTGTGTTACATTACATTCACTAGTAGGAGTGAGAGAAACATCACGGGGTGGTGCGCATTGTATGGGTGTGTGTGACATTACATTCACTAGTAGGAGTGAGAGAAACATCAGGGGTGGCGCGCATTGTATGGGTGTGTGTTACATTACATTCACTAGTAGCAGTGAGAGAAACATCACGGGGTGGTGCGCATTGTATGGGTGTGTGTTACATTATATTCACTAGTAGGAGTGAGAGAAACATCACGGGGAGGTGCACATTGTATGGGTGTGTGTTACAATAGATTCACTAGTAGCAGTGAGACAAACATCACGGGGGGGTGCGCATTGTATGGCTGTGTGTTACATTACATTCACTAGTAGGAGTGAGAAAAACATCACGGGGTGGTGCGCATTGTATGGCTGTGTGTTACATTACATTCACTAGTAGGAGTGAGAAAAACATCACGGGGTCGTGCGCATTGTATGGGTGTGTGTTACATTACATTCACTAGTAGCAGTGAGAGAAACATCACGGGGTGGTGCGCATTGTATGGGTGTGTGTTACATTACATTCACTAGTAGGAGTGAGAGAAACATCACGGGGTGGTGCGCATTGTATGGGTGTGTGTTACATTACATTCACTTATAGGAGTGAGAGAAACATCACGGGGTGGTGCCCATTGTATGGGTGTGTGTTACATTACATTCACTAGTAGGAGTGAGAGAAACATCACGGGGTGGTGCGCATTGTATGGGTGTGTGTTACATTACATTCACTAGTAGGAGTGAGAGAAACATCACCGGGTGGTGCGCATTGTATGGGTGTGTGTTACATTACATTCACTAGTAGGAGTGAGAGAAACATCACGGGGTGGTGCGCATTGTATGGGTGTGTGTTACATTACATTCACTAGTAGGAGTGAGAAAAACATCACGGGGTCGTGCGCATTGTATGGGTGTGTGTTACATTACATTCACTAGTAGCAGTGAGAGAAACATCACGGGGTGGTGCGCATTGTATGGGTGTGTGTTACATTACATTCACTAGTAGGAGTGAGAGAAACATCACGGGGTGGTGCGCATTGTATGGGTGTGTGTTACATTACATTCACTAGTAGGAGTGAGAGAAACATCACGGGGTGGTGCGCATTGTATGGGTGTGTGTTACATTACATACACTAGTAGGAGTGAGAGAAACATCAGGGGGTGGTGCGCATTGTATGGGTGTGTGTTACATTACATTCACTAGTAGGAGTGAGAGAAACATCACAGGGTGGTGCGCATTGTATGGGTGTGTGTTACATTACATTCACTAGTAGGAGTGAGAGAAACATCACGGGGTGGTGCGCATTGTATGGGTGTGTTACATTACATTCACTAGTAGCAGTGAGAGAAACATCACGGGGTGGTGCGCATTGTATGGGTGTGTGTTACATTACATTCACTAGTAGGAGTGAGAGAAACATCACGGGGTGGTGCGCATTGTATGGGTGTGTGTTACATTACATTCATTAGTAGGAGTGAGAGAAACATCACGGGGTGGTGCGCATTGTATGGGTGTGTGTTACGTTACATTCACAAGTAGGAGTGAGAGAAACATCCCGGGGTGGTGCGCATTGTATGCGTGTGTGTTACATTACATTCACTAGTAGGAGTGAGAGAAACATCACGGGGTGGTGCGCATTGTATGGGTGTGTGTGACATTACATTCACTAGTAGGAGTGAGAGAAACATCACGGGGTGGTGCGCATTGTATGGGTGTGTGTTACATTACATTCACTAGTAGCAGTGAGAGAAACATCACGGGATGGTGCGCATTGTATGGGTGTGTGTTACATTATATTCACTAGTAGGAGTGAGAGAAACATCACGGGGAGGTGTGCATTGTATGGGTATGTATTACATTAGATTCACTAGTAGGAGTGAGACAAACATCACAGGGTGGTGCGCATGTTATGGCTGTGTGTTACATTACATTCACTAGTAGGAGTGAGAAAAACATCACGGGGTGGTGCGCATTGTATGGCTGTGTGTTACATTACATTCACTAGTAGGCGTGAGAAACACATCACGGGGTGGTGCGCATTGTATGGGTGTGTGTTACATTACATTCACTAATAGGAGTGAGAGAAACATCACGGGGTGGTGCGCATTGTATGGGTGTGTGTTACATTACATTCACTAGTAGGAGTGAGAGAAACATCACGGGGTGGTGCGCATTGTATGGGTGTGTGTTACATTACATTCACTAGTAAGAGTGAGAGAAACATCACGGGGTGGTGAGCATTGTATGGGTGTGTGTTACATTACAATCACTAGTAGGAGTGAGAGAAACATCACGGGGTGGTGCGCATTGTATGGGTGTGTGTTACATTACATTCACTAGTAGTAGTGAGAGAAACATCACGGGGTGGTGCGCATTGTATGGGTGTGTGTTACATTACATTCACTAGTAGCAGTGAGAGAAACATCACGGGGTGGTGCGCATTGTATGGGTGTGTGTTACATTACATTCACTAGTAGGAGTGAGAGAAACATCACGGGGTGGTGCGCATTGTATGGGTGTGTGTTACATTACATTCACTAGTAGGAGTGAGAGAAACATCACGGGGTGGTGCGCATTGTATGGGTGTGTGTTACATTACATTCACTAGTAGGAGTGAGAGAAACATCACGGGGTGGTGCGCATTGTATGGGTGTGTGTTACATTACATTCACTAGTAGCAGTGAGAGAAACATCACGGGGTGGTGCGCATTGTATGGGTGTGTGTTACATTACATTCACTAGTAGGAGTGAGAAAAACATCACGGGGTCGTGCGCATTGTATGGGTGTGTGTTACATTACATTCACTAGTAGCAGTGAGAGAAACATCACGGGGTGGTGCGCATTGTATGGGTGTGTGTTACATTACATTCACTAGTAGGAGTGAGAGAAACATCACGGGGTGGTGCGCATTGTATGGGTGTGTGTTACATTACATTCACTTATAGGAGTGAGAGAAACATCACGGGGTGGTGCCCATTGTATGGGTGTGTGTTACATTACATTCACTAGTAGGAGTGAGAGAAACATCCCGGGGTGGTGCGCATTGTATGGGTGTGTGTTACATTACATTCACTAGTAGCAGTGAGAGAAACATCACGGGGTGGTGCGCATTGTATGGGTGTGTGTTACATTACATTCACTAGTAGGAGTGAGAAAAACATCACGGGGTCGTGCGCATTGTATGGGTGTGTATTACATTACATTCACTAATAGCAGTGACAGAAACATCACGGGGTGGTGCGCATTGTATGGGTGTGTGTTACATTACATTCACTAGTAGCAGTGAGAGAAAAATCACGGGGTGGTGCGCATTGTATGGGTGTGTGTTACATTACATTCACAAGTAGGAGTGAGAGAAACATCACGGGGTGGTGCGCATTGTATGGGTGTGTGTTACATTACATTCACTAGTAGGAGTGAGAGAAACATCACGGGGTGGTGCGCATTGTATGGGTGTGTGTGACATTACATTCACTAGTAGGAGTGAGAGAAACATCAGGGGTGGCGCGCATTGTATGGGTGTGTGTTACATTACATTCACTAGTAGCAGTGAGAGAAACATCACGGGGTGGTGCGCATTGTATGGGTGTGTGTTACATTATATTCACTAGTAGGAGTGAGAGAAACATCACGGGGAGGTGCACATTGTATGGGTGTGTGTTACAATAGATTCACTAGTAGCAGTGAGACAAACATCACGGGGGGGTGCGCATTGTATGGCTGTGTGTTACATTACATTCACTAGTAGGAGTGAGAAAAACATCACGGGGTGGTGCGCATTGTATGGCTGTGTGTTACATTACATTCACTAGTAGGAGTGAGAAACACATCACTGGGTGGTGCGCATTGTATGGGTGTGTGTTACATTACATTCACTAGTAGGAGTGAGAAAAACATCACGGGGTGGTGCGCATTGTATGGGTGTGTGTTACATTACATTCACTCATAGGAGTGAGAAAAACATCACACGGTGGTGCGCATTGTATGGGTGTGTGTTACATTACATTCACTAGTAGGAGTGAGAAAAACATCACGGGGTGGTGCGCATTGTATGGGTGTGTGTTACATTACATTCACTAGTAGGAGTGACAAAAACATCACGGGGTGGTGCGCATTGTATGGGTGTGTGTTGCATTACATTCACTAGTAGGAGGGAGAAAAACATCACGGGGTGGTGCGCATTGTATGGGTGTGTGTTACATTACATTCACTAGTAGGAGTGAGAAAAACATCACGGGGTGGTGCGAATTGTATGGGTGTGTGTTACATTTCATTCACTAGTAGGAGTGAGAAAAACATCACGGGGTGGTGCGCATTGTATGGGTGTGTGTTACATGACATTCACTAGTAGGAGTGAGAAAAACATCACGGGGTGGTGCGCATTGTATGGGTGTGTGTTACATTACATTCACTAGTAGGAGTGAGAAAAACATCACGGGGTGGTGCGCATTGTATGGGTGTGTGTCACATTACATTCACTAGTAGGAGTGAGAAAAACATCACGGGGTGATGCGCATTGTATGGGTGTGTGTTACATGACGTTCACTAGTAGAGTTGAGAAAAACATGACGGGGTGGTGCGCATTGTATGGGCGTGTGTTACATTAGATTCACTAGTAGGAGTGAGAAAAACATCACGGGGTGCTGCGCATTGTATGGGTGTGTGTTACATTACTTTCACTAGTAGGAGTGAGAAAAACATCACGGGTGGTGCGCATTGTATGGGTGTGTGTTACATTAGATTCACTAGTAGGAGTGAGAAAAACATCACGGGGTGGTGCGCATTGTATGGGTGTGTGTAACATTACATTCACTAGTAGGAGTGAGAAAAACATCACGGGGTGGTGCGCATTGTATGGGTGTGTGTTACATTAGATTCACTAGTAGGAGTGTGAAAAACATCACGGGGTGGTGCGCATTGTATGGGTGTGTGTTACATTACATTCACTAGTAGCAGTGAGAAAAACATCACGGGGTGGTGCGCATTGTATGGGTGTGTGTTACATTACATTCACTTGTAGCAGTGAGAAAAACATCACGGCGTGGTGCACATTGTATGGGTGTGTGTTACATGACATTCACTAGTAGGAGTGAGAGAAACATCACGGGGTGGTGCGCATTGTATGGGTGTGTGTTACATTACATTCACTAGTAGGAGTGAGAGAAACATCACGGGGTGGTGCGCATTGTATGGGTGTGTGTTACATTACATTCACTAGTAGGAGTGAGAGAAACATCACGGGGTGGTGCGCATTGTATGGGTGTGTGTTACATTACATTCACTAGTAGGAGTGAGAGAAACATCACGGGGTGGTGCGCTTTGTATGGGTGTGTGTTACATTACATTGACTAGTAGGAGTGAGAGAAACATCACGGGGTGGTGCGCATTGTATGGGTGTGTGTTACATTGCATTGACTAGTAGGAGTGAGAGAAACATCCCGGGGTGGTGCGCATTGTATGCGTGTGTGTTACATTACATTCACTAGTAGGAGTGAGAGAAACATCACGGGGTGGTGCGCATTGTATGGGTGTGTGTGACATTACATTCACTAGTAGGAGTGAGAGAAACATCACGGGGTGGTGCGCATTGTATGGGTGTGTGTTACATTACATTCACTAGTAGCAGTGAGAGAAACATCACGGGGTGGTGCGCATTGTATGGGTGTGTGTTACATTATATTCACTAGTAGGAGTGAGAGAAACATCACGGGGAGGTGTGCATTGTATGGGTATGTATTACATTAGATTCACTAGTAGGAGTGAGACAAACATCACAGGGTGGTGCGCATGTTATGGCTGTGTGTTACATTACATTCACTAGTAGGAGTGAGAAAAACATCACGGGGTGGTGCGCATTGTATGGCTGTGTGTTACATTACATTCACTAGTAGGCGTGAGAAACACATCACGGGGTGGTGCGCATTGTATGGGTGTGTGTTACATTACATTCACTAATAGGAGTGAGAGAAACATCACGGGGTGGTGCGCATTGTATGGGTGTGTGTTACATTACATTCACTAGTAGGAGTGAGAGAAACATCACGGGGTGGTGCGCATTGTATGGGTGTGTGTTACATTACATTCACTAGTAAGAGTGAGAGAAACATCACGGGGTGGTGAGCATTGTATGGGTGTGTGTTACATTACAATCACTAGTAGGAGTGAGAGAAACATCACGGGGTGGTGCGCATTGTATGGGTGTGTGTTACATTACATTCACTAGTAGTAGTGAGAGAAACATCACGGGGTGGTGCGCATTGTATGGGTGTGTGTTACATTACATTCACTAGTAGCAGTGAGAGAAACATCACGGGGTGGTGCGCATTGTATGGGTGTGTGTTACATTACATTCACTAGTAGGAGTGAGAGAAACATCACGGGGTGGTGCGCATTGTATGGGTGTGTGTTACATTACATTCACTAGTAGGAGTGAGAGAAACATCACGGGGTGGTGCGCATTGTATGGGTGTGTGTTACATTACATTCACTAGTAGGAGTGAGAGAAACATCACGGGGTGGTGCGCATTGTATGGGTGTGTGTTACATTACATTCACTAGTAGCAGTGAGAGAAACATCACGGGGTGGTGCGCATTGTATGGGTGTGTGTTACATTACATTCACTAGTAGGAGTGAGAAAAACATCACGGGGTCGTGCGCATTGTATGGGTGTGTGTTACATTACATTCACTAGTAGCAGTGAGAGAAACATCACGGGGTGGTGCGCATTGTATGGGTGTGTGTTACATTACATTCACTAGTAGGAGTGAGAGAAACATCACGGGGTGGTGCGCATTGTATGGGTGTGTGTTACATTACATTCACTTATAGGAGTGAGAGAAACATCACGGGGTGGTGCCCATTGTATGGGTGTGTGTTACATTACATTCACTAGTAGGAGTGAGAGAAACATCACGGGGTGGTGCGCATTGTATGGGTGTGTGTTACATTACATTCACTAGTAGCAGTGAGAGAAACATCACGGGGTGGTGCGCATTGTATGGGTGTGTGTTACATTACATTCACTAGTAGGAGTGAGAAAAACATCACGGGGTCGTGCGCATTGTATGGGTGTGTATTACATTACATTCACTAATAGCAGTGACAGAAACATCACGCGGTGGTGCGCATTGTATGGGTGTGTGTTACATTACATTCACTAGTAGCAGTGAGAGAAAAATCACGGGGTGGTGCGCATTGTATGGGTGTGTGTTACATTACATTCACAAGTAGGAGTGAGAGAAACATCACGGGGTGGTGCGCATTGTATGGGTGTGTGTTACATTACATTCACTAGTAGGAGTGAGAGAAACATCACGGGGTGGTGCGCATTGTATGGGTGTGTGTGACATTACATTCACTAGTAGGAGTGAGAGAAACATCAGGGGTGGCGCGCATTGTATGGGTGTGTGTTACATTACATTCACTAGTAGCAGTGAGAGAAACATCACGGGGTGGTGCGCATTGTATGGGTGTGTGTTACATTATATTCACTAGTAGGAGTGAGAGAAACATCACGGGGAGGTGCACATTGTATGGGTGTGTGTTACAATAGATTCACTAGTAGCAGTGAGACAAACATCACGGGGGGGTGCGCATTGTATGGCTGTGTGTTACATTACATTCACTAGTAGGAGTGAGAAAAACATCACGGGGTGGTGCGCATTGTATGGCTGTGTGTTACATTACATTCACTAGTAGGAGTGAGAAAAACATCACGGGGTCGTGCGCATTGTATGGGTGTGTGTTACATTACATTCACTAGTAGCAGTGAGAGAAACATCACGGGGTGGTGCGCATTGTATGGGTGTGTGTTACATTACATTCACTAGTAGGAGTGAGAGAAACATCACGGGGTGGTGCGCATTGTATGGGTGTGTGTTACATTACATTCACTTATAGGAGTGAGAGAAACATCACGGGGTGGTGCCCATTGTATGGGTGTGTGTTACATTACATTCACTAGTAGGAGTGAGAGAAACATCACGGGGTGGTGCGCATTGTATGGGTGTGTGTTACATTACATTCACTAGTAGGAGTGAGAGAAACATCACCGGGTGGTGCGCATTGTATGGGTGTGTGTTACATTACATTCACTAGTAGGAGTGAGAGAAACATCACGGGGTGGTGCGCATTGTATGGGTGTGTGTTACATTACATTCACTAGTAGGAGTGAGAAAAACATCACGGGGTCGTGCGCATTGTATGGGTGTGTGTTACATTACATTCACTAGTAGCAGTGAGAGAAACATCACGGGGTGGTGCGCATTGTATGGGTGTGTGTTACATTACATTCACTAGTAGGAGTGAGAGAAACATCACGGGGTGGTGCGCATTGTATGGGTGTGTGTTACATTACATTCACTAGTAGGAGTGAGAGAAACATCACGGGGTGGTGCGCATTGTATGGGTGTGTGTTACATTACATACACTAGTAGGAGTGAGAGAAACATCAGGGGGTGGTGCGCATTGTATGGGTGTGTGTTACATTACATTCACTAGTAGGAGTGAGAGAAACATCACAGGGTGGTGCGCATTGTATGGGTGTGTGTTACATTACATTCACTAGTAGGAGTGAGAGAAACATCACGGGGTGGTGCGCATTGTATGGGTGTGTTACATTACATTCACTAGTAGCAGTGAGAGAAACATCACGGGGTGGTGCGCATTGTATGGGTGTGTGTTACATTACATTCACTAGTAGGAGTGAGAGAAACATCACGGGGTGGTGCGCATTGTATGGGTGTGTGTTACATTACATTCATTAGTAGGAGTGAGAGAAACATCACGGGGTGGTGCGCATTGTATGGGTGTGTGTTACGTTACATTCACAAGTAGGAGTGAGAGAAACATCCCGGGGTGGTGCGCATTGTATGCGTGTGTGTTACATTACATTCACTAGTAGGAGTGAGAGAAACATCACGGGGTGGTGCGCATTGTATGGGTGTGTGTGACATTACATTCACTAGTAGGAGTGAGAGAAACATCACGGGGTGGTGCGCATTGTATGGGTGTGTGTTACATTACATTCACTAGTAGCAGTGAGAGAAACATCACGGGGTGGTGCGCATTGTATGGGTGTGTGTTACATTATATTCACTAGTAGGAGTGAGAGAAACATCACGGGGAGGTGTGCATTGTATGGGTATGTATTACATTAGATTCACTAGTAGGAGTGAGACAAACATCACAGGGTGGTGCGCATGTTATCGCTGTGTGTTACATTACATTCACTAGTAGGAGTGAGAAAAACATCACGGGGTGGTGCGCATTGTATGGCTGTGTGTTACATTACATTCACTAGTAGGCGTGAGAAACACATCACGGGGTGGTGCGCATTGTATGGGTGTGTGTTACATTACATTCACTAATAGGAGTGAGAGAAACATCACGGGGTGGTGCGCATTGTATGGGTGTGTGTTACATTACATTCACTAGTAGGAGTGAGAGAAACATCACGGGGTGGTGCGCATTGTATGGGTGTGTGTTACATTACATTCACTAGTAAGAGTGAGAGAAACATCACGGGGTGGTGAGCATTGTATGGGTGTGTGTTACATTACAATCACTAGTAGGAGTGAGAGAAACATCACGGGGTGGTGCGCATTGTATGGGTGTGTGTTACATTACATTCACTAGTAGTAGTGAGAGAAACATCACGGGGTGGTGCGCATTGTATGGGTGTGTGTTACATTACATTCACTAGTAGCAGTGAGAGAAACATCACGGGGTGGTGCGCATTGTATGGGTGTGTGTTACATTACATTCACTAGTAGGAGTGAGAGAAACATCACGGGGTGGTGCGCATTGTATGGGTGTGTGTTACATTACATTCACTAGTAGGAGTGAGAGAAACATCACGGGGTGGTGCGCATTGTATGGGTGTGTGTTACATTACATTCACTAGTAGGAGTGAGAGAAACATCACGGGGTGGTGCGCATTGTATGGGTGTGTGTTACATTACATTCACTAGTAGCAGTGAGAGAAACATCACGGGGTGGTGCGCATTGTATGGGTGTGTGTTACATTACATTCACTAGTAGGAGTGAGAGAAACATCACGGGGTGGTGCGCATTGTATGGGTGTGTGTTACATTACATTCACTAGTAGGAGTGAGAGAAACATCACGGGGTGGTGCGCATTGTATGGGTGTGTGTTACATTACATTCACTAGTAGCAGTGAGAGAAACATCACGGGGTGGTGCGCATTGTATGGGTGTGTGTTACATTACATTCACTAGTAGGAGTGAGAGAAACATCACGGGGTGGTGCGCATTGTATGGGTGTGTGTTACATTACATTCACTTATAGGAGTGAGAGAAACATCACGGGGTGGTGCCCATTGTATGGGTGTGTGTTACATTACATTCACTAGTAGGAGTGAGAGAAACATCACGGGGTGGTGCGCATTGTATGGGTGTGTGTTACATTACATTCACTAGTAGGAGTGAGAGAAACATCACGGGGTGGTGCGCATTGTATGGGTGTGTGTTACATTACATTCACTAGTAGGAGTGAGAGAAACATCACGGGGTGGTGCGCATTGTATGGGTGTGTGTTACATTACATTCACTAGTAGGAGTGAGAAAAACATCACGGGGTCGTGCGCATTGTATGGGTGTGTGTTACATTACATTCACTAGTAGCAGTGAGAGAAACATCACGGGGTGGTGCGCATTGTATGGGTGTGTGTTACATTACATTCACTAGTAGGAGTGAGAGAAACATCACGGGGTGGTGCGCATTGTATGGGTGTGTGTTACATTACATTCACTTATAGGAGTGAGAGAAACATCACGGGGTGGTGCCCATTGTATGGGTGTGTGTTACATTACATTCACTAGTAGGAGTGAGAGAAACATCACGGGGTGGTGCGCATTGTATGGGTGTGTGTTACATTACATTCACTAGTAGCAGTGAGAGAAACATCACGGGGTGGTGCGCATTGTATGGGTGTGTGTTACATTACATTCACTAGTAGGAGTGAGAGAAAAATCACGGGGTGGTGCGCATTGTATGGGTGTGTGTTACATTACATTCACAAGTAGGAGTGAGAGAAACATCACGGGGTGGTGCGCATTGTATGGGTGTGTGTTACATTACATTCACTAGTAGGAGTGAGAGAAACATCACGGGGTGGTGCGCATTGTATGGGTGTGTGTGACATTACATTCACTAGTAGGAGTGAGAGAAACATCACGGGGTGGTGCGCATTGTATGGGTGTGTGTTACATTACATTCACTAGTAGGAGTGAGAGAAACATCACGGGGTGGTGCGCATTGTATGGGTGTGTGTTACATTACATTCACTTATAGGAGTGAGAGAAACATCACGGGGTGGTGCCCATTGTATGGGTGTGTGTTACATTACATTCACTAGTAGGAGTGAGAGAAACATCACGGGGTGGTGCGCATTGTATGGGTGTGTGTTACATTACATTCACTAGTAGGAGTGAGAGAAACATCACCGGGTGGTGCGCATTGTATGGGTGTGTGTTACATTACATTCACTAGTAGGAGTGAGAGAAACATCACGGGGTGGTGCGCATTGTATGGGTGTGTGTTACATTACATTCACTAGTAGGAGTGAGAAAAACATCACGGGGTCGTGCGCATTGTATGGGTGTGTGTTACATTACATTCACTAGTAGCAGTGAGAGAAACATCACGGGGTGGTGCGCATTGTATGGGTGTGTGTTACATTACATTCACTAGTAGGAGTGAGAGAAACATCACGGGGTGGTGCGCATTGTATGGGTGTGTGTTACATTACATTCACTAGTAGGAGTGAGAGAAACATCACGGGGTGGTGCGCATTGTATGGGTGTGTGTTACATTACATACACTAGTAGGAGTGAGAGAAACATCAGGGGGTGGTGCGCATTGTATGGGTGTGTGTTACATTACATTCACTAGTAGGAGTGAGAGAAACATCACAGGGTGGTGCGCATTGTATGGGTGTGTGTTACATTACATTCACTAGTAGGAGTGAGAGAAACATCACGGGGTGGTGCGCATTGTATGGGTGTGTTACATTACATTCACTAGTAGCAGTGAGAGAAACATCACGGGGTGGTGCGCATTGTATGGGTGTGTGTTACATTACATTCACTAGTAGGAGTGAGAGAAACATCACGGGGTGGTGCGCATTGTATGGGTGTGTGTTACATTACATTCATTAGTAGGAGTGAGAGAAACATCACGGGGTGGTGCGCATTGTATGGGTGTGTGTTACGTTACATTCACAAGTAGGAGTGAGAGAAACATCCCGGGGTGGTGCGCATTGTATGCGTGTGTGTTACATTACATTCACTAGTAGGAGTGAGAGAAACATCACGGGGTGGTGCGCATTGTATGGGTGTGTGTGACATTACATTCACTAGTAGGAGTGAGAGAAACATCACGGGGTGGTGCGCATTGTATGGGTGTGTGTTACATTACATTCACTAGTAGCAGTGAGAGAAACATCACGGGGTGGTGCGCATTGTATGGGTGTGTGTTACATTATATTCACTAGTAGGAGTGAGAGAAACATCACGGGGAGGTGTGCATTGTATGGGTATGTATTACATTAGATTCACTAGTAGGAGTGAGACAAACATCACAGGGTGGTGCGCATGTTATCGCTGTGTGTTACATTACATTCACTAGTAGGAGTGAGAAAAACATCACGGGGTGGTGCGCATTGTATGGCTGTGTGTTACATTACATTCACTAGTAGGCGTGAGAAACACATCACGGGGTGGTGCGCATTGTATGGGTGTGTGTTACATTACATTCACTAATAGGAGTGAGAGAAACATCACGGGGTGGTGCGCATTGTATGGGTGTGTGTTACATTACATTCACTAGTAGGAGTGAGAGAAACATCACGGGGTGGTGCGCATTGTATGGGTGTGTGTTACATTACATTCACTAGTAAGAGTGAGAGAAACATCACGGGGTGGTGAGCATTGTATGGGTGTGTGTTACATTACAATCACTAGTAGGAGTGAGAGAAACATCACGGGGTGGTGCGCATTGTATGGGTGTGTGTTACATTACATTCACTAGTAGTAGTGAGAGAAACATCACGGGGTGGTGCGCATTGTATGGGTGTGTGTTACATTACATTCACTAGTAGCAGTGAGAGAAACATCACGGGGTGGTGCGCATTGTATGGGTGTGTGTTACATTACATTCACTAGTAGGAGTGAGAGAAACATCACGGGGTGGTGCGCATTGTATGGGTGTGTGTTACATTACATTCACTAGTAGGAGTGAGAGAAACATCACGGGGTGGTGCGCATTGTATGGGTGTGTGTTACATTACATTCACTAGTAGGAGTGAGAGAAACATCACGGGGTGGTGCGCATTGTATGGGTGTGTGTTACATTACATTCACTAGTAGCAGTGAGAGAAACATCACGGGGTGGTGCGCATTGTATGGGTGTGTGTTACATTACATTCACTAGTAGGAGTGAGAGAAACATCACGGGGTGGTGCGCATTGTATGGGTGTGTGTTACATTACATTCACTAGTAGGAGTGAGAGAAACATCACGGGGTGGTGCGCATTGTATGGGTGTGTGTTACATTACATTCACTAGTAGCAGTGAGAGAAACATCACGGGGTGGTGCGCATTGTATGGGTGTGTGTTACATTACATTCACTAGTAGGAGTGAGAGAAACATCACGGGGTGGTGCGCATTGTATGGGTGTGTGTTACATTACATTCACTTATAGGAGTGAGAGAAACATCACGGGGTGGTGCCCATTGTATGGGTGTGTGTTACATTACATTCACTAGTAGGAGTGAGAGAAACATCACGGGGTGGTGCGCATTGTATGGGTGTGTGTTACATTACATTCACTAGTAGCAGTGAGAGAAACATCACGGGGTGGTGCGCATTGTATGGGTGTGTGTTACATTACATTCACTAGTAGGAGTGAGAAAAACATCACGGGGTCGTGCGCATTGTATGGGTGTGTATTACATTACATTCACTAATAGCAGTGACAGAAACATCACGGGGTGGTGCGCATTGTATGGGTGTGTGTTACATTACATTCACTAGTAGCAGTGAGAGAAAAATCACGGGGTGGTGCGCATTGTATGGGTGTGTGTTACATTACATTCACAAGTAGGAGTGAGAGAAACATCACGGGGTGGTGCGCATTGTATGGGTGTGTGTTACATTACATTCACTAGTAGGAGTGAGAGAAACATCACGGGGTGGTGCGCATTGTATGGGTGTGTGTGACATTACATTCACTAGTAGGAGTGAGAGAAACATCAGGGGTGGCGCGCATTGTATGGGTGTGTGTTACATTACATTCACTAGTAGCAGTGAGAGAAACATCACGGGGTGGTGCGCATTGTATGGGTGTGTGTTACATTATATTCACTAGTAGGAGTGAGAGAAACATCACGGGGAGGTGCACATTGTATGGGTGTGTGTTACAATAGATTCACTAGTAGCAGTGAGACAAACATCACGGGGGGGTGCGCATTGTATGGCTGTGTGTTACATTACATTCACTAGTAGGAGTGAGAAAAACATCACGGGGTGGTGCGCATTGTATGGCTGTGTGTTACATTACATTCACTAGTAGGAGTGAGAAACACATCACTGGGTGGTGCGCATTGTATGGGTGTGTGTTACATTACATTCACTAGTAGGAGTGAGAAAAACATCACGGGGTGGTGCGCATTGTATGGGTGTGTGTTACATTACATTCACTCATAGGAGTGAGAAAAACATCACACGGTGGTGCGCATTGTATGGGTGTGTGTTACATTACATTCACTAGTAGGAGTGAGAAAAACATCACGGGGTGGTGCGCATTGTATGGGTGTGTGTTACATTACATTCACTAGTAGGAGTGACAAAAACATCACGGGGTGGTGCGCATTGTATGGGTGTGTGTTGCATTACATTCACTAGTAGGAGGGAGAAAAACATCACGGGGTGGTGCGCATTGTATGGGTGTGTGTTACATTACATTCACTAGTAGGAGTCAGAAAAACATCACGGGGTGGTGCGAATTGTATGGGTGTGTGTTACATTTCATTCACTAGTAGGAGTGAGAAAAACATCACGGGGTGGTGCGCATTGTATGGGTGTGTGTTACATGACATTCACTAGTAGGAGTGAGAAAAACATCACGGGGTGGTGCGCATTGTATGGGTGTGTGTTACATTACATTCACTAGTAGGAGTGAGAAAAACATCACGGGGTGGTGCGCATTGTATGGGTGTGTGTCACATTACATTCACTAGTAGGAGTGAGAAAAACATCACGGGGTGATGCGCATTGTATGGGTGTGTGTTACATGACGTTCACTAGTAGAGTTGAGAAAAACTTGACGGGGTGGTGCGCATTGTATGGGCGTGTGTTACATTAGATTCACTAGTAGGAGTGAGAAAAACATCACGGGGTGCTGCGCATTGTATGGGTGTGTGTTACATTACTTTCACTAGTAGGAGTGAGAAAAACATCACGGGTGGTGCGCATTGTATGGGTGTGTGTTACATTAGATTCACTAGTAGGAGTGAGAAAAACATCACGGGGTGGTGCGCATTGTATGGGTGTGTGTAACATTACATTCACTAGTAGGAGTGAGAAAAACATCACGGGGTGGTGCGCATTGTATGGGTGTGTGTTACATTAGATTCACTAGTAGGAGTGTGAAAAACATCACGGGGTGGTGCGCATTGTATGGGTGTGTGTTACATTACATTCACTAGTAGCAGTGAGAAAAACATCACGGGGTGGTGCGCATTGTATGGGTGTGTGTTACATTACATTCACTTGTAGCAGTGAGAAAAACATCACGGCGTGGTGCACATTGTATGGGTGTGTGTTACATGACATTCACTAGTAGGAGTGAGAGAAACATCACGGGGTGGTGCGCATTGTATGGGTGTGTGTTACATTACATTCACTAGTAGGAGTGAGAGAAACATCACGGGGTGGTGCGCATTGTATGGGTGTGTGTTACATTACATTCACTAGTAGGAGTGAGAGAAACATCACGGGGTGGTGCGCATTGTATGGGTGTGTGTTACATTACATTCACTAGTAGGAGTGAGAGAAACATCACGGGGTGGTGCGCTTTGTATGGGTGTGTGTTACATTACATTGACTAGTAGGAGTGAGAGAAACATCACGGGGTGGTGCGCATTGTATGGGTGTGTGTTACATTACATTGACTAGTAGGAGTAAGAGAAACATCACGGGGTGGTGCGCATTGTATGGGTGTTTGTTACATTACATTCACTAGTAGGAGTGAGAGAAACATCACGGGGTGGTGCGCATTGTATGGGTGTGTGTTACATTACATTCACTAGTAGGAGTGAGAGAAACATCACGGGGTGGTGCGCATTGTATGCGTGTGTGTTACATTACATTCACTAGTAGCAGTGAGAGAAATATCATGGGGTGGTGCGCATTGTATGGGTGTGTGTTACATTACATTCACTAGTAGGAGTGAGAGAAACATCACGGGGTGGTGCGCATTTTATGGGTGTGTGTTACATTACATTCACTAGTAGGAGTGAGAGAAACATCACGGGGTGGTGCGCAGTGTATGGGTGTGTGTTACATTACATTCACTAGTAGCAGTGAGAGAAACATCACGGGGTGGTGCGCATTGTATGGGTGTGTGTTACATTACATTCACTAGTAGGAGTGAGAGAAACATCACGGGGTGGTGCGCATTTTATGGGTGTGTGTTACATTACATTCACTGGTAGGAGTGAGAAAAACATCACGGGGTGTTGCGCATTGTATGGGTGTGTGTTACATTACATTGACTAGTAGGAGTGAGAGAAACATCACGTGGTGGTGCGCATTGTATGGGTGTGTGTTACATTACATTCACTAGTAGGAGTGAGAGAAACATCAGGTGGTGGTGCGCATTGTATGGTGTGTGTTACATTACATTCACTAGGAGGAGTGAGAGAAACATCACGGGGTGGTGCGCATTGTATGGGTGTGTGTTACATTACATTCACTAGTAGGAGTGAGAGAAACATCACGGGGTTTTGCGCATTGTATGGGTGTGTGTTACATTACATTCACTAGTAGCAGTGAGAGAAACATCACGGGGTGGTGCGCATTGTATGGGTGTGTGTTACATTACATTCACTAGTAGGAGTGAGAGAAACATCACGGGGTGGTCTGCATTGTATGGGTGTGTGTTACATTACATTCACTAGTAGGAGTGAGAGAAACATCACGGGGTGGTGCGCATTGTATGGGTGTGTGTTACATTACATTCACTAGTAGCAGTGAGAGAAACATCACGGGGTGGTGCGCATTGTGTGGGTGTGTGTTACATTACATTCACTAGTAGGAGTGAGAGAAACATCACGGGGTCGTGCGCATTGTATGGGTGTGTGTTACATTACATTCACTAGTAGGAGTGAGAGAAACATCACGGGGTGGTGCGCAGTGTATGGGTGTGTGTTACATTACATTCACTAGTAGTAGTGAGAGAAACATCACGGGGTGGTGCGCATTGTATGGGTGTGTGTTACATTACATTCACTAGTAGCAGTGAGAGAAACATCACGGGGTGGTGCGCATTGTATGGGTGTGTGTTACATTACATTCACTAGTAGGAGTGAGAGAAACATCACGGGGTGGTGCGCATTTTATGGGTGTGTGTTACATTACATTCACTGGTAGGAGTGAGAAAAACATCACGGGGTGTTGCGCATTGTATGGGTGTGTGTTACATTACATTGACTAGTAGGAGTGAGAGAAACATCACGTGGTGGTGCGCATTGTATGGGTGTGTGTTACATTACATTCACTAGTAGGAGTGAGAGAAACATCAGGTGGTGGTGCGCATTGTATGGGTGTGTGTTACATTACATTCACTAGGAGGAGTGAGAGAAACATCACGGGGTGGTGCGCATTGTATGGGTGTGTGTTACATTACATTCACTAGTAGGAGTGAGAGAAACATCACGGGGTTTTGCGCATTGTATGGGTGTGTGTTACATTACATTCACTAGTAGCAGTGAGAGAAACATCACGGGGTGGTGCGCATTGTATGGGTGTGTGTTACATTACATTCACTAGTAGGAGTGAGAGAAACATCACGGGGTGGTCTGCATTGTATGGGTGTGTGTTACATTACATTCACTAGTAGGAGTGAGAGAAACATCACGGGGTGGTGCGCATTGTATGGGTGTGTGTTACATTACATTCACTAGTAGCAGTGAGAGAAACATCACGGGGTGGTGCGAATTGTTTGGCTGTGTGTTACATTACATTCACTAGTAGGAGTGAGAAACACATCACGGGGTGGTGCACATTGTATGGGTGTGTGTTACATTACATTCGCTAGTAGGAGTGAGAAAAACATCACGGGGTGGTGCGCATTGTATGGGTGTGTGTTACATTACATTCGCTAGTAGGAGTGAGAAAAACATCTCACGGTGGTGCGCATTGTATGGGTGTGTGTTACATTACATTCACTAGTAGGAGTGAGAAAAACATCACGGGGTGGTGCGCATTGTATGGGTGTGTGTTACATTACATTCACTAGTAGGAGTGACAAAAACATCACGCGGTGGTGCGCATTGTATGGGTGTGTGTTACATTACATTCACTAGTAGGAGGGAGAAAAACATCACGGGGTGGTGCGCATTGTATGGGTGTGTGATACATTACATTCACTAGTAGGAGGGAGAAAAACATCACGGGGTGGTGCGCATTGTATGGGTGTGTGTTACATTACATTCACTAGTAGGAGTGAGAAAAACATCACGGGGTGGTGCGCATTGTATGGGTGTGTGTTACATTACATTCACTAGTAGGAGTGAGAAAAACATCACGGGGTGGTGCGCATTGTATGGGTGTGTGTTACATGACATTCACTAGTAGGAGTGAGAAAAACATCACGGGGTGGTGCGCATTGTATGGGTGTGTGTTACATGACATTCACTAGTAGCAGTGAGAGAAACATCACGGGGTGGTGCGCATTGTATGGGTGTGTGTTACATTACATTCACTAGTAGGAGTGAGAGAAACATCACGGGGTGGGCGCATTGTATGGGTGTGTGTTACATTACATTCACTGGTAGGAGTGAGAAAAACATCACGGGGTGTTGCGCATTGTATGGGTGTGTGTTACATTACATTGACTAGTAGGAGTGAGAGAAACATCACGTGGTGGTGCGCATTGTATGGGTGTGTGTTACATTACATTCACTAGTAGGAGTGAGAGAAACATCAGGTGGTGGTGCGCATTGTATGGGTGTGTGTTACATTACATTCACTAGGAGGAGTGAGAGAAACATCACGGGGTGGTGCGCATTGTATGGGTGTGTGTTACATTACATTCACTAGTAGGAGTGAGAGAAACATCACGGGGTTTTGCGCATTGTATGGGTGTGTGTTACATTACATTCACTAGTAGCAGTGAGAGAAACATCACGGGGTGGTGCGCATTGTATGGGTGTGTGTTACATTACATTCACTAGTAGGAGTGAGAGAAACATCACGGGGTGGTCTGCATTGTATGGGTGTGTGTTACATTACATTCACTAGTAGGAGTGAGAGAAACATCACGGGGTGGTGCGCATTGTATGGGTGTGTGTTACATTACATTCACTAGTAGCAGTGAGAGAAACATCACGGGGTGGTGCGCATTGTTTGGCTGTGTGTTACATTACATTCACTAGTAGGAGTGAGAAACACATCACGGGGTGGTGCACATTGTATGGGTGTGTGTTACATTACATTCGCTAGTAGGAGTGAGAAAAACATCACGGGGTGGTGCGCATTGTATGGGTGTGTGTTACATTACATTCGCTAGTAGGAGTGAGAAAAACATCACACGGTGGTGCGCATTGTATGGGTGTGTGTTACATTACATTCACTAGTAGGAGTGAGAAAAACATCACGGGGTGGTGCGCATTGTATGGGTGTGTGTTACATTACATTCACTAGTAGGAGTGACAAAAACATCACGCGGTGGTGCGCATTGTATGGGTGTGTGTTACATTACATTCACTAGTAGGAGGGAGAAAAACATCACGGGGTGGTGCGCATTGTATGGGTGTGTGATACATTACATTCACTAGTAGGAGGGAGAAAAACATCACGGGGTGGTGCGCATTGTATGGGTGTGTGTTACATTACATTCACTAGTAGGAGTGAGAAAAACATCACGGGGTGGTGCGCATTGTATGGGTGTGTG
Organism: Cavia porcellus; assembly: GCF_034190915.1. NCBI lineage: Eukaryota > Metazoa > Chordata > Mammalia > Rodentia > Caviidae > Cavia > Cavia porcellus. The sequence goes on along the minus strand of NW_026947697.1, from coordinate 294,407 downwards.
TTACATTACATTCACTAGTAGGAGTGAGAAAAACATCACGGGGTGGTGCGCATTGTATGGGTGTGTGTTACATGACATTCACTAGTAGGAGTGAGAAAAACATCACGGGGTGGTGCGCATTGTATGGGTGTGTGTTACATGACATTCACTAGTAGCAGTGAGAGAAACATCACGGGGTGGTGCGCATTGTATGGGTGTGTGTTACATTACATTCACTAGTAGGAGTGAGAGAAACATCACGGGGTGGGCGCATTGTATGGGTGTGTGTTACATTACATTCACTGGTAGGAGTGAGAAAAACATCACGGGGTGTTGCGCATTGTATGGGTGTGTGTTACATTACATTGACTAGTAGGAGTGAGAGAAACATCACGTGGTGGTGCGCATTGTATGGGTGTGTGTTACATTACATTCACTAGTAGGAGTGAGAGAAACATCAGGTGGTGGTGCGCATTGTATGGGTGTGTGTTACATTACATTCACTAGGAGGAGTGAGAGAAACATCACGGGGTGGTGCGCATTGTATGGGTGTGTGTTACATTACATTCACTAGTAGGAGTGAGAGAAACATCACGGGGTTTTGCGCATTGTATGGGTGTGTGTTACATTACATTCACTAGTAGCAGTGAGAGAAACATCACGGGGTGGTGCGCATTGTATGGGTGTGTGTTACATTACATTGACTAGTAGGAGTGAGAGAAACATCACGGGGTGGTGCGCATTGTATGGGTGTGTGTTACATTAGATTCACTAGTAGGAGTGAGACAAACATCACGGGGTGGTGCGCATTGTATGGGTGTGTGTTACATTAGATTCACTAGTAGGAGTGAGAAAAACATCACGGGGTGGTGCGCATTGTTTGGCTGTGTGTTACATTACATTCACTAGTAGGAGTGAGAAACACATCACGGGGTGGTGCACATTGTATGGGTGTGTGTTACATTACATTCGCTAGTAGGAGTGAGAAAAACATCACGGGGTGGTGCGCATTGTACGGGTGTGTGTTACATTACATTCGCTAGTAGGAGTGAGAAAAACATCACACGGTGGTGCGCATTGTATGGGTGTGTGTTACATTACATTCACTAGTAGGAGTGAGAAAAACATCACGGGGTGGTGCGCATTGTATGGGTGTGTGTTACATTACATTCACTAGTAGGAGTGACAAAAACATCACGCGGTGGTGCGCATTGTATGGGTGTGTGTTACATTACATTCACTAGTAGGAGGGAGAAAAACATCACGGGGTGGTGCGCATTGTATGGGTGTGTGATACATTACATTCACTAGTAGGAGGGAGAAAAACATCACGGGGTGGTGCGCATTGTATGGGTGTGTGTTACATTACATTCACTAGTAGGAGTGAGAAAAACATCACGGGGTGGTGCGCATTGTATGGGTGTGTGTTACATTACATTCACTAGTAGGAGTGAGAAAAACATCACGGGGTGGTGCGCATTGTATGGGTGTGTGTTACATGACATTCACTAGTAGGAGTGAGAAAAACATCACGGGGTGGTGCGCATTGTATGGGTGTGTGTTACATGACATTCACTAGTACTAGTGAGAAAAACATCACGGGGTGGTGCGCATTGTATGGGTGTGTGTCACATTAGATTCACTAGTAGGAGTGAGAAAAACATCACGGGGTGGTGCGCAATGTATGGGTGTGTGTTACATTAGATTCACTAGTAGGAGTGAGAAAAACATCACGGGGTGGTGCGCATTGTATGGGTGTGTGTTACATTACATTCACTAGTAGGAGTGAGAGAAACATCACGGGGTGGTGCGCATTGTATGGGTGTGTGTTACATTACATTCACTAGTAGGAGTGAGAAAAACATCACGGGTGGTGCGCATTGTATGGGTGTGTGTTACATTAGATTCACTAGTAGGAGTGAGAAAAACATCACGGGGTGGTGCGCATTGTATGGGTGTGTGTTACATTACATTCACTAGTAGGAGTGAGAAAAACATTACGGGGTGGTGCGCATTGTATGGGTGTGTGTTACACTACATTTACTAGTAGGAGTGAGAAAAACATCACGGGTTGGTGCGCATTGTATGGGTGTGTGTTACATTACATTCACTAGTAGGAGTGAGAGAAACATCACGGGGTGGTGCGCATTGTATGGGTGTGTGTTACATTACATTCACTAGTAGGAGTGAGAGAAACATCACGGGGTGGTGCGCTTTGTATGGGTGTGTGTTACATTACATTGACTAGTAGGAGTGAGAGAAACATCACGGGGTGGTGCGCATTGTATGGGTGTGTGTTACATTACATTGACTAGTAGGAGTGAGAGAAACATCACGTGGTGGTGCGCATTGTATGGGTGTGTGTTACATTACATTCACTAGTAGGAGTGAGAAAAACATCACGGGGTGGTGCGCATTGTATGGGTGTGTGTTACATTACATTCACTAGTAGGAGTGAGAAAAACATCACGGGGTTGTGCGCATTGTATGGGTGTGTGTTACATTACATTCACTAGTAGGAGTGAGAAAAACATCACGTGGTGGTGCGCATTGTATGGGTGTGTGTTACATTAGATTCACTAGTAGGAGTGTGAAAAACATCACGGGGTGGTGCGCATTGTATGGGTGTGTGTTACATTACATTCACTAGTAGCAGTGAGAGAAACATCACGGGGTGGTGCGCATTGTATGGGTGTGTGTTACATTACATTCACTTGTAGCAGTGAGAGAAACATCACGGCGTGGTGCGCATTGTATGGGTGTGTGTTACATTACATTCACTAGTAGGAGTGAGAGAAACATCACGGGTTGGTGCGCATTGTATGGGTGTGTGTTACATTACATTCACTAGTAGGAGTGAGAGAAACATCACGTGGTGGTGCGCTTTGTATGGGTGTGTGTTACATTACATTGACTAGTAGGAGTGAGAGAAACATCACGGGGTGGTGCGCATTCTATGGGTGTGTGTTACATTACATTCACTAGTAGGAGTGAGAGAAACATCACGGGGTGGTGCGCATTGTATGGGTGTGTGTTACATTACATTCACTAGTAGGAGTGAGAAAAACATCACGGGGTGGTGCGCATTGTATGGGTGTGTGTTACATGACATTCACTAGTAGGAGTGAGAAAAACTTCACGGGGTGGTGCGCATTGTATGGGTGTGTGTTACATGACATTCACTAGTAGGAGTGAGAAAAACATCACGGGGTGGTGCGCATTGTATGGGTGTGTGTTACATGACATTCACTAGTAGGAGTGAGAAAAACATCACGGGGAGGTGCGCATTGTATGGGTGTGTGTTACATTAGATTCACTAGTAGGAGTGAGAAAAACATCACGGGGTGGTGCGCATTGTATGGGTGTGTGTTACATTAGATTCACTAGTAGGAGTGAGAAAAACATCACGGGGTGGTGCGCATTGTATGGGTGTGTGTTACATTACATTCACTAGAAGGAGTGAGAAAAACATCACGGGGTGGTGCGCATTGTATGGGTGTGTGTTACATTAGATTCACTAGTAGGAGTGAGAAAAACATCACGGGGTGGTGCGCATTGTATGGGTGTGTGTTACATTACTTTCACTAGTAGGAGTGAGAAAAACATCACGGGGTGGTGCGCATTGTATGGGTGTGTGTTACATAACATTCACTAGTAGGAGTGAGAAAAACATCACGGGTGGTGCGCATTGTATCGGTGTGTGTTACATTAGATTCACTAGTAGGAGTGAGAAAAACATCACGGGGTGGTGCGCATTGTAAGGGTGTGTGTTACATTACATTCACTAGTAGGAGTGAGAAAAACATCACGGAATGGTGCGCATTTTATGGGTGTGTGTTACATTACATTCACTCGTAGGAGTGAGAAAAACATCACGGGGTGGTGCGCATTGTATGGGTGTGTGTTACATTACATTCACTCGTAGGAGTGAGAAAAACATCACGGGGTGGTGCGCATTGTATGGGTGTGTGTTACATTACATTCACTCGTAGGAGTGAGAAAAACATCACGGGGTGGTGCGCATTGTATGGGTGTGTGTTACATTACTTTCACTAGTAGGAGTGAGAAAAACATCACGGGGTGGTGCGCATTGTATGGGTGTGTGTTACATTACATTCACTATTAGGAGTGAGAAAAACATCACGGGTGGTGCGCATTGTATCGGTGTGTGTTACATTAGATTCACTAGTAGGAGTGAGAAAAACATCACGGGGTGGTGCGCATTGTAAGGGTGTGTGTTACATTACATTCACTATAGGAGTGAGAAAAACATCACGGAGTGGTGCGCATTGTATGGGTGTGTGTTACATTACATTCACTCGTAGGAGTGAGAAAAACATCACGGGGTGGTGCGCATTGTATGGGTGTGTGTTACATTACATTCACTCGTAGGAGTGAGAAAAACATCACGGGGTGGTGCGCATTGTATGGGTGTGTGTTACATTACATTCACTCGTAGGAGTGAGAAAAACATCACGGGGTCGTGCGCATTGTATGGGTGTGTGTTACATTAGATTCACTAGTAGGAGTGAGAAAAACATCACGGGGTGGTGCGCATTGTATGGGTGTGTGTTACATTACATTCACTAGTAGGAGTGACAAAAACATCACGGGGTGGTGCGCAGTGTATGGGTGTGTGTTACATTAGATTCACTAGTAGGAGTGTGAAAAACATCACGGGGTGGTGCGCATTGTATGGGTGTGTGTTACATTACATTCACTAGTAGGAGTGAGAGAAACATCACGGGGTGGTGCGCATTGTATGGGTGTGTGTTACATTACATTCACTTGTAGCAGTGAGAGAAACATCACGGCGTGGTGCGCATTGTATGGGTGTGTTACATTACATTCACTAGTAGGAGTGAGAAAAACATCACGGAGTGGTGTGCATTGTATGGGTGTGTGTTACATTACATTCACTCGTAGGAGTGAGAAAAACATCACGGGGTGGTGCGCATTGTATGGGTGTGTGTTACATTACATTCACTAGTAGGAGTGAGAAAAACATCACGGGGTGGTGCGCATTGTATGGGTGTGTGTTACATTAGATTCACTAGTAGGAGTGAGAAAAACATCACGGGGTGGTGCGCATTGTATGGGTGTGTGTTACATTACTTTCACTAGTAGGAGTGAGAAAAACATCACGGGGTGGTGCGCATTGTATGGGTGTGTGTTACATAACATTCACTAGTAGGAGTGAGAAAAACATCACGGGTGGTGCGCATTGTATCGGTGTGTGTTACATTAGATTCACTAGTAGGAGTGAGAAAAACATCACGGGGTGGTGCGCATTGTAAGGGTGTGTGTTACATTACATTCACTAGTAGGAGTGAGAAAAACATCACGGAATGGTGCGCATTTTATGGGTGTGTGTTACATTACATTCACTCGTAGGAGTGAGAAAAACATCACGGGGTGGTGCGCATTGTATGGGTGTGTGTTACATTACATTCACTCGTAGGAGTGAGAAAAACATCACGGGGTGGTGCGCATTGTATGGGTGTGTGTTACATTACATTCACTCGTAGGAGTGAGAAAAACATCACGGGGTGGTGCGCATTGTATGGGTGTGTGTTACATTACTTTCACTAGTAGGAGTGAGAAAAACATCACGGGGTGGTGCGCATTGTATGGGTGTGTGTTACATTACATTCACTATTAGGAGTGAGAAAAACATCACGGGTGGTGCGCATTGTATCGGTGTGTGTTACATTAGATTCACTAGTAGGAGTGAGAAAAACATCACGGGGTGGTGCGCATTGTAAGGGTGTGTGTTACATTACATTCACTATAGGAGTGAGAAAAACATCACGGAGTGGTGCGCATTGTATGGGTGTGTGTTACATTACATTCACTCGTAGGAGTGAGAAAAACATCACGGGGTGGTGCGCATTGTATGGGTGTGTGTTACATTACATTCACTCGTAGGAGTGAGAAAAACATCACGGGGTGGTGCGCATTGTATGGGTGTGTGTTACATTACATTCACTCGTAGGAGTGAGAAAAACATCACGGGGTCGTGCGCATTGTATGGGTGTGTGTTACATTAGATTCACTAGTAGGAGTGAGAAAAACATCACGGGGTGGTGCGCATTGTATGGGTGTGTGTTACATTACATTCACTAGTAGGAGTGACAAAAACATCACGGGGTGGTGCGCAGTGTATGGGTGTGTGTTACATTAGATTCACTAGTAGGAGTGTGAAAAACATCACGGGGTGGTGCGCATTGTATGGGTGTGTGTTACATTACATTCACTAGTAGGAGTGAGAGAAACATCACGGGGTGGTGCGCATTGTATGGGTGTGTGTTACATTACATTCACTTGTAGCAGTGAGAGAAACATCACGGCGTGGTGCGCATTGTATGGGTGTGTTACATTACATTCACTAGTAGGAGTGAGAAAAACATCACGGAGTGGTGTGCATTGTATGGGTGTGTGTTACATTACATTCACTCGTAGGAGTGAGAAAAACATCACGGGGTGGTGCGCATTGTATGGGTGTGTGTTACATTACATTCACTCGTAGGAGTGAGAAAAACATCACGGGGTCGTGCGCATTTTATCGGTGTGTGTTACATTAGATTCACTAGTAGGAGTGAGAAAAACATCACGGGGTGGTGCGCATTGTATGGGTGTGTGTTACATTAGATTCACTAGTAGGAGTGAGAAAAACATCACGGGGTGGTGCACATTATATGGGTGTGTGTTACATTACATTCACTAGTAGGAGGGAGAAAAACATCATGGGGTGGTGCGCATTGTATGGGTGTGTGTTACATTAGATTCACTAGTAGGAGTGTGAAAAACATCACGGGGTGGAGCGCATTGTATGGGTGTGTGTTACATTACATTCACTAGTAGCAGTGAGAGAAACATCACGGGGTGGTGCGCATTGTATGGGTGTGTGTTACATTACATTCACTTGTAGCAGTGAGAGAAACATCACGGCGTGGTGCGCATTGTATGGGTGTGTGTTACATTACATTAACTAGTAGGAGTGAGAGAAACATCACGGGGTTTTGCGAATTGTATGGGTGTGTGTTACATTATATTCACTAGTAGCAGTGAGAGAAACATCACGGGGTGGTGCGCATTGTAAGGGTGTGTGTTACATTACATTCACTAGTAGGAGTGAGAGAAACATCAGGGGGTGGTGCGCATTGTATGGGTGTATGTTACATCACATTCACTAGTAGGAGTGAGAGAAACATCACGGGGTGGTGCGCATTGTATGGGTGTGTGTTACATGACATTCACTAGTAGGAGTGAGAGAAACATCAGGGGGTGGTGCGCATTGTATGGGTGTATGTTACATTACATTCACTAGTAGGAGTGAGAGAAACATCACGGGGTGGTGCGCATTGTATGGGTGTGTGTTACATTACATTCACTAGTAGGAGTGAGAGAAACATCACGGGGTTTTGCGAATTGTATGGGTGTGTGTTACATTACTTTCACTAGTAGCAGTGAGAGAAACATCACGGGGTGGTGCGCATTGTATGGGTGTGTGTTACATTACATTCACTAGTAGCAGTGAGAGAAACATCACGGGGTGGTGCGCATTGTATGGGTGTGTGTTACATTACATTCACTAGTAGGAGTGAGAAAAACATCACGGGTGATGCGCATTGTATGGGTGTGTGTTACATTAGATTCACTAGTAGGAGTGATAAAAACATCACGGGGTGGTGCGCATTGTAAGGGTGTGTGTTACATTACATTGACTAGTAGGAGTGAGAAAAACATCACGGGGTGGTGCGCATTGTATGGGTGTGTGTTACATTACATTCACTCGTAGGAGTGAGAAAAACATCACGGGGTGGTGCGCATTGTATGGGTGTGTGTTACATTACATTCACTCGTAGGAGTGAGAAAAACATCACGGGGTGGTGCGCATTGTATGGGTGTGTGTTACATTACATTCACTCGTAGGAGTGAGAAAAACATCACGGGGTCGTGCGCATTGTATGGGTGTGTGTTACATTAGATTCACTAGTAGGAGTGAGAAAAACATCACGGGGTGGTGCGCATTGTATGGGTGTGTGTTACATTAGATTCACTAGTAGGAGTGAGAAAAACATCACGGGGTGGTGCGCATTGTATGGGTGTGTGTTACATTACATTCACTAGTAGGAGTGAGAAAAACATCACGGGGTGGTGCGCATTGTATGGGTGTGTTACATTAGATTCACTAGTAGGAGTGTGAAAAATATCACGGGGTGGTGCGCATTGTATGGGTGTGTGTTACATTACATTCACTAGTAGCAGTGAGAGAAACATCACGGGGAGGTGCGCATTGTATGGGTGTGTGTTACATTACATTCACTTGTAGCAGTGAGAGAAACATCACGGCGTGGTGCGCATTGTATGGGTGTGTGTTACATTACATTCACTAATAGGAGTGAGAGAAACATCACGGGTTGGTGCGCATTGTATGGGTGTGTGTTACATTACATTCACTAGTCGGAGTGAGAGAAACATCACGGGGTGGTGCGCATTGTATGGGTGTGTGTTACCTTACATTCACTAGTAGGAGTGAGAGAAACATCACGGGGTGGTGCGCTTTGTATGGGTGTGTGTTACATTACATTGACTAGTAAGAGTGAGAGAAACATCACGGGGTGGTGCGCATTGTATGGGTGTGTGTTACATTACATTGACTAGTAGGAGTGAGAGAAACATCACGTGGTGGTGCGCATTGTATGGGTGTGTGTTACATTACATTCACTAGTACGAGTGAGAAAAACATCACGGGGTGGTGCGCATTGTATGGGTGTGTGTTACATTACATTCACTAGTAGGAGTGAGAAAAACATCACGGGGTGGTGCGCATTGTATGGGTGTGTGTTACATTACATTCACTAGTAGGAGTGAGAAAAACATCACGGGGTGGTGCGCATTGTATGGGTGTGTGTTACATTAGATTCACTAGTAGGAGTGTGAAAAATATCACGGGGTGGTGCGCATTGTATGGGTGTGTGTTACATTACATTCACTAGTAGCAGTGAGAGAAACATCACGGGGTGGTGCGCATTGTATGGGTGTGTGTTACATTACATTCACTTGTAGCAGTGAGAGAATCATCATGGCGTGGTGCGCATTGTATGGGTGTGTGTTACATTACATTCACTAGTAGGAGTGAGAGAAACATCACGGGTTGGTGCGCATTGTATGGGTGTGTGTCACATTACATTCACTGGTAGGAGTGAGAAAAACATCACGGGGTGGTGCGCATTGTATGGGTGTGTGTTACATTACATTCACTGGTAGGAGTGAGAAAAACATCACGGGGTGGTGCGCATTGTATGGGTGTGTGTTACATTACATTCACTAGTAGGAGTGAGAGAAACATCACGGGTTGGTGCGCATTGTATGGGTGTGTGTTACATTACATTCACTAGTAGGAGTGAGAGAAACATCACGGGGTGGTGCGCATTGTATGGGTGTGTGTTACATTACATTCACTGGTAGGAGTGAGAAAAACATCACGGAGTGGTGCGCATTGTATGGGTGTGTGTTACATTACATTGACTAGTAGGAGTGAGAAAAACATCACGGGGTGGTGCGCATTGTATGGGTGTGTGTTACATTACATTCACTAGTAGGAGGGAGAAAAACATCACGGGGTGGTGCGCATTGTATGGGTGTGTGTTACATTACATTCACTAGTAGGAGGGAGAAAAACATCACAGGGTGGTGCGCATTGTATGGTGTGTGTTACATTACATTCACTAGTAGGAGGGAGAAAAACATCACAGGGTGGTGCGCATTGTATGGTGTGTATTACATTACATTCACTAGTAGGAGGGAGAAAAACATCACGGGGTGGTGCGCCTTGTATGGGTGTGTGTTACATTACATTCACTAGTAGGAGTGAGAAAAACATCACGGGGTGGTGCGCATTGTATGGGTGTGTGTTACATGACATTCACTAGTAGGAGTGAGAAATACATCATGGGGTGGTGCGCATTGTATGGGTGTGTGTTACATGACATTCACTAGTAGGAGTGAGAAAAACATCACGGGGTGGTGCGCATTGTATGGGTGTGTGTTACATGACATTCACTAGTAGGAGGGAGAAAAACATCACGGGGTGGTGCGCATTGTATGGGTGTGTGTTACATTAGATTCACTAGTAGGAGTGTGAAAAACATCACGGGTGGTGCGCATTGTATGGGTGTGTGTTACATTACATTCACTATTAGGAGTGAGAAAAACATCACGGGTGGTGCGCATTGTATCGGTGTGTGTTACATTAGATTCACTAGTAGGAGTGAGAAAAACATCACGGGGTGGTGCGCATTGTAAGGGTGTGTGTTACATTACATTCACTAGTAGGAGTGAGAAAAACATCACGGAGTGGTGCGCATTGTATGGGTGTGTGTTACATTACATTCACTCTTAGGAGTGAGAAAAACATCACGGGGTGGTGCGCATTGTATGGGTGTGTGTTACATTACATTCACTGGTAGGAGTGAGAAAAACATCACGGGGTGGTGCGCATTGTATGGGTGTGTGTTACATTACATTCACTCGTAGGAGTGAGAAAAACATCACGGGGTGGTGCGCATTGTATGGGTGTGTGTTACATTACATTCACTCGTAGGAGTGAGAAAAACATCACGGGGTCGTGCGCATTGTATGGGTGTGTGTTACATTAGATTCACTAGTAGGAGTGAGAAAAACATCACGGGGTGGTGCGCATTGTATGGGTGTGTGTTACATTACATTCACTAGTAGGAGTGAGAAAAACATCACGGGGTGGTGCGCATTGTATGGGTGTGTGTTACATTAGATTCACTAGTAGGAGTGTGAAAAACATCACGGGGTGGTGCGCATTGTATGGGTGTGTGTTACATTACATTCACTAGTAGGAGTGAGAGAAACATCACGGGGTGGTGCGCATTGTATGGGTGTGTGTTACATTACATTCACTTGTAGCAGTGAGAGAAACATCACGGCGTGGTGCGCATTGTATGGGTGTGTTACATTACATTCACTAGTAGGAGTGAGAAAAACATCACGGAGTGGTGTGCACTGTATGGGTGTGTGTTACATTACATTCACTCGTAGGAGTGAGAAAAACATCACGGGGTGGTGCGCATTGTATGGGTGTGTGTTACATTACATTCACTCGTAGGAGTGAGAAAAACATCACGGGGTCGTGCGCATTGTATCGGTGTGTGTTACATTAGATTCACTAGTAGGAGTGAGAAAAACATCACGGGGTGGTGCGCATTGTATGGGTGTGTGTTACATTAGATTCACTAGTAGGAGTGAGAAAAACATCACGGGGTGGTGCACATTATATGGGTGTGTGTTACATTACATTCACTAGTAGGAGTGAGAAAAACATCATGGGGTGGTGCGCATTGTATGGGTGTGTGTTACATTAGATTCACTAGTAGGAGTGTGAAAAACATCACGGGGTGGAGCGCATTGTATGGGTGTGTGTTACATTACATTCACTTGTAGCAGTGAGAGAAACATCACGGCGTGGTGCGCATTGTATGGGTGTGTGTTACATTACATTAACTAGTAGGAGTGAGAGAAACATCACGGGGTTTTGCGAATTGTATGGGTGTGTGTTACATTACATTCACTAGTAGCAGTGAGAGAAACATCACGGGGTGGTGCGCATTGTAAGGGTGTGTGTTACATTACATTCACTAGTAGGAGTGAGAGAAACATCAGGGGGTGGTGCGCATTGTATGGGTGTATGTTACATCACATTCACTAGTAGGAGTGAGAGAAACATCACGGGGTGGTGCGCATTGTATGGGTGTGTGTTACATGACATTCACTAGTAGGAGTGAGAGAAACATCAGGGGGTGGTGCGCATTGTATGGGTGTATGTTACATTACATTCACTAGTAGGAGTGAGAGAAACATCACGGGGTGGTGCGCATTGTATGGGTGTGTGTTACATTACATTCACTAGTAGGAGTGAGAGAAACATCACGGGGTTTTGCGAATTGTATGGGTGTGTGTTACATTACATTCACTAGTAGGAGTGAGAGAAACATCACGGGGTGGTGCGCATTGTATGGGTGTGTGTTACATTACATTCACTAGTAGGAGTGAGAGAAACATCACGAGTGGTGCGCATTGTATGGGTGTGTGTTACATTACATTCACTAGTAGGAGTGAGAAAAACATCACGGGTGATGCGCATTGTATGGGTGTGTGTTACATTAGATTCACTAGTAGGAGTGATAAAAACATCACGGGGTGGTGCGCATTGTAAGGGTGTGTGTTACATTACATTCACTAGTAGGAGTGAGAAAAACATCACGGGGTGGTGCGCATTGTATGGGTGTGTGTTACATTACATTCACTCGTAGGAGTGAGAAAAACATCACGGGGTGGTGCGCATTGTATGGGTGTGTGTTACATTACATTCACTCGTAGGAGTGAGAAAAACATCACGGGGTGGTGCGCATTGTATGGGTGTGTGTTACATTACATTCACTCGTAGGAGTGAGAAAAACATCACGGGGTCGTGCGCATTGTATGGGTGTGTGTTACATTAGATTCACTAGTAGGAGTGAGAAAAACATCACGGGGTGGTGCGCATTGTATGGGTGTGTGTTACATTACATTCACTAGTAGGAGTGAGAAAAACATCACGGGGTGGTGCGCATTGTATGGGTGTGTGTTACATTAGATTCACTAGTAGGAGTGTGAAAAATATCACGGGGTGGTGCGCATTGTATGGGTGTGTGTTACATTACATTCACTAGTAGCAGTGAGAGAAACATCACGAGGTGGTGCGCATTGTAAGGGTGTGTGTTACATTACATTCACTAGTAGGAGTGAGAGAAACATCAGGGGGTGGTGCGCATTGTATGGGTGTATGTTACATCACATTCACTAGTAGGAGTGAGAGAAACATCACGGGGTGGTGCGCATTGTATGGGTGTGTGTTACATGACATTCACTAGTAGGAGTGAGAGAAACATCAGGGGGTGGTGCGCATTGTATGGGTGTATGTTACATTACATTCACTAGTAGGAGTGAGAGAAACATCACGGGGTGATGCGCATTGTATGGGTGTGTGTTACATTACATTCACTAGTAGGAGTGAGAGAAACATCACGGGGTTTTGCGAATTGTATGGGTGTGTGTTACATTACATTCACTAGTAGCAGTGAGAGAAACATCACGGGGTGGTGCGCATTGTATGGGTGTGTGTTACATTACATTCACTAGTAGGAGTGAGAGAAACATCACGGGGTGGTGCGCATTGTATGGGTGTGTGTTACATTACATTCACTAGTAGGAGTGAGAAAAACATCACGGGTGATGCGCATTGTATGGGTGTGTGTTACATTAGATTCACTAGTAGGAGTGATAAAAACATCACGGGGTGGTGCGCATTGTAAGGGTGTGTGTTACATTACATTCACTAGTAGGAGTGAGAAAAACATCACGGGGTGGTGCGCATTGTATGGGTGTGTGTTACATTACATTCACTCGTAGGAGTGAGAAAAACATCACGGGGTCGTGCGCATTGTATGGGTGTGTGTTACATTACATTCACTAGTAGGAGTGAGAAAAACATCACGGGGTGGTGCGCATTGTATGGGTGTGTGTTACATTACATTCACTTGTAGCAGTGAGAGAAACATCACGGCGTGGTGCGCATTGTATGGGTGTGTGTTACATTACATTCACTAGTAGGAGTGAGAGAAACATCACGGGTTGGTGCGCATTGTATGGGTGTGTGTTACATTACATTCACTAGTAGGAGTGAGAGAAACATCACGGGGTGGTGCGCATTGTATGGGTGTGTGTTACATTACATTCACTAGTAGGAGTGAGAGAAACATCACGGGGTGGTGCGCTTTGTATGGGTGTGTGTTACATTACATTGACTAGTAAGAGTGAGAGAAACATCACGGGGTGGTGCGCATTGTATGGGTGTGTGTTACATTACATTGACTAGTAGGAGTGAGAGAAACATCACGTGGTGGTGCGCATTGTATGGGTGTGTGTTACATTACATTCACTAGTAGGAGTGAGAAAAACATCACGGGGTGGTGCGCATTGTATGGGTGTGTGTTACATTACATTCACTAGTAGGAGTGAGAAAAGCATCACGGGGTGGTGCGCATTGTATGGGTGTGTGTTACATTACATTCACTAGTAGGAGTGAGAAAAACATCACGGGGTGGTGCGCATTGTATGGGTGTGTGTTACATTAGATTCACTAGTAGGAGTGTGAAAAACATCACGGGGTGGTGCGCATTGTATGGGTGTGTGTTACATTACATTCACTAGTAGCAGTGAGAGAAACATCACGGGGTGGTGCGCATTGTATGGGTGTGTGTTACATTACATTCACTTGTAGCAGTGAGAGAAACATCACGGCGTGGTGCGCATTGTATGGGTGTGTGTTACATTACATTCACTAGTAGGAGTGAGAGAAACATCACGGGTTGGTGCGCATTGTATGGGTGTGTGTTACATTACATTCACTAGTAGGAGTGAGAGAAACATCACGGGGTGGTGCGCTTTGTATGGGTGTGTGTTACATTACATTGACTAGTAGGAGTGAGAGAAACATCACGGGGTGGTGCGCATTGTATGGGTGTGTGTTACATTACATTCACTAGTAGGAGTGAGAGAAACATCACGGGGTGGTGCGCATTGTATGTGTGTGTGTTACATGACATTCACTAGTAGGAGTGAGAAAAACATCACGGGGTGGTGCGCATTGTATGGGTGTGTGTTACATGACATTCACTAGTAGGAGTGAGAAAAACATCACGGGGTGGTGCGCATTATATGGGTGTGTGTTACATGACATTCACTAGTAGGAGTGAGAAAAACATCACGGGGGGGTGCGCATTGTATGGGTGTGTGTTACATGACATTCACTAGTAGGAGTGAGAAAAACATCACGGGGAGGTGCGCATTGTATGGGTGTGTGTTACATTAGATTCACTAGTAGGAGTGAGAAAAACATCACGGGGTGGTGCGCATTGTATGGGTGTGTGTTACATTACATTCACTAGTAGGAGTGAGAAAAACATCACAGAATGGTGCGCATTTTATGGGTGTGTGTTACATTACATTCACTCGTAGGAGTGAGAAAAACATCAAGGGGTGGTGCGCATTTTATGGGTGTGTGTTACATTAGATTCACTAGTAGGAGTGAGAAAAACATCACGGGGTGGTGCGCATTGTAAGGGTGTGTGTTACATTACATTCACTAGTAGGAGTGAGAAAAACATCACAGAATGGTGCGCATTTTATGGGTGTGTGTTACATTACATTCACTCGTAGGAGTGAGAAAAACATCAAGGGGTGGTGCGCATTTTATGGGTGTGTGTTACATTACATTCACTCGTAGGAGTGAGAAAAACATCACGGGGTGGTGCGCATTGTATGGGTGTGTGTTACATTACATTCACTCGTAGGAGTGAGAAAAACATCACGGGGTCGTGCGCATTGTATGGGTGTGTGTTACATTAGATTCACTAGTAGGAGTGAGAAAAACATCACGGGGTGGTGCGCAATGTATCGGTGTGTGTTACATTAGATTCACTAGTAGGAGTGAGAAAAACATCACGGGGTGGTGCGCATTGTATGGGTGTGTGTTACATTACATTCACTAGTAGGAGTGAGAAAAACATCACGGGGTGGTGCGCATTGTATGGGTGTGTGTTACATTAGATTCACTAGTAGGAGTGAGAAAAACATCACAGGGTGGTGCACATTGTATGGGTGTGTGTTACATTACATTCACTAGTAGGAGTGAGAAAAACATTACGGGGTGGTGCGCATTGTATGGTTGTGTGTTACATTACATTCACTAGTAGCAGTGAGAGAAACATCACGGGGTGGTGCGCATTGTATGGGTGTGTGTTACATTACATTCACTTGTAGCAGTGAGAGAAACATCACGGGGTGGTGCGCATTGTATGGGTGTGTGTTACATTACATTCACTTGTAGCAGTGAGAAAAACATCACGGAGTGGTGCGCATTGTATGGGTGTGTGTTACATTACATTCACTCGTAGGAGTGAGAAAAACATCACGGGGTGGTGCGCATTGTATGGGTGTGTGTTACATTAGATTCACTCGTAGGAGTGAGAAAAACATCACGGGCTGGTGCGCATTGTATGGGTGTGTGTTACATTAGATTCACGAGTAGGAGTGAGAAAAACATCACGGGGTGGTGCGCATTGTATGGGTGTGTGTTACATTACATTCACTAGTAGCAGTGAGAGAAACATCACGGGGTGGTGCGCATTGTATGGGTGTGTGTTACATTACATTCACTTGTAGCAGTGAGAGAAACATCACGGAGTGGTGCGCATTTTATGGGTGTGTGTTACATTACATTCACTCGTAGGAGTGAGAAAAACATCACGGGGTGGTGCGCATTGTATGGGTGTGTGTTACATTAGATTCACGAGTAGGAGTGAGAAAAACATCACGGGGTGGTGCGCATTGTATGGGTGTGTGTTACATTACATTCACTCGTAGGAGTGAGAAAAACATCACGGGGTCGTGCGCATTGTATGGGTGTGTGTTACATTAGATTCACTAGTAGGAGTGAGAAAAACATCACGGGGTGGTGCGCATTGTATGGGTGTGTGTTACATTAGATTCACTAGTAGGAGTGAGAAAAACATCACGGGGTGGTGCGCATTGTATGGGTGTGTGTTACATTACATTCACTAGTAGGAGTGAGAAAAACATCATGGGGTGGTGCGCATTGTATGGGTGTGTGTTACATTAGATTCACTAGTAGGGGTGTGAAAAACATCACGTGATGGTGCGCATTGTATGGGTGTGTGTTACATTACATTCACTAGTAGCAGTGAGAGAAACATCACGGGGTGGTGCGCATTGTATGGGTGTGTGTTACATTACATTCACTAGTAGGAGTGAGAGAAACATCACGGGTTGGTGCGCATTGTATGGGTGTGTGTTACATTACATTCACTAGTAGGAGTGAGAAAAACATCACGGGGTGGTGCGCATTGTATGGGTGTGTGTTACATGACATTCACTAGTAGGAGTGAGAGAAACATCAGGGGGTGGTGCGCATTGTATGGGTGTGTGTTACATTACATTCACTAGTAGGAGTGAGAGAAACATCACGGGGTGGTGCGCATTGTATGGGTGTGTGTTACATTACATTCACTAGTAGGAGGGAGAGAAACATCACGGGGTTTTGCGAATTGTATGGGTGTGTGTTACATTACATTCACTAGTAGCAGTGAGAGAAACATCACGGCGTGGTGCGCATTGTATGGGTGTGTGTTACATTACATTCACTAGTAGGAGTGAGAGAAACATCACGGGTTGGTGCGCATTGTATGGGTGTGTGTTACATTACATTCACTCGTAGGAGTGAGAAAAACATCACGGGGTGGTGCGCATTGTATGGGTGTGTGTTACATGACATTCACTAGTAGGAGTGAGAGAAACATCAGGGGTGGTGCGCATTGTATGGGTGTGTGTTACATTACATTCACTAGTAGGAGTGAGAGAAACATCACGGGGTGGTGCGCATTGTATGGGTGTGTGTTACATTACATTCACTTGTAGCAGTGAGAGAAACATCACGGCGTGGTGCGCATTGTATGGGTGTGTGTTACATTACATTCACTAGTAGGAGTGAGAGAAACATCACGGGGTGGTGCGCATTGTATGGGTGTGTGTTACATTACATTCACTTGTAGCAGTGAGAGAAACATCACGGCGTGGTGCGCATTGTATGGGTGTGTGTTACATTACATTCACTAGTAGGAGTGAGAGAAATATCACGGGTTGGTGCGCATTGTATGGGTGTGTGTTACATTACATTCACTCGTAGGAGTGAGAAAAACATCACGGGGTCGTGCGCATTGTATGGGTGTGTGTTACATTAGATTCACTAGTAGGAGTGAGAAAAACATCACGGGGTGGTGCGCATTGTATGGGTGTGTGTTACATTAGAGTCACTAGTAGGAGTGAGAAAAACATCACGGGGTGGTGCACATTGTATGGGTGTGTGTTACATTACATTCACTAGTAGGAGTGAGAAAAACATCACGGGGTCGTGCGCATTGTATGGGTGTGTGTTACATTAGATTCACTAGTAGGAGTGTGAAAAACATCACGTGATGGTGCGCATTGTATGGGTGTGTGTTACATTACATTCACTAGTAGCAGTGAGAGAAACATCACGGGGTGGTGCGCATTGTATGGGTGTGTGTTACATTACATTCACTTGTAGCAGTGAGACAAACATCACGGCGTGGTGCGCATTGTATGGGTGTGTGTTACATTACATTCACTAGTAGGAGTGAGAGAAACATCACGGGTTGGTGCGCATTGTATGGGTGTGTGTTACATTACATTCACTAGTAGGAGTGAGAAAAACATCACGGGGTGGTGCGCATTGTATGGGTGTGTGTTACATTAGATTCACTAGTAGGAGTGAGAGAAACATCAGGGGGTGGTGCGCATTGTATGGGTGTGTGTTACATTACATTCACTAGTAGGAGTGAGAGAAACATCACGGGGTGGTGCGCATTGTATGGGTGTGTGTTACATTACATTCACTAGTAGGAGTGAGAGAAACATCACGGGGTGGTGCGCATTGTATGGGTGTGTGTTACATTACATTCACTTGTAGCAGTGAGAGAAACATCACGGCGTGGTGCGCATTGTATGGGTGTGTGTTACATTACATTCACTAGTAGGAGTGAGAGAAACATCACGGGTTGGTGCGCATTGTATGGGTGTGTGTTACATTACATTCACTAGTAGGAGTGAGAAAAACATCACGGGGTGGTGCGCATTGTATGGGTGTGTGTTACATGACATTCACTAGTAGGAGTGAGAAAAACATCACGGGTGGTGCGCATTGTATGGGTGTGTGTTACATGACATTCACTAGTAGGAGTGAGAAAAACATCACGGGTGGTGCGCATTGTATGGGTGTGTGTTACATTACATTCACTAGTAGGAGTGAGAGAAACATCACGGGGTGGTGCGCATTGTATGGGTGTGTGTTACATTACATTCACTAGTAGGAGTGAGAAAAACATCACGGGTGGTGCGCATTGTATGGGTGTGTGTTACATTAGATTCACTAGTAGGAGTGAGAAAAACATCACGGGGTGGTGCGCATTGTAAGGGGGTGTGTTACATTACATTCACTAGTAGGAGTGAGAAAAACATCACGTGGTGGTGCGCATTGTATGGGTGTGTGTTACATTACATTCACTCCTAGGAGTGAGAAAAACCTCACGGGGTGGTGCGCATTGTATGGGTGTGTGTTACATTACATTCACTCGTAGGAGTGAGAAAAACATCACGGGGTGGTGCGCATTGTATGGGTGTGTGTTACATTACATTCACTAGTAGGAGTGAGAAAAACATCATGGGGTGGTGCGCATTGTATGGGTGTGTGTTACATTAGATTCACTAGTAGGAGTGTGAAAAACATCACGTGATGGTGCGCATTGTATGGGTGTGTGTTACATTACATTCACTAGTAGCAGTGAGAGAAACATCACGGGGTGGTGCGCATTGTATGGGTGTGTGTTACATTACATTCACTTTTAGCAGTGAGAGAAACATCACGGCGTGGTGCGCATTGTATGGGTGTGTGTTACATTACATTCACTAGTAGGAGTGAGAGAAACATCACGGGTTGGTGCGCATTGTATGGGTGTGTGTTACATTACATTCACTAGTAGGAGTGAGAAAAACATCACGGGGTGGTGCGCATTGTATGGGTGTGTGTTACATGACATTCACTAGTAGGAGTGAGAGAAACATCAGGGGGTGGTGCGCATTGTATGGGTGTGTGTTACATTACATTCACTAGTAGGAGTGAGAGAAACATCACGGGGTGGTGCGCATTGTATGGGTGTGTGTTACATTACATTCACTAGTAGGAGTGAGAGAAACATCACGGGGTGGTGCGCATTGTATGGGTGTGTGTTACATTACATTCACTTGTAGCAGTGAGAGAAACATCACGGCGTGGTGCGCATTGTATGGGTGTGTGTTACATTACATTCACTAGTAGGAGTGAGAGAAACATCTCGGGTTGGTGCGCATTGTATGGGTGTGTGTTACATTACATTCACTAGTAGGAGTGAGAAAAACATCACGGGGTCGTGCGCATTGTATGGGTGTGTGTTACATTAGATTCACTCGTAGGAGTGAGAAAAACATCACGGGCTGGTGCGCATTGTATGGGTGTGTGTTACATTAGATTCACGAGTAGGAGTGAGAAAAACATCACGGGGTGGTGCGCATTGTATGGGTGTGTGTTACATTACATTCACTAGTAGCAGTGAGAGAAACATCACGGGGTGGTGCGCATTGTATGGGTGTGTGTTACATTACATTCACTTGTAGCAGTGAGAGAAACATCACGGAGTGGTGCGCATTTTATGGGTGTGTGTTACATTACATTCACTAGTAGGAGTGAGAAAAACATCACGGGTGGTGCGCATTGTATGGGTGTGTGTTACATTAGATTCACTAGTAGGAGTGAGAAAAACATCACGGGGTGGTGCGCATTGTAAGGGTGTGTGTTACATTACATTCACTAGTAGGAGTGAGAAAAACATCACGTGGTGGTGCGCATTGTATGGGTGTGTGTTACATTACATTCACTCCTAGGAGTGAGAAAAACCTCACGGGGTGGTGCGCATTGTATGGGTGTGTGTTACATTACATTCACTCGTAGGAGTGAGAAAAACATCACGGGGTGGTGCGCATTGTATGGGTGTGTGTTACATTACATTCACTAGTAGGAGTGAGAAAAACATCATGGGGTGGTGCGCATTGTATGGGTGTGTGTTACATTAGATTCACTAGTAGGAGTGTGAAAAACATCACGTGATGGTGCGCATTGTATGGGTGTGTGTTACATTACATTCACTAGTAGCAGTGAGAGAAACATCACGGGGTGGTGCGCATTGTATGGGTGTGTGTTACATTACATTCACTTGTAGCAGTGAGAGAAACATCACGGCGTGGTGCGCATTGTATGGGTGTGTGTTACATTACATTCACTAGTAGGAGTGAGAGAAACATCACGGGTTGGTGCGCATTGTATGGGTGTGTGTTACATTACATTCACTAGTAGGAGTGAGAAAAACATCACGGGGTGGTGCGCATTGTATGGGTGTGTGTTACATGACATTCACTAGTAGGAGTGAGAGAAACATCAGGGGGTGGTGCGCATTGTATGGGTGTGTGTTACATTACATTCACTAGTAAGAGTGAGAGAAACATCACGGGGTGGTGCGCATTGTATGGGTGTGTGTTACATTACATTCACTAGTAGGAGTGAGAGAAACATCACGGGGTGGTGCGCATTGTATGGGTGTGTGTTACATTACATTCACTTGTAGCAGTGAGAGAAACATCACGGCGTGGTGCGCATTGTATGGGTGTGTGTTACATTACATTCACTAGTAGGAGTGAGAGAAACATCTCGGGTTGGTGCGCATTGTATGGGTGTGTGTTACATTACATTCACTAGTAGGAGTGAGAAAAACATCACGGGGTCGTGCGCATTGTATGGGTGTGTGTTACATTAGATTCACTCGTAGGAGTGAGAAAAACATCACGGGCTGGTGCGCATTGTATGGGTGTGTGTTACATTAGATTCACGAGTAGGAGTGAGAAAAACATCACGGGGTGGTGCGCATTGTATGGGTGTGTGTTACATTACATTCACTAGTAGCAGTGAGAGAAACATCACGGGGTGGTGCGCATTGTATGGGTGTGTGTTACATTACATTCACTTGTAGCAGTGAGAGAAACATCACGGAATGGTGCGCATTTTATGGGTGTGTGTTACATTACATTCACTCGTAGGAGTGAGAAAAACATCACGGGGTGGTGCGCATTGTATGGGTGTGTGTTACATTAGATTCACGAGTAGGAGTGAGAAAAACATCACGGGGTGGTGCGCATTGTATGGGTGTGTGTTACATTACATTCACTCGTAGGAGTGAGAAAAACATCACGGGGTCGTGCGCATTGTATGGGTGTGTGTTACATTAGATTCACTAGTAGGAGTGAGAAAAACATCACGGGGTGGTGCGCATTGTATGGGTGTGTGTTACATTAGATTCACTAGTAGGAGTGAGAAAAACATCACGGGGTGGTGCGCATTGTATGGGTGTGTGTTACATTACATTCACTAGTAGGAGTGAGAAAAACATCATGGGGTGGTGCGCATTGTATGGGTGTGTGTTACATTAGATTCACTAGTAGGAGTGTGAAAAACATCACGTGATGGTGCGCATTGTATGGGTGTGTGTTACATTACATTCACTAGTAGCAGTGAGAGAAACATCACGGGGTGGTGCGCATTGTATGGGTGTGTGTTACATTACATTCACTAGTAGGAGTGAGAGAAACATCACGGGTTGGTGCGCATTGTATGGGTGTGTGTTACATTACATTCACTAGTAGGAGTGAGAAAAACATCACGGGGTGGTGCGCATTGTATGGGTGTGTGTTACATGACATTCACTAGTAGGAGTGAGAGAAACATCAGGGGGTGGTGCGCATTGTATGGGTGTGTGTTACATTACATTCACTAGTAGGAGTGAGAGAAACATCACGGGGTGGTGCGCATTGTATGGGTGTGTGTTACATTACATTCACTAGTAGGAGGGAGAGAAACATCACGGGGTTTTGCGAATTGTATGGGTGTGTGTTACATTACATTCACTAGTAGCAGTGAGAGAAACATCACGGCGTGGTGCGCATTGTATGGGTGTGTGTTACATTACATTCACTAGTAGGAGTGAGAGAAACATCACGGGTTGGTGCGCATTGTATGGGTGTGTGTTACATTACATTCACTCGTATGAGTGAGAAAAACATCACGGGGTGGTGCGCATTGTATGGGTGTGTGTTACATGACATTCACTAGTAGGAGTGAGAGAAACATCAGGGGGTGGTGCGCATTGTATGGGTGTGTGTTACATTACATTCACTAGTAGGAGTGAGAGAAACATCACGGGGTGGTGCGCATTGTATGGGTGTGTGTTACATTACATTCACTTGTAGCAGTGAGAGAAACATCACGGCGTGGTGCGCATTGTATGGGTGTGTGTTACATTACATTCACTAGTAGGAGTGAGAGAAACATCACGGGGTGGTGCGCATTGTATGGGTGTGTGTTACATTACATTCACTTGTAGCAGTGAGAGAAACATCACGGCGTGGTGCGCATTGTATGGGTGTGTGTTACATTACATTCACTAGTAGGAGTGAGAGAAATATCACGGGTTGGTGCGCATTGTATGGGTGTGTGTTACATTACATTCACTCGTAGGAGTGAGAAAAACATCACGGGGTCGTGCGCATTGTATGGGTGTGTGTTACATTAGATTCACTAGTAGGAGTGAGAAAAACATCACGGGGTGGTGCGCATTGTATGGGTGTGTGTTACATTAGAGTCACTAGTAGGAGTGAGAAAAACATCACGGGGTGGTGCACATTGTATGGGTGTGTGTTACATTACATTCACTAGTAGGAGTGAGAAAAACATCATGGGGTGGTGCGCATTGTATGGGTGTGTGTTACATTAGATTCACTAGTAGGAGTGTGAAAAACATCACGTGATGGTGCGCATTGTATGGGTGTGTGTTACATTACATTCACTAGTAGCAGTGAGAGAAACATCACGGGGTGGTGCGCATTGTATGGGTGTGTGTTACATTACATTCACTTGTAGCAGTGAGACAAACATCACGGCGTGGTGCGCATTGTATGGGTGTGTGTTACATTACATTCACTAGTAGGAGTGAGAGAAACATCACGGGTTGGTGCGCATTGTATGGGTGTGTGTTACATTACATTCACTAGTAGGAGTGAGAAAAACATCACGGGGTGGTGCGCATTGTATGGGTGTGTGTTACATGACATTCACTAGTAGGAGTGAGAGAAACATCAGGGGGTGGTGCGCATTGTATGGGTGTGTGTTACATTACATTCACTAGTAGGAGTGAGAGAAACATCACGGGGTGGTGCGCATTGTATGGGTGTGTGTTACATTACATTCACTAGTAGGAGTGAGAGAAACATCACGGGGTGGTGCGCATTGTATGGGTGTGTGTTACATTACATTCACTTGTAGCAGTGAGAGAAACATCACGGCGTGGTGCGCATTGTATGGGTGTGTGTTACATTACATTCACTAGTAGGAGTGAGAGAAACATCACGGGTTGGTGCGCATTGTATGGGTGTGTGTTACATTACATTCACTAGTAGGAGTGAGAAAAACATCACGGGGTGGTGCGCATTGTATGGGTGTGTGTTACATGACATTCACTAGTAGGAGTGAGAAAAACATCACGGGTGGTGCGCATTGTATGGGTGTGTGTTACATGACATTCACTAGTAGGAGTGAGAAAAACATCACGGGTGGTGCGCATTGTATGGGTGTGTGTTACATTACATTCACTAGTAGGAGTGAGAGAAACATCACGGGGTGGTGCGCATTGTATGGGTGTGTGTTACATTACATTCACTAGTAGGAGTGAGAAAAACATCACGGGTGGTGCGCATTGTATGGGTGTGTGTTACATTAGATTCACTAGTAGGAGTGAGAAAAACATCACGGGGTGGTGCGCATTGTATGGGTGTGTGTTACATGACATTCACTAGTAGGAGTGAGAGAAACATCACGGGGTGGTGCGCATTGTATGGGTGTGTGTTACATTACATTCACTAGTAGGAGTGAGAGAAACATCACGGGGTGGTGCGCATTGTATGGGTGTGTGTTACATTACATTCACTTGTAGCAGTGAGAGAAACATCACGGCGTGGTGCGCATTGTATGGGTGTGTGTTACATTACATTCACTAGTAGGAGTGAGAGAAACATCTCGGGTTGGTGCGCATTGTATGGGTGTGTGTTACATTACATTCACTAGTAGGAGTGAGAAAAACATCACGGGGTCGTGCGCATTGTATGGGTGTGTGTTACATTAGATTCACTCGTAGGAGTGAGAAAAACATCACGGGCTGGTGCGCATTGTATGGGTGTGTGTTACATTAGATTCACGAGTAGGAGTGAGAAAAACATCACGGGGTGGTGCGCATTGTATGGGTGTGTGTTACATTACATTCACTAGTAGCAGTGAGAGAAACATCACGGGGTGGTGCGCATTGTATGGGTGTGTGTTACATTACATTCACTTGTAGCAGTGAGAGAAACATCACGGAGTGGTGCGCATTTTATGGGTGTGTGTTACATTACATTCACTCGTAGGAGTGAGAAAAACATCACGGGGTGGTGCGCATTGTATGGGTGTGTGTTACATTAGATTCACGAGTAGGAGTGAGAAAAACATCACGGGTGGTGCGCATTGTATGGGTGTGTGTTACATTACATTCACTCGTAGGAGTGAGAAAAACATCACGGGGTCGTGCGCATTGTATGGGTGTGTGTTACATTAGATTCACTAGTAGGAGTGAGAAAAACATCACGGGGTGGTGCGCATTGTATGGGTGTGTGTTACATTAGATTCACTAGTAGGAGTGAGAAAAACATCACGGGGTGGTGCGCATTGTATGGGTGTGTGTTACATTACATTCACTAGTAGGAGTGAGAAAAACATCATGGGGTGGTGCGCATTGTATGGGTGTGTGTTACATTAGATTCACTAGTAGGAGTGTGAAAAACATCACGTGATGGTGCGCATTGTATGGGTGTGTGTTACATTACATTCACTAGTAGCAGTGAGAGAAACATCACGGGGTGGTGCGCATTGTATGGGTGTGTGTTACATTACATTCACTAGTAGGAGTGAGAGAAACATCACGGGTTGGTGCGCATTGTATGGGTGTGTGTTACATTACATTCACTAGTAGGAGTGAGAAAAACATCACGGGGTGGTGCGCATTGTATGGGTGTGTGTTACATGACATTCACTAGTAGGAGTGAGAGAAACATCAGGGGGTGGTGCGCATTGTATGGGTGTGTGTTACATTACATTCACTAGTAGGAGTGAGAGAAACATCACGGGGTGGTGCGCATTGTATGGGTGTGTGTTACATTACATTCACTAGTAGGAGGGAGAGAAACATCACGGGGTTTTGCGAATTGTATGGGTGTGTGTTACATTACATTCACTAGTAGCAGTGAGAGAAACATCACGGCGTGGTGCGCATTGTATGGGTGTGTGTTACATTACATTCACTAGTAGGAGTGAGAGAAACATCACGGGTTGGTGCGCATTGTATGGGTGTGTGTTACATTACATTCACTCGTATGAGTGAGAAAAACATCACGGGGTGGTGCGCATTGTATGGGTGTGTGTTACATGACATTCACTAGTAGGAGTGAGAGAAACATCAGGGGGTGGTGCGCATTGTATGGGTGTGTGTTACATTACATTCACTAGTAGGAGTGAGAGAAACATCACGGGGTGGTGCGCATTGTATGGGTGTGTGTTACATTACATTCACTTGTAGCAGTGAGAGAAACATCACGGCGTGGTGCGCATTGTATGGGTGTGTGTTACATTACATTCACTAGTAGGAGTGAGAGAAACATCACGGGGTGGTGCGCATTGTATGGGTGTGTGTTACATTACATTCACTTGTAGCAGTGAGAGAAACATCACGGCGTGGTGCGCATTGTATGGGTGTGTGTTACATTACATTCACTAGTAGGAGTGAGAGAAATATCACGGGTTGGTGCGCATTGTATGGGTGTGTGTTACATTACATTCACTCGTAGGAGTGAGAAAAACATCACGGGGTCGTGCGCATTATATGGGTGTGTGTTACATTAGATTCACTAGTAGGAGTGAGAAAAACATCACGGGGTGGTGCGCATTGTATGGGTGTGTGTTACATTAGAGTCACTAGTAGGAGTGAGAAAAACATCACGGGGTGGTGCACATTGTATGGGTGTGTGTTACATTACATTCACTAGTAGGAGTGAGAAAAACATCATGGGGTGGTGCGCATTGTATGGGTGTGTGTTACATTAGATTCACTAGTAGGAGTGTGAAAAACATCACGTGATGGTGCGCATTGTATGGGTGTGTGTTACATTACATTCACTAGTAGCAGTGAGAGAAACATCACGGGGTGGTGCGCATTGTATGGGTGTGTGTTACATTACATTCACTTGTAGCAGTGAGACAAACATCACGGCGTGGTGCGCATTGTATGGGTGTGTGTTACATTACATTCACTAGTAGGAGTGAGAGAAACATCACGGGTTGGTGCGCATTGTATGGGTGTGTGTTACATTACATTCACTAGTAGGAGTGAGAAAAACATCACGGGGTGGTGCGCATTGTATGGGTGTGTGTTACATGACATTCACTAGTAGGAGTGAGAGAAACATCAGGGGGTGGTGCGCATTGTATGGGTGTGTGTTACATTACATTCACTAGTAGGAGTGAGAGAAACATCACGGGGTGGTGCGCATTGTATGGGTGTGTGTTACATTACATTCACTAGTAGGAGTGAGAGAAACATCACGGGGTGGTGCGCATTGTATGGGTGTGTGTTACATTACATTCACTTGTAGCAGTGAGAGAAACATCACGGCGTGGTGCGCATTGTATGGGTGTGTGTTACATTACATTCACTAGTAGGAGTGAGAGAAACATCACGGGTTGGTGCGCATTGTATGGGTGTGTGTTACATTACATTCACTAGTAGGAGTGAGAAAAACATCACGGGGTGGTGCGCATTGTATGGGTGTGTGTTACATGACATTCACTAGTAGGAGTGAGAAAAACATCACGGGTGGTGCGCATTGTATGGGTGTGTGTTACATGACATTCACTAGTAGGAGTGAGAAAAACATCACGGGTGGTGCGCATTGTATGGGTGTGTGTTACATTACATTCACTAGTAGGAGTGAGAGAAACATCACGGGGTGGTGCGCATTGTATGGGTGTGTGTTACATTACATTCACTAGTAGGAGTGAGAAAAACATCACGGGTGGTGCGCATTGTATGGGTGTGTGTTACATTAGATTCACTAGTAGGAGTGAGAAAAACATCACGGGTGGTGCGCATTGTAAGGGTGTGTGTTACATTACATTCACTAGTAGGAGTGAGAAAAACATCACGTGGTGGTGCGCATTGTATGGGTGTGTGTTACATTACATTCACTCCTAGGAGTGAGAAAAACCTCACGGGGTGGTGCGCATTGTATGGGTGTGTGTTACATTACATTCACTCGTAGGAGTGAGAAAAACATCACGGGGTGGTGCGCATTGTATGGGTGTGTGTTACATTACATTCACTAGTAGGAGTGAGAAAAACATCATGGGGTGGTGCGCATTGTATGGGTGTGTGTTACATTAGATTCACTAGTAGGAGTGTGAAAAACATCACGTGATGGTGCGCATTGTATGGGTGTGTGTTACATTACATTTACTAGTAGCAGTGAGAGAAACATCACGGGGTGGTGCGCATTGTATGGGTGTGTGTTACATTACATTCACTTGTAGCAGTGAGAGAAACATCACGGCGTGGTGCGCATTGTATGGGTGTGTGTTACATTACATTCACTAGTAGGAGTGAGAGAAACATCACGGGTTGGTGCGCATTGTATGGGTGTGTGTTACATTACATTCACTAGTAGGAGTGAGAAAAACATCACGGGGTGGTGCGCATTGTATGGGTGTGTGTTACATGACATTCACTAGTAGGAGTGAGAGAAACATCAGGGGGTGGTGCGCATTGTATGGGTGTGTGTTACATTACATTCACTAGTAGGAGTGAGAGAAACATCACGGGGTGGTGCGCATTGTATGGGTGTGTGTTACATTACATTCACTAGTAGGAGTGAGAGAAACATCACGGGGTGGTGCGCATTGTATGGGTGTGTGTTACATTACATTCACTTGTAGCAGTGAGAGAAACATCACGGCGTGGTGCGCATTGTATGGGTGTGTGTTACATTACATTCACTAGTAGGAGTGAGAGAAACATCTCGTGTTGGTGCGCATTGTATGGGTGTGTGTTACATTACATTCACTAGTAGGAGTGAGAAAAACATCACGGGGTGGTGCGCATTGTATGGGTGTGTGTTACATGACATTCACTAGTAGGAGGGAGAGAAACATCAGGGGGTGGTGCGCATTGTATGGGTGTGTGTTACATTACATTCACTAGTAGGAGTGAGAGAAACATCACGGGGTGGTGCGCATTGTATGGGTGTGTGTTACATTACATTCACTCGTAGGAGTCAGAAAAACATCACGGGGTCGTGCGCATTGTATGGCTGTGTGTTACATTAGATTCACTAGTAGGAGTGAGAAAAACATCACGGGGTGGTGCGCATTGTATGGGTGTGTGTTACGTTAGATTCACTAGTAGGAGTGAGAAAAACATCACGGCGTGGGGCGCATTGTATGGGTGTGTGTTACATTACATTCACTAGTAGGAGTGAGAAAAACATCACGGGGTGGTGCGCATTGTATGGGTGTGTGTTACATTAGATTCACTAGTAGGAGTGAGAAAAACATCACAGGGTGGTGCGCATTTTATGGGTGTGTGTTACATTACATTCACTAGTAGGAGTGAGAAAAACATTACGGGGTGGTGCGCATTGTATGGGTGTGTGTTACATTACATTCACTAGTAGCAGTGAGAGAAACATCACGGGGTGGTGCGCATTGTATGGGTGTGTGTTACATTACATTCACTTGTAGCAGTGAGAGAAACATCACGGGGTGGTGCGCATTGTATGGGTGTGTGTTACATTACATTCACTTGTAGCAGTGAGAAAAACATCACGGAGTGCTGCGCATTGTATGGGTGTGTGTTACATTACATTCACTCGTAGGAGTGAGAAAAACATCACGGGGTGGTGCGCATTGTATGGGTGTGTGTTACATTAGATTCACTCGTAGGAGTGAGAAAAACATCACGGGGTGGTGCGCATTGTATGGGTGTGTGTTACATTACATTCACTAGTAGGAGTGAGAGAAACATCACGGGGTGGTGCGCATTGTATGGGTGTGTGTTACATTACATTCACTTGTAGCAGTGAGAGAAACATCACGGCGTGGTGCGCATTGTATGGGTGTGTGTTACATTACATTCACTAGTAGGAGTGAGAGAAACATCTCGGGTTGGTGCGCATTGTATGGTGTGTGTTACATTACATTCACTAGTAGGAGTGAGAAAAACATCACGGGGTCGTGCGCATTGTATGGGTGTGTGTTACATTAGATTCACTCGTAGGAGTGAGAAAAACATCACGGGCTGGTGCGCATTGTATGGGTGTGTGTTACATTAGATTCACGAGTAGGAGTGAGAAAAACATCACGGGGTGGTGCGCATTGTATGGGTGTGTGTTACATTACATTCACTAGTAGCAGTGAGAGAAACATCACGGGGTGGTGCGCATTGTATGGGTGTGTGTTACATTACATTCACTTGTAGCAGTGAGAGAAACATCACGGAATGGTGCGCATTTTATGGGTGTGTGTTACATTACATTCACTCGTAGGAGTGAGAAAAACATCACGGGGTGGTGCGCATTGTATGGGTGTGTGTTACATTAGATTCACGAGTAGGAGTGAGAAAAACATCACGGGGTGGTGCGCATTGTATGGGTGTGTGTTACATTACATTCACTCGTAGGAGTGAGAAAAACATCACGGGGTCGTGCGCATTGTATGGGTGTGTGTTACATTAGATTCACTAGTAGGAGTGAGAAAAACATCACGGGGTGGTGCGCATTGTATGGGTGTGTGTTACATTAGATTCACTAGTAGGAGTGAGAAAAACATCACGGGGTGGTGCGCATTGTATGGGTGTGTGTTACATTACATTCACTAGTAGGAGTGAGAAAAACATCATGGGGTGGTGCGCATTGTATGGGTGTGTGTTACATTAGATTCACTAGTAGGAGTGTGAAAAACATCACGTGATGGTGCGCATTGTATGGGTGTGTGTTACATTACATTCACTAGTAGCAGTGAGAGAAACATCACGGGGTGGTGCGCATTGTATGGGTGTGTGTTACATTACATTCACTAGTAGGAGTGAGAGAAACATCACGGGTTGGTGCGCATTGTATGGGTGTGTGTTACATTACATTCACTAGTAGGAGTGAGAAAAACATCACGGGGTGGTGCGCATTGTATGGGTGTGTGTTACATGACATTCACTAGTAGGAGTGAGAGAAACATCAGGGGGTGGTGCGCATTGTATGGGTGTGTGTTACATTACATTCACTAGTAGGAGTGAGAGAAACATCACGGGGTGGTGCGCATTGTATGGGTGTGTGTTACATTACATTCACTAGTAGGAGGGAGAGAAACATCACGGGGTTTTGCGAATTGTATGGGTGTGTGTTACATTACATTCACTAGTAGCAGTGAGAGAAACATCACGGCGTGGTGCGCATTGTATGGGTGTGTGTTACATTACATTCACTAGTAGGAGTGAGAGAAACATCACGGGTTGGTGCGCATTGTATGGGTGTGTGTTACATTACATTCACTCGTATGAGTGAGAAAAACATCACGGGGTGGTGCGCATTGTATGGGTGTGTGTTACATGACATTCACTAGTAGGAGTGAGAGAAACATCAGGGGGTGGTGCGCATTGTATGGGTGTGTGTTACATTACATTCACTAGTAGGAGTGAGAGAAACATCACGGGGTGGTGCGCATTGTATGGGTGTGTGTTACATTACATTCACTTGTAGCAGTGAGAGAAACATCACGGCGTGGTGCGCATTGTATGGGTGTGTGTTACATTACATTCACTAGTAGGAGTGAGAGAAACATCACGGGGTGGTGCGCATTGTATGGGTGTGTGTTACATTACATTCACTTGTAGCAGTGAGAGAAACATCACGGCGTGGTGCGCATTGTATGGGTGTGTGTTACATTACATTCACTAGTAGGAGTGAGAGAAATATCACGGGTTGGTGCGCATTGTATGGGTGTGTGTTACATTACATTCACTCGTAGGAGTGAGAAAAACATCACGGGGTCGTGCGCATTGTATGGGTGTGTGTTACATTAGATTCACTAGTAGGAGTGAGAAAAACATCACGGGGTGGTGCGCATTGTATGGGTGTGTGTTACATTAGAGTCACTAGTAGGAGTGAGAAAAACATCACGGGGTGGTGCACATTGTATGGGTGTGTGTTACATTACATTCACTAGTAGGAGTGAGAAAAACATCATGGGGTGGTGCGCATTGTATGGGTGTGTGTTACATTAGATTCACTAGTAGGAGTGTGAAAAACATCACGTGATGGTGCGCATTGTATGGGTGTGTGTTACATTACATTCACTAGTAGCAGTGAGAGAAACATCACGGGGTGGTGCGCATTGTATGGGTGTGTGTTACATTACATTCACTTGTAGCAGTGAGACAAACATCACGGCGTGGTGCGCATTGTATGGGTGTGTGTTACATTACATTCACTAGTAGGAGTGAGAGAAACATCACGGGTTGGTGCGCATTGTATGGGTGTGTGTTACATTACATTCACTAGTAGGAGTGAGAAAAACATCACGGGGTGGTGCGCATTGTATGGGTGTGTGTTACATGACATTCACTAGTAGGAGTGAGAGAAACATCAGGGGGTGGTGCGCATTGTATGGGTGTGTGTTACATTACATTCACTAGTAGGAGTGAGAGAAACATCACGGGGTGGTGCGCATTGTATGGGTGTGTGTTACATTACATTCACTAGTAGGAGTGAGAGAAACATCACGGGGTGGTGCGCATTGTATGGGTGTGTGTTACATTACATTCACTTGTAGCAGTGAGAGAAACATCACGGCGTGGTGCGCATTGTATGGGTGTGTGTTACATTACATTCACTAGTAGGAGTGAGAGAAACATCACGGGTTGGTGCGCATTGTATGGGTGTGTGTTACATTACATTCACTAGTAGGAGTGAGAAAAACATCACGGGGTGGTGCGCATTGTATGGGTGTGTGTTACATGACATTCACTAGTAGGAGTGAGAAAAACATCACGGGTGGTGCGCATTGTATGGGTGTGTGTTACATGACATTCACTAGTAGGAGTGAGAAAAACATCACGGGTGGTGCGCATTGTATGGGTGTGTGTTACATTACATTCACTAGTAGGAGTGAGAGAAACATCACGGGGTGGTGCGCATTGTATGGGTGTGTGTTACATTAC
Source organism: Cavia porcellus (assembly GCF_034190915.1). Lineage (NCBI taxonomy): Eukaryota > Metazoa > Chordata > Mammalia > Rodentia > Caviidae > Cavia > Cavia porcellus. The sequence goes on along the minus strand of NW_026947697.1, from coordinate 261,273 downwards.
ATTCACTAGTAGGAGTGAGAAAAACATCACGGGTGGTGCGCATTGTATGGGTGTGTGTTACATTAGATTCACTAGTAGGAGTGAGAAAAACATCACGGGGTGGTGCGCATTGTATGGGTGTGTGTTACATGACATTCACTAGTAGGAGTGAGAGAAACATCACGGGGTGGTGCGCATTGTATGGGTGTGTGTTACATTACATTCACTAGTAGGAGTGAGAGAAACATCACGGGGTGGTGCGCATTGTATGGGTGTGTGTTACATTACATTCACTTGTAGCAGTGAGAGAAACATCACGGCGTGGTGCGCATTGTATGGGTGTGTGTTACATTACATTCACTAGTAGGAGTGAGAGAAACATCTCGGGTTGGTGCGCATTGTATGGGTGTGTGTTACATTACATTCACTAGTAGGAGTGAGAAAAACATCACGGGGTCGTGCGCATTGTATGGGTGTGTGTTACATTAGATTCACTCGTAGGAGTGAGAAAAACATCACGGGCTGGTGCGCATTGTATGGGTGTGTGTTACATTAGATTCACGAGTAGGAGTGAGAAAAACATCACGGGGTGGTGCGCATTGTATGGGTGTGTGTTACATTACATTCACTAGTAGCAGTGAGAGAAACATCACGGGGTGGTGCGCATTGTATGGGTGTGTGTTACATTACATTCACTTGTAGCAGTGAGAGAAACATCACGGAGTGGTGCGCATTTTATGGGTGTGTGTTACATTACATTCACTCGTAGGAGTGAGAAAAACATCACGGGGTGGTGCGCATTGTATGGGTGTGTGTTACATTAGATTCACGAGTAGGAGTGAGAAAAACATCACGGGGTGGTGCGCATTGTATGGGTGTGTGTTACATTACATTCACTCGTAGGAGTGAGAAAAACATCACGGGGTCGTGCGCATTGTATGGGTGTGTGTTACATTAGATTCACTAGTAGGAGTGAGAAAAACATCACGGGGTGGTGCGCATTGTATGGGTGTGTGTTACATTAGATTCACTAGTAGGAGTGAGAAAAACATCACGGGGTGGTGCGCATTGTATGGGTGTGTGTTACATTACATTCACTAGTAGGAGTGAGAAAAACATCATGGGGTGGTGCGCATTGTATGGGTGTGTGTTACATTAGATTCACTAGTAGGAGTGTGAAAAACATCACGTGATGGTGCGCATTGTATGGGTGTGTGTTACATTACATTCACTAGTAGCAGTGAGAGAAACATCACGGGGTGGTGCGCATTGTATGGGTGTGTGTTACATTACATTCACTAGTAGGAGTGAGAGAAACATCACGGGTTGGTGCGCATTGTATGGGTGTGTGTTACATTACATTCACTAGTAGGAGTGAGAAAAACATCACGGGGTGGTGCGCATTGTATGGGTGTGTGTTACATGACATTCACTAGTAGGAGTGAGAGAAACATCAGGGGGTGGTGCGCATTGTATGGGTGTGTGTTACATTACATTCACTAGTAGGAGTGAGAGAAACATCACGGGGTGGTGCGCATTGTATGGGTGTGTGTTACATTACATTCACTAGTAGGAGGGAGAGAAACATCACGGGGTTTTGCGAATTGTATGGGTGTGTGTTACATTACATTCACTAGTAGCAGTGAGAGAAACATCACGGCGTGGTGCGCATTGTATGGGTGTGTGTTACATTACATTCACTAGTAGGAGTGAGAGAAACATCACGGGTTGGTGCGCATTGTATGGGTGTGTGTTACATTACATTCACTCGTATGAGTGAGAAAAACATCACGGGGTGGTGCGCATTGTATGGGTGTGTGTTACATGACATTCACTAGTAGGAGTGAGAGAAACATCAGGGGGTGGTGCGCATTGTATGGGTGTGTGTTACATTACATTCACTAGTAGGAGTGAGAGAAACATCACGGGGTGGTGCGCATTGTATGGGTGTGTGTTACATTACATTCACTTGTAGCAGTGAGAGAAACATCACGGCGTGGTGCGCATTGTATGGGTGTGTGTTACATTACATTCACTAGTAGGAGTGAGAGAAACATCACGGGGTGGTGCGCATTGTATGGGTGTGTGTTACATTACATTCACTTGTAGCAGTGAGAGAAACATCACGGCGTGGTGCGCATTGTATGGGTGTGTGTTACATTACATTCACTAGTAGGAGTGAGAGAAATATCACGGGTTGGTGCGCATTGTATGGGTGTGTGTTACATTACATTCACTCGTAGGAGTGAGAAAAACATCACGGGGTCGTGCGCATTGTATGGGTGTGTGTTACATTAGATTCACTAGTAGGAGTGAGAAAAACATCACGGGGTGGTGCGCATTGTATGGGTGTGTGTTACATTAGAGTCACTAGTAGGAGTGAGAAAAACATCACGGGGTGGTGCACATTGTATGGGTGTGTGTTACATTACATTCACTAGTAGGAGTGAGAAAAACATCATGGGGTGGTGCGCATTGTATGGGTGTGTGTTACATTAGATTCACTAGTAGGAGTGTGAAAAACATCACGTGATGGTGCGCATTGTATGGGTGTGTGTTACATTACATTCACTAGTAGCAGTGAGAGAAACATCACGGGGTGGTGCGCATTGTATGGGTGTGTGTTACATTACATTCACTTGTAGCAGTGAGACAAACATCACGGCGTGGTGCGCATTGTATGGGTGTGTGTTACATTACATTCACTAGTAGGAGTGAGAGAAACATCACGGGTTGGTGCGCATTCTATGGGTGTGTGTTACATTACATTCACTAGTAGGAGTGAGAAAAACATCACGGGGTGGTGCGCATTGTATGGGTGTGTGTTACATGACATTCACTAGTAGGAGTGAGAGAAACATCAGGGGGTGGTGCGCATTGTATGGGTGTGTGTTACATTACATTCACTAGTAGGAGTGAGAGAAACATCACGGGGTGGTGCGCATTGTATGGGTGTGTGTTACATTACATTCACTAGTAGGAGTGAGAGAAACATCACGGGGTGGTGCGCATTGTATGGGTGTGTGTTACATTACATTCACTTGTAGCAGTGAGAGAAACATCACGGCGTGGTGCGCATTGTATGGGTGTGTGTTACATTACATTCACTAGTAGGAGTGAGAGAAACATCACGGGTTGGTGCGCATTGTATGGGTGTGTGTTACATTACATTCACTAGTAGGAGTGAGAAAAACATCACGGGGTGGTGCGCATTGTATGGGTGTGTGTTACATGACATTCACTAGTAGGAGTGAGAAAAACATCACGGGTGGTGCGCATTGTATGGGTGTGTGTTACATGACATTCACTAGTAGGAGTGAGAAAAACATCACGGGTGGTGCGCATTGTATGGGTGTGTGTTACATTACATTCACTAGTAGGAGTGAGAGAAACATCACGGGGTGGTGCGCATTGTATGGGTGTGTGTTACATTACATTCACTAGTAGGAGTGAGAAAAACATCACGGGTGGTGCGCATTGTATGGGTGTGTGTTACATTAGATTCACTAGTAGGAGTGAGAAAAACATCACGGGGTGGTGCGCATTGTAAGGGTGTGTGTTACATTACATTCACTAGTAGGAGTGAGAAAAACATCACGTGGTGGTGCGCATTGTATGGGTGTGTGTTACATTACATTCACTCCTAGGAGTGAGAAAAACCTCACGGGGTGGTGCGCATTGTATGGGTGTGTGTTACATTACATTCACTCGTAGGAGTGAGAAAAACATCACGGGGTGGTGCGCATTGTATGGGTGTGTGTTACATTACATTCACTAGTAGGAGTGAGAAAAACATCATGGGGTGGTGCGCATTGTATGGGTGTGTGTTACATTAGATTCACTAGTAGGAGTGTGAAAAACATCACGTGATGGTGCGCATTGTATGGGTGTGTGTTACATTACATTTACTAGTAGCAGTGAGAGAAACATCACGGGGTGGTGCGCATTGTATGGGTGTGTGTTACATTACATTCACTTGTAGCAGTGAGAGAAACATCACGGCGTGGTGCGCATTGTATGGGTGTGTGTTACATTACATTCACTAGTAGGAGTGAGAGAAACATCACGGGTTGGTGCGCATTGTATGGGTGTGTGTTACATTACATTCACTAGTAGGAGTGAGAAAAACATCACGGGGTGGTGCGCATTGTATGGGTGTGTGTTACATGACATTCACTAGTAGGAGTGAGAGAAACATCAGGGGGTGGTGCGCATTGTATGGGTGTGTGTTACATTACATTCACTAGTAGGAGTGAGAGAAACATCACGGGGTGGTGCGCATTGTATGGGTGTGTGTTACATTACATTCACTAGTAGGAGTGAGAGAAACATCACGGGGTGGTGCGCATTGTATGGGTGTGTGTTACATTACATTCACTTGTAGCAGTGAGAGAAACATCACGGCGTGGTGCGCATTGTATGGGTGTGTGTTACATTACATTCACTAGTAGGAGTGAGAGAAACATCTCGTGTTGGTGCGCATTGTATGGGTGTGTGTTACATTACATTCACTAGTAGGAGTGAGAAAAACATCACGGGGTGGTGCGCATTGTATGGGTGTGTGTTACATGACATTCACTAGTAGGAGGGAGAGAAACATCAGGGGGTGGTGCGCATTGTATGGGTGTGTGTTACATTACATTCACTAGTAGGAGTGAGAGAAACATCACGGGGTGGTGCGCATTGTATGGGTGTGTGTTACATTACATTCACTCGTAGGAGTCAGAAAAACATCACGGGGTCGTGCGCATTGTATGGCTGTGTGTTACATTAGATTCACTAGTAGGAGTGAGAAAAACATCACGGGGTGGTGCGCATTGTATGGGTGTGTGTTACGTTAGATTCACTAGTAGGAGTGAGAAAAACATCACGGCGTGGGGCGCATTGTATGGGTGTGTGTTACATTACATTCACTAGTAGGAGTGAGAAAAACATCACGGGGTGGTGCGCATTGTATGGGTGTGTGTTACATTAGATTCACTAGTAGGAGTGAGAAAAACATCACAGGGTGGTGCGCATTTTATGGGTGTGTGTTACATTACATTCACTAGTAGGAGTGAGAAAAACATTACGGGGTGGTGCGCATTGTATGGGTGTGTGTTACATTACATTCACTAGTAGCAGTGAGAGAAACATCACGGGGTGGTGCGCATTGTATGGGTGTGTGTTACATTACATTCACTTGTAGCAGTGAGAGAAACATCACGGGGTGGTGCGCATTGTATGGGTGTGTGTTACATTACATTCACTTGTAGCAGTGAGAAAAACATCACGGAGTGCTGCGCATTGTATGGGTGTGTGTTACATTACATTCACTCGTAGGAGTGAGAAAAACATCACGGGGTGGTGCGCATTGTATGGGTGTGTGTTACATTAGATTCACTCGTAGGAGTGAGAAAAACATCACGGGGTGGTGCGCATTGTATGGGTGTGTGTTACATTAGATTCACGAGTAGGAGTGAGAAAAACATCACGGGGTGGTGCGCATTGTATGGGTGTGTGTTACATTACATTCACTAGTAGCAGTGAGAGAAACATCACGGGGTGGTGCGCATTGTATGAGTGTGTGTTACATTACATTCACTAGTAGGAGGGAGAAAAACATCACGGGGTGGTGCGCATTGTATGGGTGTGTGTTACATTACATTCACTAGTAGGAGGGAGAAAAACATCACAGGGTGGTGCGCATTGTATGGTGTGTGTTACATTACATTCACTAGTAGGAGTGAGAAAAACATCACGGGGTGGTGCGCATTGTATGGCTGTGTGTTACATGACATTCACTAGTAGGATTGAGAAAAACATCACGGGGTGGTGCGCATTGTATGGGTGTGTGTTACATTAGATTCACTAGGAGGAGTGAGAAAAACATCACGGGGTGGTGCGCATTGTATGGGTGTGTGTTACATTACTTTCACTAGTAGGAGTGAGAAAAACATCACGGGGTGGTGCACATTGTATGGGTGTGTGTTACATTACATTCACTAGTAGGAGTGAGAAAAACATCACGGGTGGTGCGCATTGTATGGGTGTGTGTTACATTAGATTCACTAGTAGGAGTGAGAAAAACATCACGGGGTGGTGCGAATTGTATGGGTGTGTGTTACATTACATTCACTAGTAGGAGTGAGAAAAACATCACGGGGTGGTGCACATTGTATGGGTGTGAGTTACATTACATTCACTCGTAGGAGTGAGAAAAACATCACGGGGTGGTGCGCATTGTATGGGTGTGTGTTACATTACATTCACTAGTAGGAGTGAGAAAAACATCACGGGGTGGTGCGCATTGTATGGGTGTGTGTTACATTACATTCACTCGTAGGAGTGAGAAAAACATCACGGGGTGGTGCGCATTGTATGGGTGTGTGTTACATTACATTCACTCGTAGGAGTGAGAAAAACATCACGGGGTGGTGCGCATTGTATGGGTGTGTGTTACATTACATTCACTCGTAGGAGTGAGAAAAACATCACGGGGTCGTGCGCATTGTATGGGTGTGTGTTACATTAGATTCACTAGTAGGAGTGAGAAAAACATCACGGGGTGGTGCGCATTGTATGGGTGTGTGTTACATTAGATACACTAGTAGGAGTGAGAAAAACATCACGGGGTGGTGCGGATTGTATGGGTGTGTGTTACATTACATTCACTAGTAGGAGTGAGAAAAACATCACGGGATGGTGCGCATTGTATGGGTGTGTGTTACATTAGATTCACTAGTAGGAGTGTGAAAAACATCACGGGGTGGTGCGCATTGTATGGGTGTGTGTTACATTACATTCACTAGTAGCAGTGAGAGAAACATCACGGGGTGGTGCGCATTGTATGGGTGTGTGTTACATTACATTCACTTGTAGCAGTGAGAGAAACATCACGGCGTGGTGCGCATTGTATGGGTGTGTGTTACATGACATTCACTAGTAGGAGTGAGAGAAACATCACGGGGTGGTGCGCATTGTATGGGTGTGTGTTACGTTAGATTCACTAGTAGGAGTGAGAAAAACATCACGGCGTGGTGTGCATTGTATGGGTGTGTGTTACATTACATTCACTAGTAGGAGTGAGAAAAACATCACGGGGTGGTGCGTATTGTATGGGTGTGTGTTACATTAGATTCACTAGTAGGAGTGAGAAAAACATCACAGGGTGGTGCGCATTGTATGGGTGTGTGTTACATGACATTCACTAGTAGGAGTGAGAAAAACATTACGGGGTGGTGCGCATTGTATGGGTGTGTGTTACATTACATTCACTAGTAGCAGTGAGAGAAATATCACGGGGTGGTGCGCATTGTATGGGTGTGTGTTACATTACATTCACTTGTAGCAGTGAGAGAAACATCATGGGGTGGTGCGCATTGTATGGGTGTGTGTTACATTACATTCACTTGTAGCAGTGAGAAAAACATCACGGGGTGGTGCGCATTGTATGGGTGTGTGTTACATTACATTCACTCGTAGGAGTGAGAAAAACATCAAGGGGTGGTGCGCATTGTATGGGTGTGTGTTACATTAGATTCACTCGTAGGAGTGAGAAAAACATCACGGGGTGGTGCGCATTGTATGGGTGTGTGTTACATTAGATTCACGAGTAGGAGTGAGAAAAACATCACTGGGTGGTGCGCATTGTATGGGTGTGTGTTACATTACATTCACTAGTAGCAGTGAGAGAAACATCACGGGGTGGTGCGCATTGTATGGGTGTGTGTTACATTACATTCACTTGTAGCAGTGAGAGAAACATCACGGAGTGGTGCGCATTTTATGGGTGTGTGTTACATTACATTCACTCGTAGGAGTGAGAAAAACATCCCGGGGTGGTGCGCATTGTATGGGTGTGTGTTACATTAGATTCACGAGTAGGAGTGAGAAAAACATCTCGGGGTGGTGCGCATTGTATGGGTGTGTGTTACATTACATTCACTCGTAGGAGTGAGAAAAACATCACGGGGTCGTGCGCATTGTATGGGTGTGTGTTACATTAGATTCACTAGTAGGAGTGAGAAAAACATCACGGGGTGGTGCGCATTGTATGGGTGTGTGTTACATTAGATTCACTAGTAGGAGTGAGAAAAACTTCACGGGGTGGTGCACATTGTATGGGTGTGTGTTACATTACATTCACTAGTAGGAGTGAGAAAAACATCATGGGGTGGTGCGCATTGTATGGGTGTGTGTTACATTAGATTCACTAGTAGGAGTGTGAAAAACATCACGTGATGGTGCGCATTGTATGGGTGTGTGTTACATTACATTCACTAGTAGCAGTGACAGAAACATCACGGGGTGGTGCGCATTGTATGGGTGTGTGTTACATTACATTCACTTGTAGCAGTGAGAGAAACATCACGGCGTGGTGCGCATTGTATGGGTGTGTGTTACATTACATTCACTAGTAGGAGTGAGAGAAACATCACGGGTTGGTGCGCATTGTATGGGTGTGTGTTACATTACATTCACTAGTAGGAGTGAGAAAAACATCACGGGGTGGTGGGCATTGTATGGGTGTGTGTTACATGACATTCACTAGTAGGAGTGAGAGAAACATCAGGGGGTGGTGCGCATTGTATGGGTGTGTGTTACATTACATTCACTAGTAGGAGTGAGAGAAACATCACGGGGTGGTTCGCATTGTATGGGTGTGTGTTACATTACATTCTCTAGTAGGAGTGAGAGAAACATCACGGGGTTTTGCGAATTGTATGGGTGTGTGTTACATTACATTCACTAGTAGCCGTGAGAGAAACATCACGGGGTGGTGCGCATTGTATGGGTGTGTGTTACATTACATTCACTAGTAGGAGTGAGAGAAACATCACGGGGTGGTGCGCATTGTATGGGTGTGTGTTACATTACATTCACTAGTAGGAGTGAGAAAAACATCACGGGTGGTGCGCATTGTATGGGTGTGTGTTACATTAGATTCACTAGTAGGAGTGAGAAAAACATCACGGGGTGGTGCGCATTGTAAGGGTGTGTGTTACATTACATTCACTAGTAGGAGTGAGAAAAACATCACGGGGTGGTGCGCATTGTATGGGTGTGTGTTACATTACATTCACTCGTAGGAGTGAGAAAAACCTCACGGGGTGGTGCGCATTGTATGGGTGTGTGTTACATTACATTCACTCGTAGGAGTGAGAAAAACATCACGGGGTGGTGCGCATTGTATGGGTGTGTGTTACATTACATTCACTCCTAGGAGTGAGAAAAACATCACGGGGTGGTGCGCATTGTATGGGTGTGTGTTACATTAGATTCACTAGTAGGAGTGAGAAAAAGATCACGGGGTGGTGCGCATTGTATGGGTGTGTGTTACATTAGATTCACTAGTAGGAGTGAGAAAAACATCACGGTGTGGTGCGCATTGTATGGGTGTGTGTTACATTACATTCACTAGTAGGAGTGAGAAAAACATCACGGGGTGGTGCGCATTGTATGGGTGTGTGTTACATTACATTCACTTGTAGCAGTGAGAGAAACATCACGGCGTGGTGCGCATTGTATGGGTGTGTGTTACATTACATTCACTAGTAGGAGTGAGAGAAACATCACGGGTTGGTGCGCTTTGTATGGGTGTGTGTTACATTACATTCACTAGTAGGAGTGAGAGAAACATCACGGGGTGGTGCGCATTGTATGGGTGTGTGTTACATTACATTCACTAGTAGGAGTGAGGGAAACATCACGGGGTGGTGCGCTTTGTATGGGTGTGTGTTACATTACATTGACTAGTAGGAGTGAGAGAAACATCACAGGGTGGTGCGCATTGTATGGGTGTGTGTTACATTACATTGACTAGTAGGAGTGAGAGAAACATCACGTGGTGGTGCGCATTGTATGGGTGTGTGTTACATTACATTCACTAGTAGGAGTGAGAGAAACATCAGGGGGTGGTGCGCATTGTATGGGTGTGTGTTACATTACATTCACTGGTAGGAGTGAGAGAAACATCACGGGGTGGTGCGCATTGTATGGGTGTGTGTTACATTACATTCACTAGTAGGAGTGAGAGAAACATCACGGGGTGGTGCGCATTGTATGGGTGTGTGTTACATTACATTCACTAGTAGGAGTGAGAGAAACATCACGGGGTGGTGCGCATTGTATGGGTGTGTGTTACATTACATTCACTAGTAGGAGTGAGAGAAACATCACGGGGTGGTGCGCATTGTATGGGTGTGTGTTACATTACATTCACTAGTAGGAGTGAGGGAAACATCACGGGGTGGTGCGCATTGTATGGGTGTGTGTTACATTACATTCACTAGTAGGAGTGAGAGAAACATCAGGAGGTGGTGCGCATTGTATGGGTGTGTGTTACATTACATTCACTAGTAGGAGGGAGAAAAACATCACAGGGTGGTGCGCATTGTATGGTGTGTGTTACATTACATTCACTAGTAGGAGTGAGAAAATCATCACGGGGTGGTGCGCATTGTATGGCTGTGTGTTACATGACATTCACTAGTAGGATTGAGAAAAACATCACGGGGTGGTGCGCATTGTATGGGTGTGTGTTACATTAGATTCACTAGTAGGAGTGAGAAAAACATCACGGGGTGGTGCGCATTGTATGGGTGTGTGTTACATTACTTTCACTAGTAGGAGTGAGAAAAACATCACGGGGTGGTGCACATTGTATGGGTGTGTGTTACATTACATTCACTAGTAGGAGTGAGAAAAACATCACGGGTGGTGCGCATTGTATGGGTGTGTGTTACATTAGATTCACTAGTAGGAGTGAGAAAAACATCACGGGGTGGTGCGCATTGTATGGGTGTGTGTTACATTACATTCACTAGTAGGAGTGAGAAAAACATCACGGGGTGGTGCACATTGTATGGGTGTGAGTTACATTACATTCACTCGTAGGAGTGAGAAAAACATCACGGGGTGGTGCGCATTGTATGGGTGTGTGTTACATTACATCCACTAGTAGGAGTGAGAAAAACATCACGGGGTGGTGCGCATTGTATGGGTGTGTGTTACATTACATTCACTCGTAGGAGTGAGAAAAACATCACGGGGTGGTGCGCATTGTATGGGTGTGTGTTACATTACATTCACTCATAGGAGTGAGAAAAACATCACGGGGTGGTGCGCACTGTATGGGTGTGTGTTACATTACATTCACTCGTAGGAGTGAGAAAAACATCACGGGGTCGTGCGCATTGTATGGGTGTGTGTTACATTAGATTCACTAGTAGGAGTGAGAAAAACATCACGGGGTGGTGCGCATTGTATGGGTGTGTGTTACATTAGATACACTAGTAGGAGTGAGAAAAACATCACGGGGTGGTGCGGATTGTATGGGTGTGTGTTACATTACATTCACTAGTAGGAGTGAGAAAAACATCACGGGATGGTGCGCATTGTATGGGTGTGTGTTACATTAGATTCACTAGTAGGAGTGTGAAAAACATCACGGGGTGGTGCGCATTGTATGGGTGTGTGTTACATTACATTGACTAGTAGGAGTGAGAGAAACATCACGGGGTGGTGCGCATTGTATGGGTGGGTGTTACATTACATTCACTTGTAGCAGTGAGAGAAACATCACGGCGTGGTGCGCATTGTATGGGTGTGTTACATGACATTCACTAGTAGGAGTGAGAGAAACATCACGGGGTGGTGCGCATTGTATGGGTGTGTGTTACATTACATTCACTAGTAGGAGTGAGAGAAACATCACGGGGTGGTGCGCATTGTATGGGTGTGTGTTACATTACATTCACTAGTAGGAGTGAGAGAAACATCACGGGGTGGTGCGCATTGTATGGGTGTGTGTTACATTACATTGACTAGTAGGAGTGAGAGAAACATCACGGGGTGGTTCGCATTGTATGGGTGTGTGTTACATTACATTGACTAGTAGGAGTGAGAGAAACATCACGTGGTGTTGCGCATTGTATGGGTGTGTGTTACATTACACTCACTAGTAGGAGTGAGAGAAACATCAGGGGGTGGTGCGCATTGTATGGGTGTGTGTTACATTACATTCACTAGGAGGAGTGAGAGAAACATCACGGGGTGGTGCGCATTGTATGGGTGTGTGTTACATTACATTCACTAGTAGGAGTGAGAGAAACATCACGGGGTTTTGCGCATTGTATGGGTGTGTGTTACATTACATTCACTAGTAGGAGTGAGAGAAACATCACGGGGTGGTGCGCATTGTATGGGTGTGTGTTACATTACATTCACTGGTAGCAGTGAGAGAAACATCACGGGGTGGTGCGCATTGTATGGGTGTGTGTTACATTACATTCACTGGTAGGAGTGAGAGAAACATAACGGGGTGGTGCGCATTGTATGGGTGTGTGTTACATTACATTCACTGGTATGAGTGAGAGAAACATCACGGGGTGGTGCGCATTGTATGGTGTGTGTTACATTACATTCACTGGTATGAGTGAGAGAAACATGACGGGGTGGTGCGCATTGTATGGGTGTGTGTTACATTACATTCACTGGTAGGAGTGAGAAAAACATCACGGGGTGGTGCGCATTGTATGGGTGTGTGTTACATTACATTCACTGGTAGGAGTGAGAAAAACATCACGGGGTGGTGCGCATTGTATGGGTGTGTGTTACATTACATTCACTGGTAGGAGTGAGAAAAACATCACGGGGTGGTGCGCATTGTATGGGTGTGTGTTACATTACATTCACTAGTAGGAGTCAGAAAAACATCACGGGGTGGTGCGCATTGTATGGGTGTGTGTTACATTACATTCACTAGTAGGAGGGAGAAAAACATCACGGGGTGGTGCGCATTGTATGGGTGTGTGTTACATTACATTCACTAGTAGGAGGGAGAAAAACATCACAGGGTGGTGCGCATTGTATGGTGTGTGTTACATTACATTCACTAGTAGGAGGGAGAAAAACATCACAGGGTGGTGCGCATTGTATGGTGTGTGTTACATTACATTCACTAGTAGGAGGGAGAAAAACATCACGGGGTGGTGCGCCTTGTATGGGTGTGTGTTACATTACATTCACTAGTAGGAGTGAGAAAAACATCACGGGGTGGTGCGCATTGTATGGGTGTGTGTTACATGACATTCACTAGTAGGAGTGAGAAAAACATCACGGGGTGGTGCGCATTGTATGGGTGTGTGTTACATGACATTCACTAGTAGGAGTGAGAAAAACATCACGGGGTGGTGCGCATTGTATGGGTGTGTGTTACATTACATTCACGAGTAGCAGTGAGAGAAACATCACGGGGTGGTGCGCATTGTATGGGTGGGTGTTACATTACATTCACTTGTAGCAGTGAGAGAAACATCACGGCGTGGTGCGCATTGTATGGGTGTGTTACATGACATTCACTAGTAGGAGTGAGAGAAACATCACGGGGTGGTGCGCATTGTATGGGTGTGTGTTACATTACATTCACTAGTAGGAGTGAGAGAAACATCACGGGGTGGTGCGCATTGTATGGGTGTGTGTTACATTACATTCACTAGTAGGAGTGAGAGAAACATCACGGGGTGGTGCGCATTGTATGGGTGTGTGTTACATTACATTCACTAGTAGGAGTGAGAGAAACATCACAGGGTGGTGCGCTTTGTATGGGTGTGTGTTACATTACATTGACTAGTAGGAGTGAGAGAAACATCACGGGGTGGTTCGCATTGTATGGGTGTGTGTTACATTACATTGACTAGTAGGAGTGAGAGAAACATCACGTGGTGTTGCGCATTGTATGGGTGTGTGTTACATTACACTCACTAGTAGGAGTGAGAGAAACATCAGGGGGTGGTGCGCATTGTATGGGTGTGTGTTACATTACATTCACTAGGAGGAGTGAGAGAAACATCACGGGGTGGTGCGCATTGTATGGGTGTGTGTTACATTACATTCACTAGTAGGAGTGAGAGAAACATCACGGGGTTTTGCGCATTGTATGGGTGTGTGTTACATTACATTCACTAGTAGGAGTGAGAGAAACATCACGGGGTGGTGCGCATTGTATGGGTGTGTGTTACATTACATTCACTGGTAGCAGTGAGAGAAACATCACGGGGTGGTGCGCATTGTATGGGTGTGTGTTACATTATATTCACTGGTAGGAGTGAGAGAAACATAACGGGGTGGTGCGCATTGTATGGGTGTGTGTTACATTACATTCACTGGTATGAGTGAGAGAAACATCACGGGGTGGTGCGCATTGTATGGTGTGTGTTACATTACATTCACTGGTATGAGTGAGAGAAACATCACGGGGTGGTGCGCATTGTATGGGTGTGTGTTACATTACATTCACTGGTAGGAGTGAGAAAAACATCACGGGGTGGTGCGCATTGTATGGGTGTGTGTTACATTACATTCACTGGTAGGAGTGAGAAAAACATCACGGGGTGGTGCGCATTGTATGGGTGTGTGTTACATTACATTCACTGGTAGGAGTCAGAAAAACATCACGGGGTGGTGCGCATTGTATGGGTGTGTGTTACATTACATTCACTAGTAGGAGTGAGAAAAACATCACGGGGTGGTGCGCATTGTATGGGTGTGTGTTACATTACATTCACTAGTAGGAGGGAGAAAAACATCACGGGGTGGTGCGCATTGTATGGGTGTGTGTTACATTACATTCACTAGTAGGAGGGAGAAAAACATCACAGGGTGGTGCGCATTGTATGGTGTGTGTTACATTACATTCACTAGTAGGAGGGAGAAAAACATCACAGGGTGGTGCGGATTGTATGGTGTGTGTTACATTACATTCACTAGTAGGAGGGAGAAAAACATCACGGGGTGGTGCGCCTTGTATGGGTGTGTGTTACATTACATTCACTAGTAGGAGTGAGAAAAACATCACGGGGTGGTGCGCATTGTATGGGTGTGTGTTACATGACATTCACTAGTAGGAGTGAGAAAAACATCACGGGGTGGTGCGCATTGTATGGGTGTGTGTTACATGACATTCACTAGTAGGAGTGAGAAAAACATCACGGGGTGGTGCGCATTGTATGGGTGTGTGTTACATGACATTCACTAGTAGGAGGGAGAAAAACATCACGGGGTGGTGCGCATTGTATGGGTGTGTGTTACATTACATTCACTAGTAGGAGTGAGAAAAACATCACGGTGTTTTGCGCATTGTATGGGTGTGTGTTACATTACATTCACTAGTAGGAGGGAGAAAAACATCACGGGGTGGTGCGCATTGTATGGGTGTGTGTTACATTACATTCATTAGTAGGAGGGAGAAAAACATCACAGGGTGGTGCGCATTGTATGGTGTGTGTTACATTACATTCACTAGTAGGACTGAGAAAAACATCACGGGGTGGTGCGCATTGTATGGGTGTGTGTTACATTACTTTCACTAGTAGGAGTGAGAAAAACATCACGGGGTGGTGCGCATTGTATGGGTGTGTGTTACATTACATTCACTAGTAGGAGTGAGAAAAACATCACGGGTGGTGCGAATTGTATGGGTGTGTGTTACATTAGATTCACTAGTAGGAGTGAGAAAAACATCACGATGTGGTGCGCATTGTATGGGTGTGTGTTACATTACATTCACTAGTAGGAGTGAGAGAAACATCACGGGGTGGTGCACATTTTATGGGTGTGTGTTACATTACATTCACTCATAGGAGTGAGAAAAACATCACGGGGTGGTGCGCATTGTATGGGTGTGTGTTACATTACATTCACTCGTAGGAGTGAGAAAAACATCACGGGGTGGTGCGCATTGTATGGGTGTGTGTTACATTACATTCACTCATAGGAGTGAGAAAAACATCACGGGGTGGTGCGCATTGTATGGGTGTGTGTTACATTAGATTCACTAGTAGGAGTGAGAAAAACATCACTGGGTGGTGCGCATTGTATGGGTGTGTGTTACATTAGATTCACTAGTAGGAGTGAGAAAAACATCACGGGGTGGTGCGCATTGTATGGGTGTGTGTTACATTAGATTCACTAGTAGTAATGAGAAAAACATCACGGGATGGTGCGCATTGTATGGGTGTGTGTTACATTAGATTCACTAGTAGGAGTGTGAAAAACATCACGGGGTGGTGCGCATTGTATGGGTGTGTGTTACATTACATTCACTAGTAGCAGTGAGAAAAACATCACGGGGTGGTGTGCATTGTATGGGTGTGTGTTACATTACATTCTCTTGTAGCAGTGAGAAAAACATCACGGGGTGGTGCGCATTGTATGGGTGTGTGTTACATGACATTCACTAGTAGGAGTGAGAGAAACATCACGGTGTGGTGCGCATTCTATGGGTGCGTGTTACATTACATTCACTAGTAGGAGTGAGAGAAACATCATGGGGTGGTGCGCATTGTATGGGTGTGTGTTACATGACATTCACTAGTAGGAGTGAGAGAAACATCACGGGGTGGTGCTCTTTGTATGGGTTTGTGTTACATTACATTGACTAGTAGGAGTGAGAGAAACATCACGGGGTGGTGCGCATTGTATGGGTGTGTGTTACATTACATTCACTAGTAGGAGTGAGAGAAACATCACGGGGTGGTGCGCATTGTATGGGTGTGTATTACACTACATTCACTAGTAGGAGTGAGAGAAACATCACGGGGTGGTGCGCATTGTATGGGTGTGTGTTACATTACATTCACTAGTAGCAGTGAGAGAAACATCACGGGGTGGTGCGCATTGTATGGGTGTGTGTTACATTACTTTCACTGGTAGGAGTGAGAGAAACATCACGGGGAGGTGCGCATTGTATGGGTGTGTGTTACATTACATTCACTGGTAGGAGTGAGAGAAACATCACGGGGTGGTGCGCATTGTATGGGTGTGTGTTACATTACATTCACTGGTAGGAGTGAGAAAAACATCACGGGGTGGTTCGCATTGTATGGGTGTGTGTTACATTACATTCACTGGTAGGAGTGAGAAAAACATCACGGGTGATGCGCATTGTATGGGTGTGTGTTACATTAGATTCACTAGTAGGAGTGATAAAAACATCACGGGGTGGTGCGCATTGTAAGGGTGTGTGTTACATTACATTCACTGGTAGGAGTGAGAAAAACATCACGGGGTGGTGCGCATTGTATGGGTGTGTTTTACATTACATTCACTGGTAGGAGTGAGAAAAACATCACGGGGTGGTGCGCATTGTATGGGTGTGTGTTACATTACATTCACTAGTAGGAGTGAGAAAAACATCACGGGGTGGTGCGCATTGTATGAGTGTGTGTTACATTACATTCACTAGTAGGAGGGAGAAAAACATCACGGGGTGGTGCGCATTGTATGGGTGTGTGTTACATTACATTCACTAGTAGGAGGGAGAAAAACATCACAGGGTGGTGCGCATTTTATGGTGTGTATTACATTACATTCACTAGTAGGAGTGAGAAAAACATCACGGGGTGGTGCGCATTGTATGGCTGTGTGTTACATGACATTCACTAGTAGGATTGAGAAAAACATCACGGGGTGGTGCGCATTGTATGGGTGTGTGTTACATTAGATTCACTAGTAGGAGTGAGAAAAACATCACGGGGTGGTGCGCATTGTATGGGTGTGTGTTACATTACTTTCACTAGTAGGAGTGAGAAAAACATCACGGGGTGGTGCACATTGTATGGGTGTGTGTTACATTACATTCACTAGTAGGAGTGAGAAAAATATCACGGGTGGTGCGCATTGTATGGGTGTGTGTTACATTAGATTCATTAGTAGGAGTGAGAAAAACATCACGGGGTGGTGCGCATTGTATGGGTGTGTGTTACATTACATTCACTAGTAGGAGTGAGAAAAACATCACGGGGTGGTGCACATTGTATGGGTGTGAGTTACATTACATTCACTCGTAGGAGTGAGAAAAACATCACGGGGTGGTGCGCATTGTATGGGTGTGTGTTACATTACATTCACTAGTAGGAGTGAGAAAAACATCACGGGGTGGTGCGCATTGTATGGGTGTGTGTTACATTACATTCACTCGTAGGAGTGAGAAAAACATCACGGGGTGGTGCGCATTGTATGGGTGTGTGTTACATTACATTCACTCATAGGAGTGAGAAAAACATCACGGGGTGGTGCGCATTGTATGGGTGTGTGTTACATTACATTCACTCGTAGGAGTGAGAAAAACATCACGGGGTCGTGCGCATTGTATGGGTGTGTGTTACATTAGATTCACTAGTAGGAGTGAGAAAAACATCACGGGGTGGTGCGCATTGTATGGGTGTGTGTTACATTAGATACACTAGTAGGAGTGAGAAAAACATCACGGGGTGGTGCGGATTGTATGGGTGTGTGTTACATTACATTCACTAGTAGGAGTGAGAAAAACATCACGGGATGGTGCGCATTGTATGGGTGTGTGTTACATTAGATTCACTAGTAGGAGTGTGAAAAACATCACGGGGTGGTGCGCATTGTATGGGTGTGTGTTACATTACATTCACTAGTAGGAGTGAGAGAAACATCACGGGGTGGTGCGCATTGTATGGGTGTGTGTTACATTACATTCACTTGTAGCAGTGAGAGAAACATCACGGCGTGGTGCGCATTGTATGGGTGTGTGTTACATGACATTCACTAGTAGGAGTGAGAGAAACATTACGGGGTGGTGCGCATTGTATGGGTGTGTGTTACGTTAGATTCACTAGTAGGAGTGAGAAAAACATCACGGCGTGGTGCGCATTGTATGGGTGTGTGTTACATTACATTCACTAGTAGGAGTGAGAAAAACATCACGGGGTGGTGCGCATTGTATGGGTGTGTGTTACATTAGATTCACTAGTAGGAGTGAGAAAAACATCACAGGGTGGTGCGCATTGTATGGGTGTGTGTTACATGACATTCACTAGTAGGAGTGAGAAAAACATTACGGGGTGGTGCGCATTGTATGGGTGTGTGTTACATTACATTCACTAGTAGCAGTGAGAGAAATATCACGGGGTGGTGCGCATTGTATGGGTGTGTGTTACATTACATTCACTTGTAGCAGTGAGAGAAACATCATGGGGTGGTGCGCATTGTATGGGTGTGTGTTACATTACATTCACTTGTAGCAGTGAGAAAAACATCACGGGGTGGTGCGCATTGTATGGTTGTGTGTTACATTACATTCACTCGTAGGAGTGAGAAAAACATCACGGGGTGGTGCGCATTGTATGGGTGTGTGTTACATTAGATTCACTCGTAGGAGTGAGAAAAACATCACGGGGTGGTGCGCATTGTATGGGTGTGTGTTACATTAGATTCACGAGTAGGAGTGAGAAAAACATCACTGGGTGGTGCGCATTGTATGGGTGTGTGTTACATTACATTCACTAGTAGCAGTGAGAGAAACATCACGGGGTGGTGCGCATTGTATGGGTGTGTGTTACATTACATTCACTTGTAGCAGTGAGAGAAACATCACGGAGTGGTGCGCATTTTATGGGTGTGTGTTACATTACATTCACTCGTAGGAGTGAGAAAAACATCACGGGGTGGTGCGCATTGTATGGGTGTGTGTTACATTAGATTCACGAGTAGGAGTGAGAAAAACATCACGGGGTGGTGCGCATTGTATGGGTGTGTGTTACATTACATTCACTCGTAGGAGTGAGAAAAACATCACGGGGTCGTGCGCATTGTATGGGTGTGTGTTACATTAGATTCACTAGTAGGAGTGAGAAAAACATCACGGGGTGGTGCGCATTGTATGGGTGTGCGTTACATTAGATTCACTAGTAGGAGTGAGAAAAACATCACGGGGTGGTGCACATTGTATGGGTGTGTGTTACATTACATACACTAGTAGGAGTGAGAAAAACATCATGGGGTGGTGCGCATTGTATGGGTGTGTGTTACATTAGATTCACTAGTAGGAGTGTGAAAAACATCACGTGATGGTGCGCATTGTATGGGTGTGTGTTACATTACATTCACTAGTAGCAGTGACAGAAACATCACGGGGTGGTGCGCATTGTATGGGTGTGTGTTACATTACATTCACTTGTAGCAGTGAGAGAAATATCACGGCGTGGTGCGCATTGTATGGGTGTGTGTTACATTACATTCACTAGTAGGAGTGAGAGAAACATCACGGGTTGGTGCGCATTGTATGGGTGTGTGTTACATTACATTCACTAGTAGGAGTGAGAAAAACATCACGGGGTGGTGCGCATTGTATGGGTGTGTGTTACATGACATTCACTAGTAGGAGTGAGAGAAACATCAGGGGGTGGTGCGCATTGTATGGGTGTGTGTTACATTACATTCACTAGTAGGAGTGAGAGAAATATCACGGGGTGGTTCGCATTGTATGGGTGTGTGTTACATTACATTCTCTAGTAGGAGTGAGAGAAACATCACGGGGTTTTGCGAATTGTATGGGTGTGTGTTACATTACATTCACTATTAGCAGTGAGAGAAACATCACGGGGTGGTGCGCATTGTATGGGTGTGTGTTACATTACATTCACTAGTAGGAGTGAGAGAAACATCACGGGGTGGTGCGCATTGTATGGGTGTGTGTTACATTACATTCACTAGTAGGAGTGAGAAAAACATCACGGGTGGTGCGCATTGTATGGGTGTGTGTTACATTAGATTCACTAGTAGGAGTGAGAAAAACATCACGGGGTGGTGCGCATTGTAAGGGTGTGTGTTACATTACATTAACTAGTAGGAGTGAGAAAAACATCACGGGGTGGTGCGCATTGTATGGGTGTGTGTTACATTACATTCACTCGTAGGAGAGAGAAAAACCTCACGGGGTGGTGCGCATTGTATGGGTGTGTGTTACATTACATTCACTCGTAGGAGTGAGAAAAACATCACGGGGTGGTGCGCATTGTATGGGTGTGTGTTACATTACATTCACTCCTAGGAGTGAGAAAAACATCACGGGGTGGTGCGCATTGTATGGGTGTGTGTTACATTAGATTCACTAGTAGGAGTGAGAAAAAGATCACGGGGTGGTGCGCATTGTATGGGTGTGTGTTACATTAGATTCACTAGTAGGAGTGAGAAAAACATCACGGGGTGGTGCGCATTGTATGGGTGTGTGTTACATTACATTCACTAGTAGGAGTGAGAAAAACATCACGGGGTGGTGCGCATTGTATGGGTGTGTGTTACATTACATTCACTTGTAGCAGTGAGAGAAACATCACGGCGTGGTGCGCATTGTATGGGTGTGTGTTACATTACATTCACTAGTAGGAGTGAGAGAAACATCACGGGTTGGTGCGCTTTGTATGGGTGTGTGTTACATTTCATTCACTAGTAGGAGTGAGAGAAACATCACGGGGTGGTGCGCATTGTATGGGTGTGTGTTACATTACATTCACTAGTAGGAGTGAGGGAAACATCACGGGGTGGTGCGCTTTGTACGGGTGTGTGTTACATTACATTGACTAGTAGGAGTGAGAGAAACATCACAGGGTGGTGCGCATTGTATGGGTGTGTGTTACATTACATTGACTAGTAGGAGTGAGAGAAACATCACGTGGTGGTGCGCATTGTATGGGTGTGTGTTACATTACATTCACTAGTAGGAGTGAGAGAAACATCAGGTTGTGGTGCGCATTGTATGGGTGTGTGTTACATTACATTCACTGGTAGGAGTGAGAGAAACATCACGGGGTGGTGCGCATTGTATGGGTGTGTGTTACATTACATTCACTAGTAGGAGTGAGAGAAACATCACGGGGTGGTGCGCATTGTATGGGTGTGTGTTACATTACATTCACTAGTAGGAGTGAGAGAAACCTCGGGGTTTTGCGAATTGTATGCGTGTGTGTTACATTAGATTCACTAGTAGGAGTGAGAAAAACATCACGGGGTGGTGCGCATTGTATGGGTGTGTGTTACATTAGATACACTAGTAGGAGTGAGAAAAACATCACGGGGTGGTGCGGATTGTATGGGTGTGTGTTACATTACATTCACTAGTAGGAGTGAGAAAAACATCACGGTATGGTGCGCATTGTATGGGTGTGTGTTACATTAGATTCACTAGTAGGAGTGTGAAAAACATCACGGGGTGGTGCGCATTGTATGGGTGTGTGTTACATTACATTCACTAGTAGCAGTGAGAGAAACATCACGGGGTGGTGCGCATTGTATGGGTGTGTGTTACATTACATTCACTTGTAGCAGTGAGAGAAACATCACGGCGTGGTGCGCATTGTATGGGTGTGTGTTACATGACATTCACTAGTAGGAGTGAGAGAAACATCACGGGGTGGTGCGCATTGTATGGGTGTGTGTTACGTTAGATTCACTAGTAGGAGTGAGAAAAACATCACGGCGTGGTGCGCATTGTATGGGTGTGTGTTACATTACATTCACTAGTAGGAGTGAGAAAAACATCACGGGGTGGTGCGCATTGTATGGGTGTGTGTTACATTAGATTCACTAGTAGGAGTGAGAAAAACATCACAGGGTGGTGCGCATTGTATGGGTGTGTGTTACATGACATTCACTAGTAGGAGTGAGAAAAACATTACGGGGTGGTGCGCATTGTATGGGTGTGTGTTACATTACATTCACTAGTAGCAGTGAGAGAAATATCACGGGGTGGTGCGCATTGTATGGGTGTGTGTTACATTACATTCACTTGTAGCAGTGAGAGAAACATCATGGGGTGGTGCGCATTGTATGGGTGTGTGTTACATTACATTCACTTGTAGCAGTGAGAAAAACATCACGGGGTGGTGCGCATTGTATGGTTTTGTGTTACATTACATTCACTCGTAGGAGTGAGAAAAACATCACGGGGTGGTGCGCATTGTATGGGTGTGTGTTACATTAGATTCACTCGTAGGAGTGAGAAAAACATCACGGGGTGGTGCGCATTGTATGGGTGTGTGTTACATTAGATTCACGAGTAGGAGTGAGAAAAACATCACTGGGTGGTGCGCATTGTATGGGTGTGTGTTACATTACATTCACTAGTAGCAGTGAGAGAAACATCACGGGGTGGTGCGCATTGTATGGGTGTGTGTTACATTACATTCACTTGTAGCAGTGAGAGAAACATCACAGAGTGGTGCGCATTTTATGGGTGTGTGTTACATTACATTCACTCGTAGGAGTGAGAAAAACATCACGGGGTGGTGCGCATTGTATGGGTGTGTGTTACATTAGATTCACGAGTAGGAGTGAGAAAAACATCACGGGGTGGTGCGCATTGTATGGGTGTGTGTTACATTACATTCACTCGTAGGAGTGAGAAAAACATCACAGGGTCGTGCGCATTGTATGGGTGTGTGTTACATTAGATTCACTAGTAGGAGTGAGAAAAACATCACGGGGTGGTGCGCATTGTATGGGTGTGCGTTACATTAGATTCACTAGTAGGAGTGAGAAAAACATCACGGGGTGGTGCACATTGTATGGGTGTGTGTTACATTACATACACTAGTAGGAGTGAGAAAAACATCATGGGGTGGTGCGCATTGTATGGGTGTGTGTTACATTAGATTCACTAGTAGGAGTGTGAAAAACATCACGTGATGGTGCACATTGTATGGGTGTGTGTTACATTACATTCACTAGTAGCAGTGACAGAAACATCACGGGGTGGTGCGCATTGTATGGGTGTGTGTTACATTACATTCACTTGTAGCAGTGAGAGAAACATCACGGTGTGGTGCGCATCGTATGGGTGTGTGTTACATTACATTCACTAGTAGGAGTGAGAGAAACATCACGGGTTGGTGCGCATTGTATGGGTGTGTGTTACATTACATTCACTAGTAGGAGTGAGAAAAACATCACGGGGTGGTGCGCATTGTATGGGTGTGTGTTACATGACATTCACTAGTAGGAGTGAGAGAAACATCAGGGGGTGGTGCGCATTGTATGGGTGTGTGTTACATTACATTCACTAGTAGGAGTGAGAGAAACATCACGGGGTGGTTCGCATTGTATGGGTGTGTGTTACATTACATTCTCTAGTAGGAGTGAGAGAAACATCACGGGGTTTTGCGAATTGTATGGGTGTGTGTTACATTACATTCACTAGTAGCAGTGAGAGAAACATCACGGGGTGGTGCGCATTGTATGGGTGTGTGTTACATTACATTCACTAGTAGGAGTGAGAGAAACATCACGGGGTGGTGCGCATTGTATGGGTGTGTGTTACATTACATTCACTAGTAGGAGTGAGAAAAACATCACGGGTGGTGCGCATTGTATGGGTGTGTGTTACATTAGATTCACTAGTAGGAGTGAGAAAAACATCACGGGGTGGTGCGCATTGTATGGGTGTGCGTTACATTAGATTCACTAGTAGGAGTGAGAAAAACATCACGGGGTGGTGCACATTGTATGGGTGTGTGTTACATTACATACACTAGTAGGAGTGAGAAAAACATCATGGGGTGGTGCGCATTGTATGGGTGTGTGTTACATTAGATTCACTAGTAGGAGTGTGAAAAACATCACGTGATGGTGCACATTGTATGGGTGTGTGTTACATTACATTCACTAGTAGCAGTGACAGAAACATCACGGGGTGGTGCGCATTGTATGGGTGTGTGTTACATTACATTCACTTGTAGCAGTGAGAGAAACATCACGGTGTGGTGCGCATCGTATGGGTGTGTGTTACATTACATTCACTAGTAGGAGTGAGAGAAACATCACGGGTTGGTGCGCATTGTATGGGTGTGTGTTACATTACATTCACTAGTAGGAGTGAGAAAAACATCACGGGGTGGTGCGCATTGTATGGGTGTGTGTTACATGACATTCACTAGTAGGAGTGAGAGAAACATCAGGGGGTGGTGCGCATTGTATGGGTGTGTGTTACATTACATTCACTAGTAGGAGTGAGAGAAACATCACGGGGTGGTTCGCATTGTATGGGTGTGTGTTACATTACATTCTCTAGTAGGAGTGAGAGAAACATCACGGGGTTTTGCGAATTGTATGGGTGTGTGTTACATTACATTCACTAGTAGCAGTGAGAGAAACATCACGGGGTGGTGCGCATTGTATGGGTGTGTGTTACATTACATTCACTAGTAGGAGTGAGAGAAACATCACGGGGTGGTGCGCATTGTATGGGTGTGTGTTACATTACATTCACTAGTAGGAGTGAGAAAAACATCACGGGTGGTGCGCATTGTATGGGTGTGTGTTACATTAGATTCACTAGTAGGAGTGAGAAAAACATCACGGGGTGGTGCGCATTGTAAGGGTGTGTGTTACATTACATTCACTAGTAGGAGTGAGAAAAACATCACGGGGTGGTGCGCATTGTATGGGTGTGTGTTACATTACATTCACTCGTAGGAGTGAGAAAAACCTCACGGGGTGGTGCGCATTGTATGGGTGTGTGTTACATTACATTCACTCGTAGGAGTGAGAAAAACATCACGGGGTGGTGCGCATTGTATGGGTGTGTGTTACATTACATTCACTCCTAGGAGTGAGAAAAACATCACGGGGTGGTTCGCATTGTATGGGTGTGTGTTACATTAGATTCACTAGTAGGAGTGAGAAAAAGATCACGGGGTGGTGCGCATTGTATGGGTGTGTGTTACATTAGATTCACTAGTAGGAGTGAGAAAAACATCACGGGGTGGTGCGCATTGTATGGGTGTGTGTTACATTAGATTCACTAGTAGGAGTGAGAAAAACATCACGGGGTGGTGCGCATTGTATGGGTGTGTGTTACATTACATTCACTTGTAGCAGTGAGAGAAACATCACGGCGTGGTGCGCATTGTATGGGTGTGTGTTACATTACATTCACTAGTAGGAGTGAGAGAAACATCACGGGTTGGTGTGCTTTGTATGGGTGTGTGTTACATTACATTCACTAGTAGGAGTGAGAGAAACATCACGGGGTGGTGCGCATTGTATGGGTGTGTGTTACATTACATTCACTAGTAGGAGTGAGGGAAACATCACGGGGTGGTGCGCTTTGTACGGGTGTGTGTTACATTACATTGACTAGTAGGAGTGAGAGAATCATCACAGGGTGGTGCGCATTGTATGGGTGTGTGTTACATTACATTGACTAGTAGGAGTGAGAGAAACATCACGTGGTGGTGCGCATTGTATGGGTGTGTGTTACATTACATTCACTAGTAGGAGTGAGAGAAACATCAGGGGGTGGTGCGCATTGTATGGGTGTGTGTTACATTACATTCACTGGTAGGAGTGAGAGAAACATCACGGGGTGGTGCGCATTGTATGGGTGTGTGTTACATTACATTCACTAGTAGGAGTGAGAGAAACATCACGGGGTGGTGCGCATTGTATGGGTGTGTGTTACATTACATTCACTAGTAGGAGTGAGAGAAACATCACGGGGTGGTGCGCATTGTATGGGTGTGTGTTACATTACATTCACTAGTAGGAGTGAGAGAAACATCACGGGGTGGTGCGCATTGTATGGGTGTGTGTTACATTACATTCACTAGTAGGAGTGAGAGAAACATCACGGGGTGGTGCGCTTTGTATGGGTGTGTGTTACATTACATTGACTAGTAGGAGTGAGAGAAACATCACGGGGTGGTTCGCATTGTATGGGTGTGTGTTACATTACATTCACTAGTAGGAGTGAGAGAAACATCACGGGGTGGTGCGCTTTGTATGGGTGTGTGTTACATTACATTGACTAGTAGGAGTGAGAGAAACATCACGGGGTGGTTCGCATTGTATGGGTGTGTGTTACATTACATTGACTAGTAGGAGTGAGAGAAACATCACGTGTTGTTGCGCATTGTATGGGTGTGTGTTACATTACACTCACTAGTAGGAGTGAGAGAAACATCAGGGGGGGTGCGCATTGTATGGGTGTGTGTTACATTACACTCACTATTAGGAGTGAGAGAAACATCACGGGGTGGTGCGCATTGTATGGGTGTGTGTTACATTACATTCACTAGTAGGAGTGAGAGAAACATCACGGGGTTTTGCGCATTGTATGGGTGTGTGTTACATTACATTCACTAGTAGGAGTGAGAGAAACATCACGGGGTGGTGCGCATTGTATGGGTGTGTGTTACATTACATTCACTGGTAGCAGTGAGAGAAACATCACGGGGTGGTGCGCATTGTATGGGTGTGTGTTACATTACATTCACTGGTAGGAGTGAGAGAAACATAACGGGGTGGTGCGCATTGTATGGGTGTGTGTTACATTACATTCACTGGTATGAGTGAGAGAAACATCACGTGGTGGTGCGCATTGTATGGGTGTGTGTTACATTACATTCACTGGTATGAGTGAGAGAAACATCACGGGGTGGTGCGCATTGTATGGGTGTGTGTTACATTACATTCACTGGTAGGAGTGAGAAAAACATCACGGGGTGGTACGCATTGTATGGGTGTGTGTTACATGACATTCACTAGTAGGAGTGAGAAAAACATCACGGGGTGGTGCGCATTGTATGGGTGTGTGTTACATGACATTCACTAGTAGGAGTGAGAAAAACATCACGGGGTGGTGCGCATTGTATGGGTGTGTGTTACATGACATTCACTAGTAGGAGGGAGAAAAACATCACGGGGTGGTGCGCATTGTATGGGTGTGTGTTACATTACATTCACTAGTAGGAGTGAGAAAAACATCACGGGGTTTTGCGCATTGTATGGGTGTGTGTTACATTAGATTCACTAGTAGGAGTGAGAAAAACATCACGGTGTGGTGCGCATTGTATGGGTGTGTGTTACATTACATTCACTAGTAGGAGTGAGAAAAACATCACGGGGTGGTGCACATTGTATGGGTGTGTGTTACATTACATTCACTCATAGGAGTGAGAAAAACATCACGGGGTGGTGCGCATTGTATGGGTGTGTGTTACATTACATTCACTCGTAGGAGTGAGAAAAACATCACGGGGTGGTGCGTATTGTATGGGTGTGTGTTACATTACATTCACTCATAGGAGTGAGAAAAACATCACGGGGTCGTGCGCATTGTATGGGTGTGTGTTACATTAGATTCACTAGTAGGAGTGAGAAAAACATCACTGGGTGGTGCGCATTGTATGGGTGTGTGTTACATTAGATTCACTAGTAGGAGTGAGAAAAACATGACGGGGTGGTGCGCATTGTATGGGTGTGTGTTACATTAGATTCACTAGTAGTAATGAGAAAAACATCACGGGATGGTGCGCATTGTATGGGTGTGTGTTACATTAGATTCACTAGTAGGAGTGTGAAAAACATCACGGGGTGGTGCGCATTGTATGGGTGTGTGTTACATTACATTCACTAGTAGCAGTGAGAAAAACATCACGGGGTGGTGTGCATTGTATGGGTGTGTGTTACATTACATTCTCTTGTAGCAGTGAGAAAAACATCACGGGGTGGTGCGCATTGTATGGGTGTGTGTTACATGATACATGATATTCACTAGTAGGAGTGAGAGAAACATCACGGTGTGGTGCGCATTGTATGGGTGTGTGTTACATTACATTCACTAGTAGGAGTGAGAGAAACATCATGGGGTGGTGCGCATTGTATGGGTGTGTGTTACATTACATTGACTAGTAGGAGTGAGAGAAACATCACGGGGTGGTGCGCTTTGTATGGGTTTGTGTTACATTACATTGACTAGTAGGAGTGAGAGAAACATCACGGGGTGGTGTGCATTTTATGGGTGTGTGTTACATTACATTCACTAGTAGGAGTGAGAGAAACATCACGGGGTGGTGCGCATTGTATGGGTGTGTATTACACTACATTCACTAGTAGGAGTGAGAGAAACATCACGGGGTGGTGCGCATTGTATGGGTGTGTGTTACATTACATTCACTAGTAGCAGTGAGAGAAACATCACGGGGTGGTGCGCATTGTATGGGTGTGTGTTACATTACATTCACTAGTAGGAGTGAGAGAAACATCACGGGATGGTGTGCATTGTATGGGTGTGTGTTACATTACATTCACTAGTAGGAGTGAGAGAAACATCACTGGTGGTGCGCATTGTATGGGTGTGTGTTACATTACATTCACTAGTAGGAGTGAGAGAAACATCACGGGGTGGTGCGCATTGTATGGGTGTGTGTTACATTACATTCACTAGTAGCAGTGAGAGAAACATCACGGGGTGGTGCGCATTGTATGGGTGTGTGTTACATTACTTTCACTAGTAGGAGTGAGAGAAACATCACGGGGAGGTGCGCATTGTATGGGTGTGTGTTACATTACATTCACTGGTAGGAGTGAGAGAAACATCACGGGGTGGTGCGCATTGTATGGGTGTGTGTTACATTACATTCACTGGTAGGAGTGAGAAAAACATCACGGGGTGGTTCGCATTGTATGGGTGTGTGTTACATTACATTCACTGGTAGGAGTGAGAAAAACATCACGGGTGATGCGCATTGTATGGGTGTGTGTTACATTAGATTCACTAGTAGGAGTGATAAAAACATCACGGGGTGGTGCGCATTGTAAGGGTGTGTGTTACATTACATTCACTAGTAGGAGTGAGAAAAACATCACGGGGTGGTGCGCATTGTATGGGTGTGTGTTACATTACATTCACTCGTAGGAGTGAGAAAAACATCATGGGGTGGTGCGCATTGTATGGGTGTGTGTTACATTACATTCACTCGTAGGAGTGAGAAAAACATCACGGGGTGGTGCGCATTGTATGGGTGTGTGTTACATTACATTCACTCGTAGGAGTGAGAAAAACATCACGGGGTCGTGCGCATTGTATGGGTGTGTGTTACATTAGATTCACTAGTAGGAGTGAGAAAAACATCACGGGGTTGTGCGCATTGTATGGGTGTGTGTTACATTAGATTCACTAGTAGGAGTGAGAAAAACATCACGGGGTGGTGCGCATTGTATGGGTGTGTGTTACATTACATTCACTAGTAGCAGTGAGAGAAACATCACGGGGTGGTGCGCATTGTATGGGTGTGTGTTACATTACATTCACTTGTAGCAGTGAGAGAAACATCACGGCGTGGTGCGCATTGTATGGGTGTGTGTTACATTACATTCACTAGTAGGAGTGAGAGAAACATCACGGGTTGGTGCGCATTGTATGGGTGTGTGTTACATTACATTCACTAGTAGGAGTGAGAGAAACATCACGGGGTGGTGCGCTTTGTATGGGAGTGTGTTACATTACATTCACTCGTAGGAGTGAGAAAAACATCACGGGGTGGTGCGCATTGTATGGGTGTGTGTTACATTAGATTCACTAGTAGGAGTGTGAAAAATATCACGGGGTGGTGCGCATTGTATGGGAGTGTGTTACATTACATTCACTAGTAGCAGTGAGAGAAACATCACGGGGTGGTGCGCATTGTATGGGTGTGTGTTACATTACATTCACTTGTAGCAGTGAGAGAAACATCACGGCGTGGTGCGCATTGTATGGGTGTGTGTTACATTACATTCACTAGTAGGAGTGAGAGAAACATCACGGGTTGGTGCGCATTGTATGGGTGTGTGTTACATTACATTCACTAGTAGGAGTGAGAGAAACATCACGGGGTGGTGCGCATTGTATGGGTGTGTGTTACATTACATTCACTAGTAGGAGTGAGAGAAACATCACGGGGTGGTGCGCTTTGTATGGGTGTGTGTTACATTACATTGACTAGTAAGAGTGAGAGAAACATCACGGGGTGGTGCGCATTGTATGGGTGTGTGTTACATTACATTCACTAGTAGGAGTGAGAAAAACATCACGGGGTGGTGCGCATTGTATGGGTGTGTGTTACATTACATTCACTAGTAGGAGTGAGAAAAACATCACGGGTGGTGCGCATTGTATGGGTGTGTGTCACATTAGATTCACTAGTAGGAGTGAGAAAAACATCACGGGGTGGTGCGCATTGTAAGGGTGTGTGTTACATTACATTCACTAGTAGGAGTGAGAAAAACATCACGGAATGGTGCGCATTTTATGGGTGTGTGTTACATTACATTCACTCGTAGGAGTGAGAAAAACATCACGGGGTGGTGCGCATTGTATGGGTGTGTGTTACATTACATTCACTCGTAGGAGTGAGAAAAACATCACGGGGTGGTGCGCATTGTATGGGTGTGTGTTACATTACATTCACTCGTAGGAGTGAGAAAAACATCACGGGGTCGTGCGCATTGTATGGGTGTGTGTTACATTAGATTCACTAGTAGGAGTGAAAAAAACATCACGGGGTGGTGCGCATTGTATGGGTGTGTGTTACATTAGATTCACTAGTAGGAGTGAGAAAAACATCACGGGGTGGTGCGCATTGTATGGGTGTGTGTTACATTAGATACACTAGTAGGAGTGAGAAAAACATCACGGGGTGGTGCGGATTGTATGGGTGTGTGTTACATTACATTCACTAGTAGGAGTGAGAAAAACATTACGGGGTGGTGCGCATTGTATGGGTGTGTGTTACATTACATTCACTTGTAGCAGTGAGAGAAACATCACGGGTTGGTGCGCATTGTATGGGTGTGTGTTACATTACATTCACTTGTAGCAGTGAGAGAAACATCACGGGGTGGTGCGCATTGTATGGGTGTGTGTTACATTACATTCTCTTGTAGCAGTGAGAAAAACATCACGGTGTGGTGCGCATTGTATGGGTGTGTGTTACATTACATTCACTCGTAGGAGTGAGAAAAACATCACGGGGTGGTGCGCATTGTATGGGTGTGTGTTACATTAGATTCACTCGTAGGAGTGAGAAAAACATCACGGGGTGGTGCGCATTGTATGGGTGTGTGTTACATTAGATTCACGAGTAGGAGTGAGAAAAACATCACGGGGTGGTGCGCATTGTATGGGTGTGTGTTACATTACATTCACTAGTAGCAGTGAGGGAAACATCCCGGGGTGGTGCGCATTGTATGGGTGTGTGTTACATTACATTCACTTGTAGCAGTGAGAGAAACATCACGGAGTGGTGCGCATTGTATGGGTGTGTGTTACATTACATTCACTCGTAGGAGTGAGAAAAACATCACGGTGTGGTGCGCATTGTATGGGTGTGTGTTACATTAGATTCACTCGTAGGAGTGAGAAAAACATCACGGGGTGGTGCGCATTGTATGGGTGTGTGTTACATTAGATTCACGAGTAGGAGTGAGAAAAACATCACGGGGTGGTGCGCATTGTATGGGTGTGTGTTACATTACATTCACTCGTAGGAGTGAGAAAAACATCACGGGGTCGTGCGCATTGTATGGGTGTGTGTTACATTAGATTCACTAGTAGGAGTGAGAAAAACATCACGGGGTGGTGCGCATTGTATGGGTGTTTGTTACATTAGATTCACTAGTAGGAGTGAGAAAAACATCACGGTGTGGCGCACATTGTATGGGTGTGTGTTACATTACATTCACTAGTAGGAGTGAGAAAAACATCACGGGGTGGTGCGCATTGTATGGGTGTGTGTTACATTAGATTCACTAGTAGGAGTGTGAAAAACATCACGGGATAGTGCGCATTGTATGGGTGTGTGTTACATTACATTCACTAGTAGCAGTGAGAGAAACATCACGGGGTGGTGCGCATTTTATGGGTGTGTGTTACATTACATTCACTAGTAGGAGTGAGAGAAACATCACGGGTTGGTGCGCATTGTATGGGTGTGTGTTACATTACATTCACTAGTAGCAGTGAGAGAAACATCACGGCGTGGTGCGCATTTTATGGGTGTGTGTTACATTACATTCACTAGTAGGAGTGAGAGAAACATCACGGGTTGGTGCGCATTGTATGGGTGTGTGTTACATTACATTCACTAGTAGGAGTGAGAAAAACATCACGGGGTGGTGCGCATTGTATGGGTGTGTGTTACATTACATTCACTAGTAGGAGTGAGAGAAACATCACGGGTTGGTGCGCATTGTATGGGTGTGTGTTACATTACATTCACTAGTAGGAGTGAGAAAAACATCACGGGGTGGTGCGCATTGTATGGGTGTGTGTTACATGACATTAACTAGTAGGAGTGAGAGAAACATCAGGGGGTGGTGCGCATTGTATGGGTGTGTGTTACATTACATTCACTAGTAGGAGTGAGAGAAACATCGCGGGGTGGTGCGCATTGTATGGGTGTGTGTTACATTACATTCACTAGTAGCAGTGAGAGAAACATCACGGGGTGGTGCGCATTGTATGGGTGTGTGTTACATTACTTTCACTAGTAGGAGTGAGAGAAACATCACGGGGAGGTGCGCATTGTATGGGTGTGTGTTACATTACATTCACTGGTAGGAGTGAGAGAAACATCACGGGGTGGTGCGCATTGTATGGGTGTGTGTTACATTACATTCACTGGTAGGAGTGAGAAAAACATCACGGGGTGGTGCGCATTGTATGGGTGTGTGTTACATTACATTCACTGGTAGGAGTGAGAAAAACATCACGGGTGATGCGCATTGTATGGGTGTGTGTTACATTAGATTCACTAGTAGGAGTGATAAAAACATCACGGGGTGGTGCGCATTGTAAGGGTGTGTGTTACATTACATTCACTAGTAGGAGTGAGAAAAACATCACGGGGTGGTGCGCATTGTATGGGTGTGTGTTACATTACATTCACTCGTAGGAGTGAGAAAAACATCATGGGGTGGTGCGCATTGTATGGGTGTGTGTTACATTACATTCACTCGTAGGAGTGAGAAAAACATCACGGGGTGGTGCGCATTGTATGGGTGTGTGTTACATTACATTCACTCGTAGGAGTGAGAAAAACATCACGGGGTCGTGCGCATTGTATGGGTGTGTGTTACATTAGATTCACTAGTAGGAGTGAGAAAAACATCACGGGGTGGTGCGCATTGTATGGGTGTGTGTTACATTAGATTCACTAGTAGGAGTGAGAAAAACATCACGGGGTGGTGCGCATTGTATGGGTGTGTGTTACATTACATTCACTCGTAGGAGTGAGAAAAACATCACGGGGTGGTGCGCATTGTATGGGTGTGTGTTACATTAGATTCACTAGTAGGAGTGTGAAAAATATCACGGGGTGGTGCGCATTGTATGGGAGTGTGTTACATTACATTCACTAGTAGCAGTGAGAGAAACATCACGGGGTGGTGCGCATTGTATGGGTGTGTGTTACATTACATTCACTTGTAGCAGTGAGAGAAACATCACGGCGTGGTGCGCATTGTATGGGTGTGTGTTACATTACATTCACTAGTAGGAGTGAGAGAAACATCACGGGTTGGTGCGCATTGTATGGGTGTGTGTTACATTACATTCACTAGTAGGAGTGAGAGAAACATCACGGGGTGGTGCGCATTGTATGAGTGTGTGTTACATTACATTCACAAGTAGGGGTGAGAGAAACATCACGGGGTGGTGCGCTTTGTATGGGTGTGTGTTACATTACATTGACTAGTAAGAGTGAGAGAAACATCACGGGGTGGTGCGCATTGTATGGGTGTGTGTTACATTACATTCACTAGTAGGAGTGAGAAAAACATAACGGGGTGGTGCGCATTGTATGGGTGTGTGTTACATTACATTCACTAGTAGGAGTGAGAAAAACATCACGGGTGGTGCGCATTGTATGGGTGTGTGTTACATTAGATTCACTAGTAGGAGTGAGAAAAACATCACGGGGTGGTGCGCATTGTAAGGGTGTGTGTTACATTTCATTCACTAGTAGGAGTGAGAAAAACATCACGGAATGGTGCGCATTTTATGGGTGTGTGTTACATTACATTCACTCGTAGGAGTGAGAAAAACATCACGGGGTGGTGCGCATTGTATGGGTGTGTGTTACATTACATTCACTCGTAGGAGTGAGAAAAACATCACGGGGTGGTGCGCATTGTATGGGTGTGTGTTACATTACATTCACTCGTAGGAGTGAGAAAAACATCACGGGGTCGTGCGCGTTGTATGGGTGTGTGTTACATTAGATTCACTAGTAGGAGTGAGAAAAACATCACGGGGTGGTGCGCATTGTATGGGTGTGTGTTACATTAGATTCACTAGTAGGAGTGAGAAAAACATCACGGGGTCGTGCGCGTTGTATGGGTGTGTGTTACATTAGATTCACTAGTAGGAGTGAGAAAAACATCACGGGGTGGTGCGCATTGTATGGGTGTGTGTTACATTAGATTCACTAGTAGGAGTGTGAAAAACATCACGGGATGGTGCGCATTGTATGGGTGTGTGTTACATTACATTCACTAGTAGCAGTGAGAGAAACATCACGGGGTGGTGCGCATTGTATGGGTGTGTGTTACATTACATTCACTTGTAGCAGTGAGAGAAACATCACGGCGTGGTGCGCATTTTATGGGTGTGTGTTACATTACATTCACTAGTAGGAGTGAGAGAAACATCACGGGTTGGTGCGCATTGTATGGGTGTGTGTTACATTACATTCACTAGTAGGAGTGAGAAAAACATCACGGGGTGGTGCGCATTGTATGGGTGTGTGTTACATGACATTCACTAGTAGGAGTGAGAGAAACATCAGGGGGTGGTGCGCATTGTATAGGTGTGTGTTACATTACATTCACTAGTAGGAGTGAGAGAAACATCACTGGTGGTGCGCATTGTATGGGTGTGTGTTACATTACATTCACTAGTAGGAGTGAGAGAAACATCACGGGGTGGTGCGCATTGTATGGGTGTGTGTTACATTACATTCACTAGTAGCAGTGAGAGAAACATCACGGGGTGGTGCGCATTGTATGGGTGTGTGTTACATTACTTTCACTAGTAGGAGTGAGAGAAACATCACGGGGAGGTGCGCATTGTATGGGTGTGTGTTACATTACATTCACTGGTAGGAGTGAGAGAAACATCACTGGGTGGTGCGCATTGTATGGGTGTGTGTTACATTACATTCACTGGTAGGAGTGAGAAAAACATCACGGGGTGGTGCGCATTGTATGGGTGTGTGTTACATTACATTCACCGGTAGGAGTGAGAAAAACATCACGGGTGATGCGCATTGTATGGGTGTGTGTTACATTAGATTCACTAGTAGGAGTGATAAAAACATCACGGGGTGGTGCGCATTGTAAGGGTGTGTGTTACATTACATTCACTAGTAGGAGTGAGAAAAACATCACGGGGTGGTGCGCATTGTATGGGTGTGTGTTACATTACATTCACTCGTAGGAGTGAGAAAAACATCATGGGGTGGTACGCATTGTATGGGTGTGTGTTACATTACATTCACTCGTAGGAGTGAGAAAAACATCACGGGGTGGTGCGCATTGTATGGGTGTGTGTTACATTACATTCACTCGTAGGAGTGAGAAAAACATCACGGGGTCGTGCGCATTGTATGGGTGTGTGTTACATTAGATTCACTAGTAGGAGTGAGAAAAACATCACGGGGTGGTGCGCATTGTATGGGTGTGTGTTACATTAGATTCACTAGTAGGAGTGAGAAAAACATCACGGGG
This sequence comes from Cavia porcellus, assembly GCF_034190915.1. Taxonomy (NCBI): domain Eukaryota; kingdom Metazoa; phylum Chordata; class Mammalia; order Rodentia; family Caviidae; genus Cavia; species Cavia porcellus. The sequence continues at coordinate 224,955 of NW_026947697.1, read as the reverse complement.
TGGTGCGCATTGTATGGGTGTGTGTTACATTACATTCACTCGTAGGAGTGAGAAAAACATCACGGGGTGGTGCGCATTGTATGGGTGTGTGTTACATTAGATTCACTAGTAGGAGTGTGAAAAATATCACGGAGTGGTGCGCATTGTATGGGTGTGTGTTACATTACATTCACTAGTAGGAGGGAGAAAAACATCACAGGGTGGTGCGCATTGTATGGTGTGTGTTACATTACATTCACTAGTAGGAGGGAGAAAAACATCACGGGGTGGTGCGCCTTGTATGGTGTGTATTACATTACAATCACTAGTAGGAGGGAGAAAAACATCACGGGGTGGTGCGCCTTGTATGGGTGTGTGTTACATTACATTCACTAGTAGGAGTGAGAAAAACATCACGGGGTGGTGCGCATTGTATGGGTGTGTTTTACATGACATTCACTAGTAGGAGTGAGAAAAACATCACGGGGTGGTGCGCATTGTATGGGTGTGTGTTACATGACATTCACTAGTAGGAGGGAGAAAAACATCACGGGGTGGTGCGCATTGTATGGGTGTGTGTTACATGACATTCACTAGTAGGAGTGAGAAAAACATCACGGGGTGGTGCGCATTGTATGGGTGTGTGTTACATTACATTCACTAGTAGGAGGGAGAAAAACATCACGGGGTGGTGCGCATTGTATGGGTGTGTGTTACATTACATTCACTAGTAGGAGGGAGAAAAACATCACGGGGTGGTGCGCATTGTATGGTGTGTGTTACATTACATTCACTAGTAGGAGTGAGAAAAACATCACGGGGTGGTGCGCATTGTATGGGTGTGTGTTACATTACTTTCACTAGTAGGAGTGAGAAAAACATCACGGGGTGGTGCGCATTGTATGGGTGTGTGTTACATTACATTCACTAGTAGGAGTGAGAAAAACATCACGGGTGGTGCGCATTGTATGGGTGTGTGTTACATTACATTCACTCGTAGGAGTGAGAAAAACATCACGGGGTGGAGCGCATTGTATGGGTGTGTGTTACATTAGATTCACTAGTAGGAGTGTGAAAAATATCACGGGGTGGTGCGCATTGTATGGGTGTGTGTTACATTACATTCACTAGTAGCAGTGAGAGAAACATCACGGGGTGGTGCGCATTGTATGGGTGTGTGTTACATTACATTCACTTGTAGCAGTGAGAGAAGCATCACGGCGTGGTGCGCATTGTATGGGTGTGTGTTACCTTACATTCACTAGTAGGAGTGAGAGAAACATCACGGGTTGGTGCGCATTGTATGGGTGTGTGTTACATTACATTCACTAGTAGGAGTGAGAGAAACATCACGGGGTGGTGCGCATTGTATGGGTGTGTGTTACATTACATTCACTAGTAGGAGTGAGAGAAACATCACGGGGTGGTGCGCTTTGTATGGGTGTGTGTTACATTACATTGACTAGTAAGAGTGAGAGAAACATCACGGGGTGGTGCGCATTGTATGGGTGTGTGTTACATTACATTCACTAGTAGGAGTGAGAAAAACATCACGGGGTGGTGCGCATTGTATGGGTGTGTGTTACATTACATTCACTAGTAGGAGTGAGAAAAACATCACGGGTGGTGCGCATTGTATGGGTGTGTGTCACATTAGATTCACTAGTAGGAGTGAGAAAAACATCACGGGGTGGTGCGCATTGTAAGGGTGTGTGTTACATTACATTCACTAGTAGGAGTGAGAAAAACATCACGGAATGGTGCGCATTTTATGGGTGTGTGTTACATTACATTCACTCGTAGGAGTGAGAAAAACATCACGGGGTGGTGCGCATTGTAAGGGTGTGTGTTACATTACATTCACTCGTAGGAGTGAGAAAAACATCACGGGGTCGTGCGCATTGTATGGGTGTGTGTTACATTAGATTCACTAGTAGGAGTGAGAAAAACATCACGGGGTGGTGCGCATTGTATGGGTGTGTGTTACATTAGATTCACTAGTAGGAGTGAGAAAAACATCACGGGGTGGTGCGCATTGTATGGGTGTGTGTTACATTAGATACACTAGTAGGAGTGAGAAAAACATCACGGGGTGGTGCGGATTGTATGGGTGTGTGTTACATTACATTCACTAGTAGGAGTGAGAAAAACATTACGGGGTGGTGCGCATTGTATGGGTGTGTGTTACATTACATTCACTTGTAGCAGTGAGAGAAACATCACGGGGTGGTGCGCATTGTATGGGTGTGTGTTACATTACATTCACTTGTAGCAGTGAGAGAAACATCACGGGGTGGTGCGCATTGTATGGGTGTGTGTTACATTATATTCACTTGTAGCAGTGAGAAAAACATCACGGAGTGGTGCGCATTGTATGGGTGTGTGTTACATTACATTCACTCGTAGGAGTGAGAAAAACATCACGGGGTGGTGCGCATTGTATGGGTGTGTGTTACATTAGATTCACTCGTAGGAGTGAGAAAAACATCACGGGGTGGTGCGCAATGTATGGGTGTGTGTTACATTAGATTCACGAGTAGGAGTGAGAAAAACATCACGGGGTGGTGCGCATTGTATGGGTGTGTGTTACATTACATTCACTAGTAGCAGTGAGGGAAACATCACGGGGTGGTGCGCATTGTATGGGTGTGTGTTACATTACATTCACTTGTAGCAGTGAGAGAAACATCACGGGGTGGTGCGCATTGTATGGGTGTGTGTTACATTAGATTCACTAGTAGGAGGGAGAAAAACATCACGGGGTGGTGCGCATTGTATGGTGTGTGTTACATTACATTCACTAGTAGGAGTGAGAAAAACATCACGGGGTGGTGCGCATTGTATGGGTGTGTGTTACATTACTTTCACTAGTAGGAGTGAGAAAAACATCACGGGGTGGTGCGCATTGTATGGGTGTGTGTTACATTACATTCACTAGTAGGAGTGAGAAAAACATCACGGGTGGTGCGCATTGTATGGGTGTGTGTTACATTACATTCACTCGTAGGAGTGAGAAAAACATCACGGGGTGGAGCGCATTGTATGGGTGTGTGTTACATTAGATTCACTAGTAGGAGTGTGAAAAATATCACGGGGTGGTGCGCATTGTATGGGTGTGTGTTACATTACATTCACTAGTAGCAGTGAGAGAAACATCACGGGGTGGTGCGCATTGTATGGGTGTGTGTTACATTACATTCACTTGTAGCAGTGAGAGAAGCATCACGGCGTGGTGCGCATTGTATGGGTGTGTGTTACATTACATTCACTAGTAGGAGTGAGAGAAACATCACGGGTTGGTGCGCATTGTATGGGTGTGTGTTACATTACACTCACTAGTAGGAGTGAGAAAAACATCACGGGGTGGTGCGCATTGTATGGGTGTGTGTTACATTACATTCACTAGTAGGAGTGAGAGAAACATCACGGGGTGGTGCGCTTTGTATGGGTGTGTGTTACATTACATTGACTAGTAAGAGTGAGAGAAACATCACGGGGTGGTGCGCATTGTATGGGTGTGTGTTACATTACATTCACTCGTAGGAGTGAGAAAAACATCACGGGGTCGTGCGCATTGTATGGGTGTGTGTTACATTAGATTCACTAGTAGGAGTGAGAAAAACATCACGGGGTGGTGCGCATTGTATGGGTGTGTGTTACATTAGATTCACTAGTAGGAGTGAGAAAAACATCACGGGGTGGTGCGCATTGTATGGGTGTGTGTTACATTAGATACACTAGTAGGAGTGAGAAAAACATCACGGGGTGGTGCGGATTGTATGGGTGTGTGTTACATTACATTCACTAGTAGGAGTGAGAAAAACATTACGGGGTGGTGCGCATTGTATGGGTGTGTGTTACATTACATTCACTTGTAGCAGTGAGAGAAACATCACGGGGTGGTGCGCATTGTATGGGTGTGTGTTACATTACATTCACTTGTAGCAGTGAGAGAAACATCACAGGGTGGTGCGCATTGTATGGGTGTGTGTTACATTACATTCACTTGTAGCAGTGAGAAAAACATCACGGAGTGGTGCGCATTGTATGGGTGTGTGTTACATTACATTCACTCGTAGGAGTGAGAAAAACATCACGGGGTGGTGCGCATTGTATGGGTGTGTGTTACATTAGATTCACTCGTAGGAGTGAGAAAAACATCACGGGGTGGTGCGCATTGTATGGGTGTGTGTTACATTAGATTCACGAGTAGGAGTGAGAAAAACATCACGGGGTGGTGCGCATTGTATGGGTGTGTGTTACATTACATTCACTAGTAGCAGTGAGGGAAACATCACGGGGTGGTGCGCATTGTATGGGTGTGTGTTACATTACATTCACTTGTAGCAGTGAGAGAAACATCACGGAGTGGTGCGCATTGTATGGGTATGTGTTACATTACATTCACTCGTAGGAGTGAGAAAAACATCACGGGGTGGTGCGCATTGTATGGGTGTGTGTTACATTAGATTCACTCGTAGGAGTGAGAAAAACATCACGGGGTGGTGCGCATTGTATGGGTGTGTGTTACATTAGATTCACGAGTAGGAGTGAGAAAAACATCACGGGGTGGTGCGCATTGTATGGGTGTGTGTTACATTACATTCACTCGTAGGAGTGAGAAAAACATCACGGGGTCGTGCGCATTGTATGGGTGTGTGTTACATTAGATTCACTAGTAGGAGTGAGATAAACATCACGGGGTGGTGCGCATTGTATGGGTGTGTGTTACATTAGATTCACTAGTAGGAGTGAGAAAAACATCACGGTGTGGCATACATTGTATGGGTGTGTGTTACATTACATTCACTAGTAGGAGTGAGAAAAACATCACGGGGTGGTGCGCATTGTATGGGTGTGTGTTACATTAGATTCACTAGTAGGAGTGTGAAAAACATCACGGGGTGGTGCGCATTGTATGGGTGTGTGTTACATTACATTCACTTGTAGCAGTGAGAGAAACATCACGGCGTGGTGCGCATTTTATGGGTGTGTGTTACATTACATTCACTAGTAGGAGTGAGAGAAACATCACGGGTTGGTGCGCATTGTATGGGTGTGTGTTACATTACATTCACTAGTAGGAGTGAGAAAAACATCACGGGGTGGTGCGCATTGTATGGGTGTGTGTTACATGACATTCACTAGTAGGAGTGAGAGAAACATCAGGGGGTGGTGCGCATTGTATGGGTGTGTGTTACATTACATTCACTAGTAGGAGTGAGAGAAACATCATGGGGTGGTGCGCATTGCATGGGTGTGTGTTACATTACATTCACTAGTAGGAGTGAGAGAAACATCACGGGGTGGTGCGCATTGTATGGGTGTGTGTTACATTACATTCACTAGTAGCAGTGAGAGAAACATCACGGGGTGGTGCGCATTGTATGGGTGTGTGTTACATTACTTTCACTAGTAGGAGTGAGAGAAACATCACGGGGAGGTGCGCATTGCATGGGTGTGTGTTACATTACATTCACTGGTAGGAGTGAGAGAAACATCACGGGGTGGTGCGCATTGTATGGGTGTGTGTTACATTACATTCACTGGTAGGAGTGAGAAAAACATCACGGGGTGGTGCGCATTGTATGGGTGTGTGTTACATTACATTCACTGGTAGGAGTGAGAAAAACATCACGGGTGATGCGCATTGTATGGGTGTGTGTTACATTAGATTCACTAGTAGGAGTGATAAAAACATCACGGGGTGGTGCGCATTGTAAGGGTGTGTGTTACATTACATTCACTAGTAGGAGTGAGAAAAACATCACGGGGTGGTGCGCATTGTATGGGTGTGTGTTACATTACATTCACTCGTAGGAGTGAGAAAAACATCATGGGGTGGTGCGCATTGTATGGGTGTGTGTTACATTACATTCACTCGTAGGAGTGAGAAAAACATCACGGGGTGGTGCGCATTGTATGGGTGTGTGTTACATTACATTCACTCGTAGGAGTGAGAAAAACATCACGGGGTCGTGCGCATTGTATGGGTGTGTGTTACATTAGATTCACCAGTAGGAGTGAGAAAAACATCACGGGGTGGTGCGCATTGTATGGGTGTGTGTTACATTAGATTCACTAGTAGGAGTGAGAAAAACATCACGGGGTGGTGCGCATTGTATGGGTGAGTGTTACATTACATTCACTCGTAGGAGTGAGAAAAACATCACGGGGTGGTGCGCATTGTATGGGTGTGTGTTACATTAGATTCACTAGTAGGAGTGTGAAAAATATCACGGGGTGGTGCGCATTTATGGGAGTGTGTTACATTACATTCACTAGTAGCAGTGAGAGAAACATCACGGGGTGGTGCGCATTGTATGGGTGTGTGTTACATTACATTCACTTGTAGCAGTGAGAGAAACATCACGGCGTGGTGCGCATTGTATGGGTGTGTGTTACATTACATTCACTAGTAGGAGTGAGAGAAACATCACGGGTTGGTGCGCATTGTATGGGTGTGTGTTACATTACATTCACTAGTAGGAGTGAGAGAAACATCACGGGGTGGTGCGCATTGTATGGGTGTGTGTTACATTACATTCACTAGTAGGAGTGAGAGAAACATCACGGGGTGGTGCGCTTTGTATGGGTGTGTCTTACATTACATTCACTAGTAAGAGTGAGAGAAACATCACGGGGTGGTGCGCATTGTATGGGTGTGTGTTACATTACATTCACTAGTAGGAGTGAGAAAAACATCACGGGGTGGTGCGCATTGTATGGGTGTGTGTTACATTACATTCACTAGTAGGAGTGAGAAAAACATAACGGGTGGTGCGCATTTTATGGGTGTGTGTTACATTAGATTCACTAGTAGGAGTGAGAAAAACATCACGGGGTGGTGCGCATTGTAAGGGTGTGTGTTACATTACATTCACTAGTAGGAGTGAGAAAAACATCACGGAATGGTGCGCATTTTATGGGTGTGTGTTACAATTACATTCACTAGTAGGAGTGAGAAAAACATTACGGGGTGGTGCGCATTGTATGGGTGTGTGTTACATTACATTCACTAGTAGCAGTGAGAGAAACATCACGGGGTGGTGCGCATTGTATGGGTGTGTGTTACATTACATTCACTTGTAGCAGTGAGAGAAACATCACGGGTGGTGCGCATTGTATGGGTGTGTGTTACATTACATTCACTTGTAGCAGTGAGAAAAACATCACGGAGTGGTGCGCATTGTATGGGTGTGTGTTACATTACATTCACTCGTAGGAGTGAGAAAAACATCACGGGGTGGTGCGAATTGTATGGGTGTGTGTTACATTAGATTCACTCGTAGGAGTGAGAAAAACATCACGGGGTGGTGCGCATTGTATGGGTGTGTGTTACATTAGATTCACGAGTAGGAGTGAGAAAAACATCACGGGGTGGTGCGCATGGTATGGGTGTGTGTTACATTACATTCACTAGTAGCAGTGAGGGAAACATCACGGGGTGGTGCGCATTGTATGGGTGTGTGTTACATTACATTCACTTGTAGCAGTGAGAGAAACATCACGGAGTTGTGCGCATTGTATGGGTGTGTGTTACATTACATTCACTCGTAGGAGTGAGAGAAACATCACGGGGTGGTGCGCATTGTATGGGTGTGTGTTACATTAGATTCACTCGTAGGAGTGAGAAAAACATCACGGGGTGGTGCGCATTGTATGGGTGTGTGTTACATTAGATTCACGAGTAGGAGTGAGAAAAACATCACGGGGTGGTGCGCATTGTATGGGTGTGTGTTACATTACATTCACTCGTAGGAGTGAGAAAAACATCACGGGGTCGTGCGCATTGTATGGGTGTGTGTTACATTAGATTCACTAGTAGGAGTGAGAAAAACATCACGGGGTGGTGCGCATTGTATGGGTGTGTGTTACATTAGATTCACTAGTAGGAGTGAGAAAAACATCACGGTGTGGCGCACATTGTATGGGTGTGTGTTACATTACATTCACTACTAGGAGTGAGAAAAACATCACGGGGTGGTGCGCATTGTATGGGTGTGTGTTACATTAGATTCACTAGTAGGAGTGTGAAAAACATCACGGGATGGTGCGCATTGTATGGGTGTGTGTTACATTACATTCACTAGTAGCAGTGAGAGAAATATCACGGGGTGGTGCGCATTGTATGGGTGTGTGTTACATTACATTCACTTGTAGCAGTGAGAGAAACATCACGGCGTGGTGCGCATTTTATGGGTGTGTGTTACATTACATTCACTAGTAGGAGTGAGAGAAACATCACGGGTTGGTGCGCATTGTATGGGTGTGTGTTACATTACATTCACTAGTAGGAGTGAGAAAAACATCACGGGGTGGTGCGCATTGTATGGGTGTGTGTTACATGACATTCACTAGTAGGAGTGAGAGAAACATCAGGGGGTGGTGCGCATTGTATGGGTGTGTGTTACATTACATTCACTAGTAGGAGTGAGAGAAACATCACTGGTGGTGCGCATTGTATGGGTGTGTGTTACATTACATTCACTAGTAGGAGTGAGAGAAACATCACGGGGTGGTGCGCATTGTATGGGTGTGTGTTACATTACATTCACTAGTAGCAGTGAGAGAAACATCACGGGGTGGTGCGCATTGTATGGGTGTGTGTTACATTACTTTCACTAGTAGGAGTGAGAGAAACATCACGGGGAGGTGCGCATTGTATGGGTGTGTGTTACATTACATTCACTGGTAGGAGTGAGAGAAACATCACGGGGTGGTGTGCATTGTATGGGTGTGTGTTACATTACATTCACTGGTAGGAGTGAGAAAAACATCACGGGGTGGTGCGCATTGTATGGGTGTGTGTTACATTACATTCACCGGTAGGAGTGAGAAAAACATCACGGGTGATGCGCATTGTATGGGTGTGTGTTACATTAGATTCACTAGTAGGAGTGATAAAAACATCACGGGGTGGTGCGCATTGTAAGGGTGTGTGTTACATTACATTCACTAGTAGGAGTGAGAAAAACATCACGGGGTGGTGCGCATTGTATGGGTGTGTGTTACATTACATTCACTCGTAGGAGTGAGAAAAACATCATGGGGTGGTGCGCATTGTATGGGTGTGTGTTACATTACATTCACTCGTAGGAGTGAGAAAAACATCACGGGGTGGTGCGCATTGTATGGGTGTGTGTTACATTACATTCACTCGTAGGAGTGAGAAAAACATCACGGGGTCGTGCGCATTGTATGGGTGTGTGTTACATTAGATTCACTAGTAGGAGTGAGAAAAACTTCACGGGGTGGTGCGCATTGTATGGGTGTGTGTTACATTAGATTCACTAGTAGGAGTGAGAAAAACATCACAGGTGGTGCGCATTGTATGGGTGTGTGTTACATTACATTCACTCGTGGGAGTGAGAAAAACATCACGGGGTGGTGCGCATTGTATGGGTGTGTGTTACATTAGATTCACTAGTAGGAGTGTGAAAAATATCACGGGGTGGTGCGCATTTTATGGGTGTGTGTTACATTACATTCACTAGTAGCAGTGAGAGAAACATCACGGGGTGGTGCGCATTGTATGGGTGTGTGTTACATTACATTCACTTGTAGCAGTGAGAGAAGCATCACGGCGTGGTGCGCATTGTATGGGTGTGTGTTACATTACATTCACTAGTAGGAGTGAGAGAAACATCATGGGTTGGTGCGCATTGTATGGGTGTGTGTTACATTACATTCACTAGTAGGAGTGAGAGAAACATCACGGGGTGGTGCGCATTGTATGGGTGTGTGTTACATTACATTCACTAGTAGGAGTGAGAGAAACATCACGGGGTGGTGCGCTTTGTATGGGTGTGTGTTACATTACATTGACTAGTAAGAGTGAGAGAAACATCACGGGGTGGTGCGCATTGTATGGGTGTGTGTTACATTACATTCACTAGTAGGAGGGAGAAAAACATCACGGGGTGGTGCGCATTGTATGGGTGTGTGTTACATTACATTCTCAAGTAGGAGTGAAAAAACATCACGGGGTGGTGCGCATTGTATGGGTGTGTGTTACATTAGATTCACTAGTAGGAGTGAGAAAAACATCACGGGGTGGTGCGCATTGTAAGGGTGTGTGTTACATTACATTCACTAGTAGGAGTGAGAAAAACATCACGGGGTGGTGCGCATTGTATGGGTGTGTGTTACATTACATTCACTAGTAGGAGGGAGAAAAACATCACGGGGTGGTGCGCATTGTATGGGTGTGTGTTACATTACATTTACTAGTAGGAGGGAGAAAAACATCACAGGGTGGTGCGCATTGTATGGTGTGTGTTACATTACATTCACTAGTAGGAGGGAGAAAAACATCACAGGGTGGTGCGCATTGTATGGTGTGTATTACATTACAATCACTAGTAGGAGGGAGAAAAACATCACGGGGTGGTGCGCCTTGTATGGGTGTGTGTTACATTACATTCACTAGTAGGAGTGAGAAAAACATCACGGGGTGGTGCGCATTGTATGGGTGTGTGTTACATGACATTCACTAGTAGGAGTGAGAAAAACATCACGGGGTGGTGCGCATTGTATGGGTGTGTGTTACATGACATTCACTAGTAGGAGTGAGAAAAACATCACGGGGTGGTGCGCATTGTATGGGTGTGTGTTACATGACATTCACTAGTAGGAGGGAGAAAAACATCACGGGGTGGTGCGCATTGTATGGGTGTGTGTTACATTACATTCACTAGTAGGAGTGAGAAAAACATCACGGGGTGGTGCGCATTGTATGGGTGTGTGTTACATTACATTCACTAGTAGGAGGGAGAAAAACATCACGGGGTGGTGCGCATTGTATGGGTGTGTGTTACATTACATTCACTAGTAGGAGGGAGAAAAACATCACGGGGTGGTGCGCATTGTATGGTGTGTGTTACATTACATTCACTAGTAGGAGTGAGAAAAACATCACGGGGTGGTGCGCATTGTATGGGTGTGTGTTACATTACTTTCACTAGTAGGAGTGAGAAAAACATCACGGGGTGGTGCGCATTGTATGGGTGTGTGTTACATTACATTCACTAGTAGGAGTGAGAAAAACATCACGGGTGGTGCGCATTGTATGGGTGTGTGTTACATTACATTCACTCGTAGGAGTGAGAAAAACATCACGGGGTGGAGCGCATTGTATGGGTGTGTGTTACATTAGATTCACTAGTAGGAGTGTGAAAAATATCACGGGGTGGTGCGCATTGTATGGGTGTGTGTTACATTACATTCACTAGTAGCAGTGAGAGAAACATCACGGGGTGGTGAGCATTGTATGGGTGTGTGGTACATTACATTCACTTGTAGCAGTGAGAGAAGCATCACGGCGTGGTGCGCATTGTATGGGTGTGTGTTACATTACATTCACTAGTAGGAGTGAGAGAAACATCACGGGTTGGTGCGCATTGTATGGGTGTGTGTTACATTACATTCACTAGTAGGAGTGAGAGAAACATCACGGGGTGGTGCGCATTGTATGGGTGTGTGTTACATTACATTCACTAGTAGGAGTGAGAGAAACATCACGGGGTGGTGCGCTTTGTATGGGTGTGTGTTACATTACATTGACTAGTAAGAGTGAGAGAAACATCACGGGGTGGTGCGCATTGTATGGGTGTGTGTTACATTACATTCACTAGTAGGAGTGAGAAAAACATCACGGGGTGGTGCGCATTGTATGGGTGTGTGTTACATTACATTCACTAGTAGGAGTGAGAAAAACATCACGGGTGGTGCGCATTGTATGGGTGTGTGTTACATTAGATTCACTAGTAGGAGTGAGAAAAACATCACGGGGTGGTGCGCATTGTAAGGGTGTGTGTTACATTACATTCACTATTAGGAGTGAGAAAAACATCACGGGGTGGTGCGCATTGTATGGGTGTGTGTTACATTACATTCACTAGTAGGAGGGAGAAAAACATCACGGGGTGGTGCGCATTGTATGGGTGTGTGTTACATTACATTCACTAGTAGGAGGGAGAAAAACATCACAGGGTGGTGCGCATTGTATGGTGTGTGTTACATTACATTCACTAGTAGGAGGGAGAAAAACATCACAGGGTGGTGCGCATTGTATGGTGTGTATTACATTACAATCACTAGTAGGAGGGAGAAAAACATCACGGGGTGGTGCGCATTGTATGGGTGTGTGTTACATTACATTCACTAGTAGGAGTGAGAAAAACATCACGGGGTGGTGCGCATTGTATGGGTGTGTGTCACATTAGATTCACTAGTAGAAGTGAGAAAAACATCACGGGGTGGTGCGCATTGTATGGGTGTGTGTCACATTAGATTCACTAGTAGCAGTGAGAAAATCATCACGGGGTGGTGCGCATTTTAAGGGTGTGTGTCACATTAGATTCAATAGTAGGAGTGAGAAAAACATCACGGGGTGGTGCGCATTGTATGGGTGTGTGTCACATTACATTCTAGTAGGAGTGAGAAAAACATCACGGGGTGGTGCGCATTGTATGGGTGTGTGTCACATTAGATTCACTAGTAGGAGTGAGAAAAACATCACGGGGTGGTGCGCATTGTATGGGTGTGTGTCACATTAGATTCACTAGTAGGAGTGAGAAAAACATCACGGGGTGGTGCGCATTGTATGGGTGTGTGTCACATTAGATTCACTAGTAGGAGTGAGAAAAACATCACGGGGTGGTGCGCATTGTATGGGTGTGTGTCACATTAGATTCACTAGTAGGAGTGAGAAAAACATCACGGGGTGGTGCGCATTCTATGGGTGTGTGTCACATTAGATTCACTAGTAGGAGTGAGAAAAACATCACGGGGTGGTGCGCATTCTATGGGTGTGTGTCACTTTAGATTCACTAGTAGGAGTGAGAAAAACATCACGGGGTGGTGCGCATTCTATGGGTGTGTGTTACATTAGATTCACTAGTAGGAGTGAGAAAAACATCACGGGGTGGTGCGCATTGTATGGGTGTGTGTTACATTACATTCACTAGTAGGAGTGAGAAAAACATCACGGGGTGGTGCGCATTGTATGGGTGTGTGTTACATTACATTCACTAGTAGGAGTGAGAAAAACATCAAGGGGTGGTGCGCATTGTATGGGTGTGTGTTACATTACATTCACTAGTAGGAGTGAGAAAAACATCTCGGGGTGGTGCGCATTGTATGGGTGTGTGTTACATTAGATTCACTAGTAGGAGTGAGAAAATCATCACGGGGTGGTGCGCAATGTATGGGTGTGTGTCACATTACATTCACTAGTAGGAGTGAGAAAAACATCACGGGGTGGTGCGCATTGTATGGGTGTGTGTTACATTACATTCACTAGTAGGAGTGAGAAAAACATCACGGGGTGGTGCGCATTGTATGGGTGTGTGTTACATTAGTTTCACTAGTAGGATTGAGAAAAACATCACGGGGTGGTGCGCATTGTATGGGTGTGTTTTACATTAGATGCACTAGTAGGAATGAGAACAACATCACGGGGTGGTGCGCATTGTATGGGTGTGTGTTACATTAGTTTCACTAGTAGGATTGAGAAAAACATCACGGGGTGGTGCGCATTGTATGGGTGTGTGTTACATTAATTTCACTAGTAGGAGTGAGAAAAACATCACGGGGTGGTGCGCATTGTATGGGTGTGTGTTACATTAGATGCACTAGTAGCAGTGAGAAAAACATCACGGGGTGGTGCGCATTGTATGGGTGTGTGTTACATTAGATTCACTAGTAGCAGTGAGAAAAACATCACGGGGTGGTGCGCATTGAATGGGTGTGTGTCACATTACATTCACTAGTAGGAGTGAGAAAAACATCACGGGGTGGTGCGCATTGTATGGGTGTGTGTCACATTACATTCACTAGTAGGAGTGAGAAAAACATCACGGGGTGGTGCGCATTGTATGGGTGTGTGTCACATTAGATACACTAGTAGGAGTGAGAAAAACATCACGGGGTGGTGCGCATTGTATTGGTGTGTGTCACATTAGATTCACTAGTAGGAGTGAGAAAAACATCACGGGGTGGTGCGCATTGTATGGGTGTGTGTCACATTAGATTCACTAGTAGGAGTGAGAAAAACATCACGGGGTGGTGCGCATTGTATGGGTGTGTGTCACATTAGATTCACTAGTAGGAGTGAGAAAAACATCACGGGGTGGTGCGCATTGTATGGGTGTGAGTCACATTAGATTCACTAGTAGGAGTGAGAAAAACATCACGGGGTGGTGCGCATTGTATGGGTGTGTGTTACATTACATTCACTAGTAGGAGTGAGAAAAACATCACGGGGTGGTGCGCATTGTATGGGTGTGTGTTACTTTACATTCACTAGTAGGAGTGAGAAAATCATCACGGGGTGGTGCGCATTGTATGGGTGTGTGTTACATTAGATTCACTAGTAGGATTGAGAAAAACATCACGGGGTGGTGCGCATTGTATGGGTGTGTGTTACATTAGTTTCACTAGTAGGATTGAGAAAAACATCACGGGGTGGTGCGCATTGTATGGGTGTGTGTTACTTTAGTTTCACTAGCAGGAGTGACAAAAACATCACGGGGTGGTGCGCATTGTATGGGTGTGTGTTACATTAGTTTCACTAGTAGGAGTGAGAAAAACATCACGGGGTGGTGCGCATTGTATGGGTGTGTGTTACATTACATTCACTAGTAGCAGTGAGAAAAACATCACGGGGTGGTGCGCATTGTATGGGTGTGTGTTACATTACATTCACTAGTAGCAGTGAGAAAAACATCACGGGGTGGTGCGCATTGTATGGGTGTGTGTTACATTAGATTCACTAGTAGCAGTGAGAAAAACATCACGGGGTGGTGCGCATTGTATGGGTGTGTGTTACATTAGATTCACTAATAGCAGTGAGAAAACCATCACGGGGTGGTGCGCATTGTATGGGTGTGTGTTACACTAGATTCATTAGTAGCAGTGAGAAAAACATCACGGGGTGGTGCGCATTGTATGGGTGTGTGTTACATTAGATTCACTAGTAGCAGTGAGAAAAACATCACGGGGTGGTGCGCATTGTATGGGTGTGTGTTACATTAGATTCACTAGTAGCAGTGAGAAAAACACGGGGTGGTGCGCATTGTATGGGTGTGTGTTACATTAGATTCACTAGTAGGAGTGAGAAAAACATCACGGGGTGGTGCGCATTGTATGGGTGTGTGTTACATTACATTCACTAGTAGGAGTGAGAAAAACATCACGGGGTGGTGCGCATTGTATGTGTGTGTGTTACATTAGATTCACTAGTAGCAGTGAGAAAAACATCACGGGGTGGTGCGCCTTGTATGGATGTGTGTCACATTACATTCACTAGTAGAAGTGAGAAAAACATCACGGGGTGGTGCGCATTGTATGGGTGTGTGTCACATTAGATTCACTAGTAGCAGTGAGAAAAACATCACGGGGTGGTGCGCATTGTATGGGTGTGTGTTACATTAGATTCACTAGTAGTAGTGAGAAAAACATCACGGGGTGGTGCGCATTGTATGGGTGTGTGTCACATTAGATTCACTAGTAGCAGTGAGAAAAACATCACGGGGTGGTGCGCATTGTATGCGTGTGTGTTACATTAGATTCACTAGTAGCAGTGAGAAAAACATCACGGGGTGGTGCGCATTGTATGGGTGTGTGTTACATTAGATTCACTAGTAGCAGTGAGAAAAACATCACGGGGTCATGCGCATTGTATGGGTGTGTGTTACATTAGATTCACTAGTAGCAGTGAGAAAAACATCACGGGGTGGTGCGCATTGTATGGGTGTGTGTTACATTAGATTCACTAGTAGCCGTGAGAAAAACATCACGGGGTCGTGCGCATTGTATGGGTGTGTGTTACATTAGATTCACTAGTAGCAGTGTGAAAAACATCACGGGGTGGTGCGCATTGTATGGGTGTGTGTTACATTAGATTCACTAGTAGCAGTGAGAAAAACATCACGGGGTGGTGCGCATTGTATGGGTGTGTGTTACATTAGATTCACTAGTAGCAGTGAGAAAAACATCACGGGGTGGTGCGCATTGTATGGGTGAGTGTTACATTAGATTCACTAGTAACACTGAGAAAAACATCACGGGGTGGTGCGCATTGTATGGGTGTGTGTTACATTACATTCACTAGTAGGAGTGAGAAAAACATCACGGGGTGGTGCGCATTGTATGGGTGTGAGTTACATTAGATTCACTAGTAGCAGTGAGAAAAACATCATGTGGTGGTGCGCCTTGTATGGGTGTGTGTCACATTAGATTCACTAGTAGAAGTGAGAAAAACATCACGGGGTGGTGCGCATTGTATGGGTGTGTGTCACATTAGATTCACTAGTAGCAGTGAGAAAAACATCACGGGGTGGTGCGCATTGTATGGGTGTGTGTTACATTAGATTCACTAGTAGGAGTGAGAAAAACATCACGGGGTGGTGCGCATTGTATGGGTGTGTCTTACCTTAGATTCACTCGTAGCAGTGAGAAAAACATCACGGGGTGGTGCGCATTGTATGGGTGTGTGTTACATTAGATTCACTAGTAACAGTGAGAAAAACATCACGTGGTGGTGCGCATTGTATGGGTGTGTGTCACATTACATTCACTAGTAGGAGTGAGAAAAAGATCACGGGGTGGTGCGCATTGTATGGGTGTGTGTCACATTAGATTCACTAGTAGGAGTGAGAAAAACATCACGGCGTGGTGCGCATTTTAAGGGTGTGTGTCACATTAGATTCACTAGTAGGAGTGAGAAAAACATCACGGGGTGGTGCGCATTGTATGGGTGTGTGTCACATTACATTCTAGTAGGAGTGAGAAAAACATCACGGGGTGGTGCGCATTGTAAGGGTGTGTGTCACATTAGATTCACTAGTAGGAGTGAGAAAAACATCACGGGGTGGTGCGCATTGTATGGGTGTGTGTCACATTAGATTCACTAGTAGGAGTGAGAAAAACATCACGGGGTGCTGCGCATTGTATGGGTGTGTGTCACATTAGATTCACTAGTAGGAGTGAGAAAAACATCACGGGGTGGTGCGCATTGTATGGGTGTGTGTCACATTAGATTCACTAGTAGGAGTGAGAAAAACATCACGGGGTGGTGCGCATTGTATGGGTGTGTGTCACATTAGATTCACTAGTAGGAGTGAGAAAAACATCACGGGGTGGTGCGCATTGTATGGGTGTGTGTCACATTAGATTCACTAGTAGGAGTGAGAAAAACATCACGGGGTGGTGCGCATTCTATGGGTGTGTGTCACATTAGATTCACTAGTAGGAGTGAGAAAAACATCACGGGGTGGTGCGCATTCCATGGGTGTGTGTCACTTTAGATTCACTAGTAGGAGTGAGAAAAACATCACGGGGTGGTGCGCATTCTATGGGTGTGTGTTACATTAGATTCACTAGTAGGAGTGAGAAAAACATCACGGGGTGGTGCGCATTGTATGGGTGTGTGTTACATTAGATTCACTAGTAGGAGTGAGAAAAACATAACGGGGTGGTGCGCATTGTATGGGTGTGTGTTACATTACATTCACTAGTAGGAGTGAGAAAAACATCAAGGGGTGGTGCGCATTGTATGGGTGTGTGTTACATTACATTCACTAGTAGGAGTGAGAAAAACATCTCGGGTGGTGCGCATTGTATGGGTGTGTGTTACATTAGATTCACTAGTAGGAGTGAGAAAATCATCACGGGGTGGTGCGCATTGTATGGGTGTGTGTCACATTACATTCACTAGTAGGAGTGAGAAAAACATCACGGGGTGGTGCGCATTGTATGGGTGTGTGTTACATTACATTCACTAGTAGGAGTGAGAAAAACATCACGGGGTGGTGCGCATTGTATGGGTGTGTGTTACATTAGTTTCACTAGTAGGATTGAGAAAAACATCACGGGGTGGTGCGCATTGTATGGGTGTGTTTTACATTAGATGCACTAGTAGGAATGAGAACAACATCACGGGGTGGTGCGCATTGTATGGGTGTGTGTTACATTAGTTTCACTAGTAGGATTGAGAAAAACATCACGGGGTGGTGCGCATTGTATGGGTGTGTGTTACATTAATTTCACTAGTAGGAGTGAGAAAAACATCACGGGGTGGTGCGCATTGTATGGGTGTGTGTTACATTAGATGCACTAGTAGCAGTGAGAAAAACATCACGGGGTGGTGCGCATTGTATGGGTGTGTGTTACATTAGATTCACTAGTAGCAGTGAGAAAAACATCACGGGGTGGTGCGCATTGTATGGGTGTGTGTTACATTACATTCACTAGTAGCAGTGAGAAAAACATCACGGGGTGGTGCGCATTGTATGGGTGTGTGTTACTTTACATTCACTAGTAGCCGTGAGAAAAACATCACGGGGTGGTGCGCATTGTATGGGTGTGTGTTACATTACATTCACTACTAGCAGTGAGAAAAACATCACGGGGTGGTGCGCATTGTATGGGTGTGTGTTACATTACATTCACTACTAGCAGTGAGAAAAACATCACGGGGTGGTGCGCATTGTATGGGTGTGTGTTACATTAGATTCACTAGTAGCAGTGAGAAAAACTTCACGGGGTGGTGCGCATTGTATGGGTGTGTGTTACATTAGATTCACTAGTAGCAGTGAGAAAAACATCACGGGGTGGTGCGCATTGTATGGGTGTGTGTTACATTAGATTCACTAGTAGCAGTGACAAAAACATCACGGGGTGGTGCGCATTGTATGGGTGTGTGTTACATTAGATTCACTAGTAGGAGTGAGAAAAACATCACGGGGTGGTGCGCATTGTATGGGTGTGTGTTACATTACATTCACTAGTAGGAGTGAGAAAAACATCACGGGGTGGTGCGCATTGTATGGGTGTGTGTTACATTACATTCACTAGTAGCAGTGAGAAAAACATCACGGTGTGGTGCGCATTGTATGGGTGTGTGTTACATTAGATTCACTAGTAGGAGTGAGAAAAACATCACGGGGTGGTGCGCATTGTATGGGTGTGTGTTACATTAGATTCAATAGTAGGAGTGAGAAAAACATCACGGGGTGGTGCGCATTGTATGGGTGTGTGTTACATTACATTCACTAGTAGGAGTGAGAAAAACATCACGGGGTGGTGCGCATTGTATGGGTGTGTGTTACATTAGATTCACTAGTAGGAGTGAGAAAAACATCACGGGGTTGTGCGCATTGTATGGGTGTGTGTTACATTACATTCACTAGTAGGAGTGAGAAAAACATCACGGGGTGGTGCGCATTGTATGGGTGTGTGTTACATTAGATTCACTAGTAGGAGTTAGAAAAACATCACGGGGTGGTGGGCATTGTATGGGTGTGTGTTACATTAGATTCACTAGTAGGAGTGAGAAAATCATCACGGGGTGGTGCGCATTGTATGGGTGTGTGTTACATTACATTCACTAGTAGCAGTGAGAAAAACATCACGGGGTGGTGCGCATTGTATGGGTGTGTGTTACATTACATTCACTAGTAGCAGTGAGAAAAACATCACGGGGTGGTGCGCATTGTATGGGTGTGTGTTACATTAGATTCACTAGTAGGAGTGAGAAAAACATCACGGGGTGGTGCGCATTGTATGGGTGTGTTTTACATTAGATTCACTAGTAGGAGTGAGAAAAACATCACGGGGTGGTGCGCATTGTATGGGTGTGTGTTACATTAGATTCACTAGTAGCAGTGAGAAAAACATCACGGGGTGGTGCGCATTGTATGGGTGTGTGTTACATTAGATTCACTAGTAGCAGTGAGAAAAACATCACGGGGTGGTGCGCATTGTATGGGTGTGTGTTACATTACATTCACTAGTAGGAGTGAGAAAAACATCACGGGGTGGTGCGCCTTGTATGGGTGTGTGTTACATTAGATTCACTAGTAGGAGTGAGAAAAACATCACGGGTTGGTGCGCCTTGTATGGGTGTGTGTCACATTAGATTCACTAGTAGCAGTGAGAAAAACATCACGGGGTGGTGCGCATTGTATGGGTGTGTGTTACATTAGATTCACTAGTAGCAGTGAGAAAAACATCACGGGGTGGTGCGCATTGTATGGGTGTGTGTCACATTAGATTCACTAGTAGCAGTGAGAAAAACATCACGGGGTGGTGCGCATTGTATGGGTGTGTGTCACATTAGATTCACTAGTAGCAGTGAGAGAAACATCACGGGGTGGTGCGCATTGTATGGGTGTGTGTTACATTAGATTCACTAGTAGCAGTGAGAAAAACATCACGGGGTGGTGCGCCTTGTATGGGTGTGTGTTACATTACATTCACTAGCAGGGGTGAGAAAAACATCACGGGGTGGTTCGCCTTGTATGGGTGTGTGTTACATTACATTCACTAGCAGGGGTGAGAAAAACATCACGGGGTGGTGCGCCTTGTATGGGTGTGTGTTACATTACATTCACTGGTAGGAGTGAGAGAAACATCACGGGGTGGTGCGCATTGTATGGGTGTGTGTTACATTACATTCACTGGTAGGAGTGAGAAAAACATCACGGGGTGGTGCGCATTGTATGGGTGTGTGTTACATTACATTCACTGCTAGGAGTGAGAAAAACATCACGGGGTGGTGCGCATTGTATGGGTGTGTGTCACATTACATTCACTGGTAGGAGTGAGAAAAACATCACGGGGTGGTGCGCATTGTATGGGTGTGTGTCACATTACATTTACTGGTAGGAGTGAGAAAAACATCACGGGGTGGTGCGCATTGTATGGGTGTGTGTTACATTACATTCACTGGTAGGAGTGAGAAAAACATCACGGGGTGGTGCGCATTGTATGGGTGTGTGTTACATTACATTCACTGGTAGGAGTGAGAAAAACATCACGGGGTTGTGCGCATTGTATGGGTGGGTGTTACATTACATTCACTGGTAGGAGTGAGAAAAACATCACGGGGTGGTGCGCATTGTATGGGTGTGTGTTACATGACATTCTCTGGTAGGAGTGAGAAAAACATCACGGGGTGGTGCGCATTGTATGGGTGTGTGTGTTACATTACATTCACTGGTAGGAGTGAGAAAAACACACGGGATGATGCGCATTGTATGGGTGTGTGTTACATTACATTCACTGGTAGGAGTGAGAGAAACATCACGGGGTGGTGCACATTGTATGGGTGTGTGTTACATTACATTCACTGGTAGGAGTGACAAAAATATCACGGGGTGGTGCGCATTGTATGGGTGTGTGTTACATTACATTCACTGGTAGGTGTGAGAAAAACATCACGGGGTAGTGCGCATTGTATAGGTGTGTGTTACATTACATTCACTAGTAGGAGTGAGAAAAACATCACGGGGTGGTGCGCATTGTATGGGTGTGTGTTACATTAGATTCACTAGTAGGAGTGAGAAAAACATCACGGGGTGGTGCGCATTTTATGGTGAGTGTTACATTAGATTCACTAGTAGCAGTGAGAAAAACATCACGGGGTGGTGCGCATTGTATGGGTGTGTGTTACATTACATTCACTAGTAGGAGTGAGAAAAACATCACGGGGTGGTGCGCATTGTATGGGTGTGTGTTACATTAGATTCACTAGTAGGAGTGAGAAAAACATCACGGGGTGGTGCGCATTGTATGGGTGTGTGTTACATTACATTCACTAGTAGGAGTGAGAAAAACATCACGGGGTGGTGCGCATTGTATGGGTGTGTGTTACATTACATTCACTTGTAGCAGTGAGAGAAACATCACGGCGTGGTGCGCATTGTATGGGTGTGTGTTACATGACATTCACTAGTAGGAGTGAGAGAAACATCACGGGGTGGTGCGCATTGTATGGGTGTCTGTTACATGACATTCACTAGTAGGAGTGAGAGAAACATCACGGGGTGGTGCGCATTGTATGATTGTGTGTTACATTACATTCACTAGTAGGAGTGAGAGAAACATCACGGGGTGGTGCGCATTGTATGGGTGTGTGTTACATGACATTCACTAGTAGGAGGGAGAAAAACATCACGGGGTGGTGCGCATTGTATGGGTGTGTGTTACATTACATTCACTAGTAGGAGTGAGAAAAACATCACGGGGTGGTGCGCATTGTATGGGTGTGTGTTACATTACATTCACTAGTAGGAGGGAGAAAAACATCACGGGGTGGTGCGCATTGTATGGGTGTGTGTTACATTACATTCACTAGTAGGAGGGAGAAAAACATCACGGGGTGGTGCGCATTGTATGGTGTGTGTTACATTACATTCACTAGTAGGAGTGAGAAAAACATCACGGGGTGGTGCGCATTGTATGGGTGTGTGTTACATTACTTTCACTAGTAGGAGTGAGAAAAACATCACGGGGTGGTGCGCATTGTATGGGTGTGTGTTACATTACATTCACTAGTAGGAGTGAGAAAAACATCACGGGTGGTGCGCATTGTATGGGTGTGTGTTACATTAGATTCACTAGTAGGAGTGAGAAAAACATCACGGGGTGGTGCGCATTGTATGGGTGTGTGTTACATTACATTCACTAGTAGGAGTGAGAAAAACATCACGGGGTGGTGCACATTGTATGGGTGTGTGTTACATTACATTCACTCATAGGAGTGAGAAAAACATCACGGGGTGGTGCGCATTGTATGGGTGTGTGTTACATTAGATTCACTCGTAGGAGTGAGAAAAACATCACGGGGTGGTGCGCATTGTATGGGCGTGTGTTACATTAGATTCACTCGTAGGAGTGAGAAAAACATCACGGGGTGGTGCGCATTGTATGGGTGTGTGTTACATTACATTCACTCGTAGGAGTGAGAAAAACATCACGGGGTGGTGCGCATTGTATGGGTGTGTGTTACATTACATTCACTCGTAGGAGTGAGAAAAACATCACGGGGTGGTGCGCATTGTATGGGTGTGTGTTACATTACATTCACTAGTAGGAGTGAGAGAAACATCACGGGGTGGTGCGCATTGTATGGGTGTGTGTTACATTACATTCACTAGTAGGAGTGAGAGAAACATCACGGGGTGGTGCGCATTGTATGGGTGTGTGTTACATTACATTCACTAGCAGGAGTGAGAGAAACATCACGGGGTGGTGCGCATTGTATGGGTGTGTGTTACATGAGATTCACTAGTAGGAGTGAGAAAAACATCACAGGGTGGTGCGCATTGTATGGGTGTGTGTTACATTACATTCACTAGTAGGAGTGAGAAAAACATTACGGGGTGGTGCGCATTGTATGGGTGTGTGTTACATTACATTCACTAGTAGCAGTGAGAGAAACATCACGGGGTGGTGCGCATTGTATGGGTGTGTGTTACATTACATTCACTTGTAGCAGTGAGAGAAACATCACGGGGTGGTGCGCATTGTATGGGTGTGTGTTACATTACATTCACTTGTAGCAGTGAGAAAAACATCACGGAGTGGTGCGCATTGTATGGGTGTGTGTTACATTACATTCACTCGTAGGAGTGAGAAAAACATCACGGGGTGGTGCGCATTGTATGGGTGTGTGTTACATTAGATTCACTCGTAGGAGTGAGAAAAACATCACGGGGTGATGCGCATTGTATGGGTGTGTGTTACATTAGATTCACGAGTAGGAGTGAGAAAAACATCACGGGGTGGTGCGCATTGTATGGGTGTGTGTTACATTACATTCACTAGTAGCAGTGAGGGAAACATCACGGGGTGGTGCGCATTGTATGGGTGTGTGTTACATTACATTCACTTGTAGCAGTGAGAGAAACATCACGGAGTGGTGCGCATTGTATGGGTGTGTGTTACATTACATTCACTCGTAGGAGTGAGAAAAACATCACGGGGTGGTGCGCATTGTATGGGTGTGTGTTACATTAGATTCACTCGTAGGAGTGAGAAAAACATCACGGGGTGGTGCGCATTGTATGGGTGTGTGTTACATTAGATTCACGAGTAGGACGGAGAAAAACATCACGGGGTGGTGCGCATTGTATGGGTGTGTGTTACATTACATTCACTAGTAGGAGTGAGAAAAACATCATGGGGTGGTGCGCATTGTATGGGTGTGTGTTACATTACATTCACTGGTAGGAGTGAGAGAAACATCACGGGGTGGTGCGCATTGTATGGGTGTGTTTTACATTACATTCACTGGTAGGAGTGAGAAAAACATCACGGGGTGGTGCGCATTGTATGGGTGTGTGTTACATTACATTCACTAGTAGGAGTGAGAAAAACATCATGGGGTGGTGCGCATTGTATGAGTGTGTGTTACATTACATTCACTAGTAGGAGGGAGAAAAACATCACGGGGTGGTGCGCATTGTATGGGTGTGTGTTACATTACATTCACTAGTAGGAGGGAGAAAAACATCACAGGGTGGTGCGCATTGTATGGTGTGTGTTACATTACATTCACTAGTAGGAGGGAGAAAAACATCACGGGGTGGTGCGCATTGTATGGGTGTGTGTTACATTACATTCACTAGTAGGAGTGAGAAAAACTTCACGGGGTGGTGCGCATTGTATGGGTGTGTGTTACATTAGATTCACGAGTAGGAGTGAGAAAAACATCACGGGGTGGTGCGCATTGTATGGGTGTGTGTTACATGACATTCACTAGTAGGAGGGAGAAAAACATCACGGGGTGGTGCGCATTGTATGGGTGTGTGTTACATTACATTCACTAGTAGGACTGAGAAAAACATCACGGGGTGGTGCGCATTGTATGGGTGTGTGTTACATTACATTCACTAGTAGGAGGGAGAAAAACATCACGGGGTGGTGCGCATTGTATGGGTGTGTGTTACATTACATTCACTAGTAGGAGGGAGAAAAACATCACGGGGTGGTGCGCATTGTATGGTGTGTGTTACATTACATTCACTAGTAGGAGTGAGAAAAACATCACGGGGTGGTGCGCATTGTATGGGTGTGTGTTACATTACTTTCACTAGTAGGAGTGAGAAAAACATCACGGGGTGGTGCGCATTGTATGGGTGTGTGTTACATTACATTCACTAGTAGGAGTGAGAAAAACATCACGGGTGGTGCGCATTGTATGGGTGTGTGTTACATTAGATTCACTAGTAGGAGTGAGAAAAACATCACGGGGTGGTGCGCATTGTATGGGTGTGTGTTACATTACATTCACTAGTAGGAGTGAGAAAAACATCACGGGGTGGTGCACATTGTATGGGTGTGTGTTACATTACATTCACTCATAGGAGTGAGAAAAACATCACGGGGTGGTGCGCCTTGTATGGGTGTGTGTTACATTAGATTCACTCGTAGGAGTGAGAAAAACATCACGGGGTGGTGCGCATTGTCTGGGTGTGTGTTACATTAGATTCACTCGTAGGAGTGAGAAAAACATCACGGGGTGGTGCGCATTGTATGGGTGTGTGTTACATGACATTCACTAGTAGGAGTGAGAAAAACATCACGGGGTGGTGCGCATTGTATGAGTGTGTGTTACATGACATTCACTAGTAGGAGTGAGAAAAACATCACGGGGTGGTGCGCATTGTATGGGTGTGTGTTACATGACATTCACTAGTAGGAGTGAGAAAAACATCACGGGGTGGTGCGCATTGTATGGGTGTGTGTTACATGACATACACTAGTAGGAGGGAGAAAAACATCACGGGGTGGTGCGCATTGTATGGGTGTGTGTTACATTACATTCACTAGTAGGAGTGAGAAAAACATCACGGGGTGGTGCGCATTGTATGGGTGTGTGTTACATTACATTCACTAGTAGGAGGGAGAAAAACATCACGGGGTGGTGCGCATTGTATGGGTGTGTGTTACATTACATTCACTAGTAGGAGGGAGAAAAACATCACGGGGTGGTGCGCATTGTATGGGTGTGTGTTACATTACATTCACTGGTAGGAGTGAGAGAAACATCACGGGGTGGTGCACATTGTATGGGTGTGTGTTACATTACATTCACTGGTAGGAGTGACAAAAATATCACGGGGTGGTGCGCATTGTATGGGTGTGTGTTACATTACATTCACTGGTAGGTGTGAGAAAAACATCACGGGGTAGTGCGCATTGTATAGGTGTGTGTTACATTACATTCACTAGTAGGAGTGAGAAAAACATCACGGGGTGGTGCGCATTGTATGGGTGTGTGTTACATTAGATTCACTAGTAGGAGTGAGAAAAACATCACGGGGTGGTGCGCATTTTATGGTGAGTGTTACATTAGATTCACTAGTAGCAGTGAGAAAAACATCACGGGGTGGTGCGCATTGTATGGGTGTGTGTTTCATTAGATTCACTAGTAGGAGTGAGAAAAACATCACGGGGTGGTGCGCATTGTATGGGTGTGTGTTACATTACATTCACTTGTAGCAGTGAGAGAAACATCACGGCGTGGTGCGCATTGTATGGGTGTGTGTTACATGACATTCACTAGTAGGAGTGAGAGAAACATCACGGGGTGGTGCGCATTGTATGGGTGTCTGTTACATGACATTCACTAGTAGGAGTGAGAGAAACATCACGGGGTGGTGCGCATTGTATGATTGTGTGTTACATTACATTCACTAGTAGGAGTGAGAGAAACATCACGGGGTGGTGCGCATTGTATGGGTGTGTGTTACATGACATTCACTAGTAGGAGGGAGAAAAACATCACGGGGTGGTGCGCATTGTATGGGTGTGTGTTACATTACATTCACTAGTAGGAGTGAGAAAAACATCACGGGGTGGTGCGCATTGTATGGGTGTGTGTTACATTACATTCACTAGTAGGAGGGAGAAAAACATCACGGGGTGGTGCGCATTGTATGGGTGTGTGTTACATTACATTCACTAGTAGGAGGGAGAAAAACATCACGGGGTGGTGCGCATTGTATGGTGTGTGTTACATTACATTCACTAGTAGGAGTGAGAAAAACATCACGGGGTGGTGCGCATTGTATGGGTGTGTGTTACATTACTTTCACTAGTAGGAGTGAGAAAAACATCACGGGGTGGTGCGCATTGTATGGGTGTGTGTTACATTACATTCACTAGTAGGAGTGAGAAAAACATCACGGGTGGTGCGCATTGTATGGGTGTGTGTTACATTAGATTCACTAGTAGGAGTGAGAAAAACATCACGGGGTGGTGCGCATTGTATGGGTGTGTGTTACATTACATTCACTAGTAGGAGTGAGAAAAACATCACGGGGTGGTGCACATTGTATGGGTGTGTGTTACATTACATTCACTCATAGGAGTGAGAAAAACATCACGGGGTGGTGCGCATTGTATGGGTGTGTGTTACATTAGATTCACTCGTAGGAGTGAGAAAAACATCACGGGGTGGTGCGCATTGTATGGGCGTGTGTTACATTAGATTCACTCGTAGGAGTGAGAAAAACATCACGGGGTGGTGCGCATTGTATGGGTGTGTGTTACATTACATTCACTCGTAGGAGTGAGAAAAACATCACGGGGTGGTGCGCATTGTATGGGTGTGTGTTACATTACATTCACTCGTAGGAGTGAGAAAAACATCACGGGGTGGTGCGCATTGTATGGGTGTGTGTTACATTACATTCACTAGTAGGAGTGAGAGAAACATCACGGGGTGGTGCGCATTGTATGGGTGTGTGTTACATTACATTCACTAGTAGGAGTGAGAGAAACATCACGGGGTGGTGCGCATTGTATGGGTGTGTGTTACATTACATTCACTAGCAGGAGTGAGAGAAACATCACGGGGTGGTGCGCATTGTATGGGTGTGTGTTACATGAGATTCACTAGTAGGAGTGAGAAAAACATCACAGGGTGGTGCGCATTGTATGGGTGTGTGTTACATTACATTCACTAGTAGGAGTGAGAAAAACATTACGGGGTGGTGCGCATTGTATGGGTGTGTGTTACATTACATTCACTAGTAGCAGTGAGAGAAACATCACGGGGTGGTGCGCATTGTATGGGTGTGTGTTACATTACATTCACTTGTAGCAGTGAGAGAAACATCACGGGGTGGTGCGCATTGTATGGGTGTGTGTTACATTACATTCACTTGTAGCAGTGAGAAAAACATCACGGAGTGGTGCGCATTGTATGGGTGTGTGTTACATTACATTCACTCGTAGGAGTGAGAAAAACATCACGGGGTGGTGCGCATTGTATGGGTGTGTGTTACATTAGATTCACTCGTAGGAGTGAGAAAAACATCACGGGGTGATGCGCATTGTATGGGTGTGTGTTACATTAGATTCACGAGTAGGAGTGAGAAAAACATCACGGGGTGGTGCGCATTGTATGGGTGTGTGTTACATTACATTCACTAGTAGCAGTGAGGGAAACATCACGGGGTGGTGCGCATTGTATGGGTGTGTGTTACATTACATTCACTTGTAGCAGTGAGAGAAACATCACGGAGTGGTGCGCATTGTATGGGTGTGTGTTACATTACATTCACTCGTAGGAGTGAGAAAAACATCACGGGGTGGTGCGCATTGTATGGGTGTGTGTTACATTAGATTCACTCGTAGGAGTGAGAAAAACATCACGGGGTGGTGCGCATTGTATGGGTGTGTGTTACATTAGATTCACGAGTAGGACGGAGAAAAACATCACGGGGTGGTGCGCATTGTATGGGTGTGTGTTACATTACATTCACTAGTAGGAGTGAGAAAAACATCATGGGGTGGTGCGCATTGTATGGGTGTGTGTTACATTACATTCACTGGTAGGAGTGAGAGAAACATCACGGGGTGGTGCGCATTGTATGGGTGTGTTTTACATTACATTCACTGGTAGGAGTGAGAAAAACATCACGGGGTGGTGCGCATTGTATGGGTGTGTGTTACATTACATTCACTAGTAGGAGTGAGAAAAACATCATGGGGTGGTGCGCATTGTATGAGTGTGTGTTACATTACATTCACTAGTAGGAGGGAGAAAAACATCACGGGGTGGTGCGCATTGTATGGGTGTGTGTTACATTACATTCACTAGTAGGAGGGAGAAAAACATCACAGGGTGGTGCGCATTGTATGGTGTGTGTTACATTACATTCACTAGTAGGAGGGAGAAAAACATCACGGGGTGGTGCGCATTGTATGGGTGTGTGTTACATTACATTCACTAGTAGGAGTGAGAAAAACTTCACGGGGTGGTGCGCATTGTATGGGTGTGTGTTACATTAGATTCACGAGTAGGAGTGAGAAAAACATCACGGGGTGGTGCGCATTGTATGGGTGTGTGTTACATGACATTCACTAGTAGGAGGGAGAAAAACATCACGGGGTGGTGCGCATTGTATGGGTGTGTGTTACATTACATTCACTAGTAGGACTGAGAAAAACATCACGGGGTGGTGCGCATTGTATGGGTGTGTGTTACATTACATTCACTAGTAGGAGGGAGAAAAACATCACGGGGTGGTGCGCATTGTATGGGTGTGTGTTACATTACATTCACTAGTAGGAGGGAGAAAAACATCACGGGGTGGTGCGCATTGTATGGTGTGTGTTACATTACATTCACTAGTAGGAGTGAGAAAAACATCACGGGGTGGTGCGCATTGTATGGGTGTGTGTTACATTACTTTCACTAGTAGGAGTGAGAAAAACATCACGGGGTGGTGCGCATTGTATGGGTGTGTGTTACATTACATTCACTAGTAGGAGTGAGAAAAACATCACGGGTGGTGCGCATTGTATGGGTGTGTGTTACATTAGATTCACTAGTAGGAGTGAGAAAAACATCACGGGGTGGTGCGCATTGTATGGGTGTGTGTTACATTACATTCACTAGTAGGAGTGAGAAAAACATCACGGGGTGGTGCACATTGTATGGGTGTGTGTTACATTACATTCACTCATAGGAGTGAGAAAAACATCACGGGGTGGTGCGCCTTGTATGGGTGTGTGTTACATTAGATTCACTCGTAGGAGTGAGAAAAACATCACGGGGTGGTGCGCATTGTCTGGGTGTGTGTTACATTAGATTCACTCGTAGGAGTGAGAAAAACATCACGGGGTGGTGCGCATTGTATGGGTGTGTGTTACATGACATTCACTAGTAGGAGTGAGAAAAACATCACGGGGTGGTGCGCATTGTATGAGTGTGTGTTACATGACATTCACTAGTAGGAGTGAGAAAAACATCACGGGGTGGTGCGCATTGTATGGGTGTGTGTTACATGACATTCACTAGTAGGAGTGAGAAAAACATCACGGGGTGGTGCGCATTGTATGGGTGTGTGTTACATGACATACACTAGTAGGAGGGAGAAAAACATCACGGGGTGGTGCGCATTGTATGGGTGTGTGTTACATTACATTCACTAGTAGGAGTGAGAAAAACATCACGGGGTGGTGCGCATTGTATGGGTGTGTGTTACATTACATTCACTAGTAGGAGGGAGAAAAACATCACGGGGTGGTGCGCATTGTATGGGTGTGTGTTACATTACATTCACTAGTAGGAGGGAGAAAAACATCACGGGGTGGTGCGCATTGTATGGGTGTGTGTTACATTACATTCACTAGTAGGAGTGAGAAAAACATCACGGGGTGGTGCGCATTGTATGGGTGTGTGTTACATTACTTTCACTAGTAGGAGTGAGAAAAACATCACGGGGTGGTGCGCATTGTATGGGTGTGTGTTACATTACATTCACTAGTAGGAGTGAGAAAAACATCACGGGTGGTGCGCATTGTATGGGTGTGTGTTACATTACATTCACTCGTAGGAGTGAGAAAAACATCACGGGGTGGAGCGCATTGTATGGGTGTGTGTTACATTAGATTCACTAGTAGGAGTGTGAAAAATATCACGGGGTGGTGCGCATTGTATGGGTGTGTGTTACATTACATTCACTAGTAGCAGTGAGAGAAACATCACGGGGTGGTGCGCATTGTATGGGTGTGTGTTACATTACATTCACTTGTAGCAGTGAGAGAAGCATCACGGCGTGGTGCGCATTGTATGGGTGTGTGTTACATTACATTCACTAGTAGGAGTGAGAGAAACATCACGGGTTGGTGCGCATTGTATGGGTGTGTGTTACATTACATTCACTAGTAGGAGTGAGAGAAACATCACGGGGTGGTGCGCATTGTATGGGTGTGTGTTACATTACATTCACTAGTAGGAGTGAGAGAAACATCACGAGGTGGTGCGCTTTGTATGGGTGTGTGTTACATTACATTGACTAGTAAGAGTGAGAGAAACATCACGGGGTGGTGCGCATTGTATGGGTGTGTGTTACATTACATTCACTAGTAGGAGTGAGAAAAACATCACGGGGTGGTGCGCATTGTATGGGTGTGTGTTACATTACATTCACTAGTAGGAGTGAGAAAAACATCACGGGTGGTGCGCATTGTATGGGTGTGTGTTACATTAGATTCACTAGTAGGAGTGAGAAAAACATCACGGGGTGGTGCGCATTGTAAGGGTGTGTGTTACATTACATTCACTAGTAGGAGTGAGAAAAACATCACGGGGTGGTGCGCATTGTATGGGTGTGTGTTACATTACATTCACTAGTAGGAGGGAGAAAAACATCACGGGGTGGTGCGCATTGTATGGGTGTGTGTTACATTACATTCACTAGTAGGAGGGAGAAAAACATCACAGGGTGGTGCGCATTGTATGGTGTGTGTTACATTACATTCACTAGTAGGAGGGAGAAAAACATCACAGGGTGGTGCGCATTGTATGGTGTGTATTACATTACAATCACTAGTAGGAGGGAGAAAAACATCACGGGGTGGTGCGCCTTGTATGGGTGTGTGTTACATTACATTCACTAGTAGGAGTGAGAAAAACATCACGGGGTGGTGCGCATTGTATGGGTGTGTGTTACATGACATTCACTAATAGGAGTGAGAAAAACATCACGGGGTGGTGCGCATTGTATGGGTGTGTGTTACATGACATTCACTAGTAGGAGTGAGAAAAACATCACGGGGTGGTGCGCATTGTATGGGTGTGTGTTACATGACATTCACTAGTAGGAGGGAGAAAAACATAACGGGGTGGTGCGCATTGTATGGGTGTGTGTTACATTACATTCACTAGTAGGAGTGAGAAAAACATCACGGGGTGGTGCGCATTGTATGGGTGTGTGTTACATTACATTCACTAGTAGGAGGGAGAAAAACATCACGGGGTGGTGCGCATTGTATGGGTGTGTGTTACATTACATTCACTAGTAGGAGGGAGAAAAACATCACGGGGTGGTGCGCATTGTATGGTGTGTGTTACATTACATTCACTAGTAGGAGTGAGAAAAACATCACGGGGTGGTGCGCATTGTATGGGTGTGTGTTACATTACTTTCACTAGTAGGAGTGAGAAAAACATCACGGGGTGGTGCGCATTGTATGGGTGTGTGTTACATTACATTCACTAGTAGGAGTGAGAAAAACATCACGGGTGGTGCGCATTGTATGGGTGTGTGTTACATTAGATTCACTAGTAGGAGTGAGAAAAACATCACGGGGTGGTGCGCATTGTATGGGTGTGTGTTACATTACATTCACTAGTAGGAGTGAGAAAAACATCACGGGGTGGTGCACATTGTATGGGTGTGTGTTACATTACATTCACTCATAGGAGTGAGAAAAACATCACGGGGTGGTGCGCATTGTATGGGTGTGTGTTACATTAGATTCACTCGTAGGAGTGAGAAAAACATCACGGGGTGGTGCGCATTGTATGGGTGTGTGTTACATTAGATTCACTCGTAGGAGTGAGAAAAACATCACGGGGTGGTGCGCATTGTATGGGTGTGTGTTACATTACATTCACTCGTAGGAGTGAGAAAAACATCACGGGGTGGTGCGCATTGTATGGGTGTGTGTTACATTACATTCACTCGTAGGAGTGAGAAAAACATCACGGGGTGGTGCGCATTGTATGGGTGTGTGTTACATTACATTCACTAGTAGGAGTGAGAGAAACATCATGGGGTGGTGCGCATTGTATGGGTGTGTGTTACATTACATTCACTAGTACGAATGAGAGAAACATCACGGGGTGGTGCGCATTGTATGGGTGTGTGTTACATTACATTCACTAGTAGGAGTGAGAGAAACATCACGGGGTGGTGCGCATTGTATGGGTGTGTGTTACATTAGATTCACTAGTAGGAGTGAGAAAAACATCACAGGGTGGTGCGCATTGTATGGGTGTGTGTTACATTACATTCACTAGTAGTAGTGAGAAAAACATTACGGGGTGGTGCGCATTGTATGGGTGTGTGTTACATTACATTCACTAGTAGCAGTGAGAGAAACATCACGGGGTGGTGCGCATTGTATGGGTGTGTGTTACATTACATTCACTTGTAGCAGTGAGAGAAACATCACGGGGTGGTGCGCATTGTATGGGTGTGTGTTACATTACATTCACTTGTAGCAGTGAGAAAAACATCACGGAGTGGTGCGCATTGTATGGGTGTGTGTTACATTACATTCACTCGTAGGAGTGAGAAAAACATCACGGGGTGGTGCGCATTGTATGGGTGTGTGTTACATTAGATTCACTCGTAGGAGTGAGAAAAACATCACGGGGTGATGCGCATTGTATGGGTGTGTGTTACATTAGATTCACGAGTAGGAGTGAGAAAAACATCACGGGGTGGTGCGCATTGTATGGGTGTGTGTTACATTACATTCACTAGTAGCAGTGAGGGAAACATCACGGGGTGGTGCGCATTGTATGGGTGTGTGTTACATTACATTCACTTGTAGCAGTGAGAGAAACATCACAGAGTGTTGCGCATTGTATGGGTGTGTGTTACATTACATTCACTCGTAGGAGTGAGAAAAACATCACGGGGTGGTGCGCATTGTATGGGTGTGTGTTACATTAGATTCACTCGTAGGATTGAGAAAAACATCACGGGGTGGTGCGCATTGTATGGGTGTGTGTTACATTAGATTCACGAGTAGGAGGGAGAAAAACATCACGGGGTGGTGCGCATTGTATGGGTGTGTGTTACATTACATTCACTAGTAGGAGTGAGAAAAACATCACGCGGTGGTGCGCATTGTATGGGTGTGTGTTACATTACATTCACTAGTAGGAGGGAGAAAAACATCACGGGGTGGTGCGCATTGTATGGGTGTGTGTTACATTACATTCACTGGTAGCAGTGAGAGAAACATCACGGGGTGGTGCGCATTGTATGGGTGTGTGTTACATTACATTCACTGGTAGGAGTGAGAGAAACATCACGGGGTGGTGCGCATTGTATGGGTGTGTGTTACATTACATACACTGGTAGGAGTGAGAGAAACATCACGGGGTGGTGCGCATTGTATGGGTGTGTGTTACATTACATTCACTGGTAGGAGTGAGAGAAACATCACGGGGTGGTGCGCATTGTATGGGTGTGTGTTACATTACATTCACTGGTAGGAGTGAGAAAAACATCACGTGGTGGTGCGCATTGTATGGGTGTGTGTTACATTAGATTCACGAGTAGGAGGGAGAAAAACATCACGGGGTGGTGCGCGTTGTATGGGTGTGTGTTACATTACATTCACTAGTAGGAGTGAGAAAAACATCACGGGGTGGTGCGCGTTGGATGGGTGTGTGTTACATTACATTCACTGGTAGGAGTGAGAAAAACATCACGGGGTGGTGCGCATTCTATGGGTGTGTTTTACATTACATTCACTGGTAGGAGTGAGAAAAACATCACGGGGTGGTGCGCATTGTATGGGTGTGTGTTACATTACATTCACTAGTAGGAGTGAGAAAAACATCATGGGGTGGTGCGCATTGTATGAGTGTGTGTTACATTACATTCACTAGTAGGAGGGAGAAAAACATCACGGGGTGGTGCGCATTGTATGGGTGTGTGTTACATTACATTCACTAGTAGGAGGGAGAAAAACATCACGGGGTGGTGCGCATTGTATGGGTGTGTGTTACATGACATACACTAGTAGGAGGGAGAAAAACATCACGGGGTGGTGCGCATTGTATGGGTGTGTGTTACATTACATTCACTAGTAGGAGTGAGAAAAACATCACGGGGTGGTGCGCATTGTATGGGTGTGTGTTACATTACATTCACTAGTAGGAGGGAGAAAAACATCACGGGGTGGTGCGCATTGTATGGGTGTGTGTTACATTACATTCACTAGTAGGAGGGAGAAAAACATCACGGGGTGGTGCGCATTGTATGGGTGTGTGTTACATTACATTCACTAGTAGGAGTGAGAAAAACATCACGGGGTGGTGCGCATTGTATGGGTGTGTGTTACATTACTTTCACTAGTAGGAGTGAGAAAAACATCACGGGGTGGTGCGCATTGTATGGGTGTGTGTTACATTACATTCACTAGTAGGAGTGAGAAAAACATCACGGGTGGTGCGCATTGTATGGGTGTGTGTTACATTACATTCACTCGTAGGAGTGAGAAAAACATCACGGGGTGGAGCGCATTGTATGGGTGTGTGTTACATTAGATTCACTAGTAGGAGTGTGAAAAATATCACGGGGTGGTGCGCATTGTATGGGTGTGTGTTACATTACATTCACTAGTAGCAGTGAGAGAAACATCACGGGGTGGTGCGCATTGTATGGGTGTGTGTTACATTACATTCACTTGTAGCAGTGAGAGAAGCATCACGGCGTGGTGCGCATTGTATGGGTGTGTGTTACATTACATTCACTAGTAGGAGTGAGAGAAACATCACGGGTTGGTGCGCATTGTATGGGTGTGTGTTACATTACATTCACTAGTAGGAGTGAGAGAAACATCACGGGGTGGTGCGCATTGTATGGGTGTGTGTTACATTACATTCACTAGTAGGAGTGAGAGAAACATCACGAGGTGGTGCGCTTTGTATGGGTGTGTGTTACATTACATTGACTAGTAAGAGTGAGAGAAACATCACGGGGTGGTGCGCATTGTATGGGTGTGTGTTACATTACATTCACTAGTAGGAGTGAGAAAAACATCACGGGGTGGTGCGCATTGTATGGGTGTGTGTTACATTACATTCACTAGTAGGAGTGAGAAAAACATCACGGGTGGTGCGCATTGTATGGGTGTGTGTTACATTAGATTCACTAGTAGGAGTGAGAAAAACATCACGGGGTGGTGCGCATTGTAAGGGTGTGTGTTACATTACATTCACTAGTAGGAGTGAGAAAAACATCACGGGGTGGTGCGCATTGTATGGGTGTGTGTTACATTACATTCACTAGTAGGAGGGAGAAAAACATCACGGGGTGGTGCGCATTGTATGGGTGTGTGTTACATTACATTCACTAGTAGGAGGGAGAAAAACATCACAGGGTGGTGCGCATTGTATGGTGTGTGTTACATTACATTCACTAGTAGGAGGGAGAAAAACATCACAGGGTGGTGCGCATTGTATGGTGTGTATTACATTACAATCACTAGTAGGAGGGAGAAAAACATCACGGGGTGGTGCGCCTTGTATGGGTGTGTGTTACATTACATTCACTAGTAGGAGTGAGAAAAACATCACGGGGTGGTGCGCATTGTATGGGTGTGTGTTACATGACATTCACTAATAGGAGTGAGAAAAACATCACGGGGTGGTGCGCATTGTATGGGTGTGTGTTACATGACATTCACTAGTAGGAGTGAGAAAAACATCACGGGGTGGTGCGCATTGTATGGGTGTGTGTTACATGACATTCACTAGTAGGAGGGAGAAAAACATAACGGGGTGGTGCGCATTGTATGGGTGTGTGTTACATTACATTCACTAGTAGGAGTGAGAAAAACATCACGGGGTGGTGCGCATTGTATGGGTGTGTGTTACATTACATTCACTAGTAGGAGGGAGAAAAACATCACGGGGTGGTGCGCATTGTATGGGTGTGTGTTACATTACATTCACTAGTAGGAGGGAGAAAAACATCACGGGGTGGTGCGCATTGTATGGTGTGTGTTACATTACATTCACTAGTAGGAGTGAGAAAAACATCACGGGGTGGTGCGCATTGTATGGGTGTGTGTTACATTACTTTCACTAGTAGGAGTGAGAAAAACATCACGGGGTGGTGCGCATTGTATGGGTGTGTGTTACATTACATTCACTAGTAGGAGTGAGAAAAACATCACGGGTGGTGCGCATTGTATGGGTGTGTGTTACATTAGATTCACTAGTAGGAGTGAGAAAAACATCACGGGGTGGTGCGCATTGTATGGGTGTGTGTTACATTACATTCACTAGTAGGAGTGAGAAAAACATCACGGGGTGGTGCACATTGTATGGGTGTGTGTTACATTACATTCACTCATAGGAGTGAGAAAAACATCACGGGGTGGTGCGCATTGTATGGGTGTGTGTTACATTAGATTCACTCGTAGGAGTGAGAAAAACATCACGGGGTGGTGCGCATTGTATGGGTGTGTGTTACATTAGATTCACTCGTAGGAGTGAGAAAAACATCACGGGGTGGTGCGCATTGTATGGGTGTGTGTTACATTACATTCACTCGTAGGAGTGAGAAAAACATCACGGGGTGGTGCGCATTGTATGGGTGTGTGTTACATTACATTCACTCGTAGGAGTGAGAAAAACATCACGGGGTGGTGCGCATTGTATGGGTGTGTGTTACATTACATTCACTAGTAGGAGTGAGAGAAACATCATGGGGTGGTGCGCATTGTATGGGTGTGTGTTACATTACATTCACTAGTAGGAATGAGAGAAACATCACGGGGTGGTGCGCATTGTATGGGTGTGTGTTACATTACATTCACTAGTAGGAGTGAGAGAAACATCACGGGGTGGTGCGCATTGTATGGGTGTGTGTTACATTAGATTCACTAGTAGGAGTGAGAAAAACATCACAGGGTGGTGCGCATTGTATGGGTGTGTGTTACATTACATTCACTAGTAGGAGTGAGAAAAACATTACGGGGTGGTGCGCATTGTATGGGTGTGTGTTACATTACATTCACTAGTAGCAGTGAGAGAAACATCACGGGGTGGTGCGCATTGTATGGGTGTGTGTTACATTACATTCACTTGTAGCAGTGAGAGAAACATCACGGGGTGGTGCGCATTGTATGGGTGTGTGTTACATTACATTCACTTGTAGCAGTGAGAAAAACATCACGGAGTGGTGCGCATTGTATGGGTGTGTGTTACATTACATTCACTCGTAGGAGTGAGAAAAACATCACGGGGTGGTGCGCATTGTATGGGTGTGTGTTACATTAGATTCACTCGTAGGAGTGAGAAAAACATCACGGGGTGATGCGCATTGTATGGGTGTGTGTTACATTAGATTCACGAGTAGGAGTGAGAAAAACATCACGGGGTGGTGCGCATTGTATGGGTGTGTGTTACATTACATTCACTAGTAGCAGTGAGGGAAACATCACGGGGTGGTGCGCATTGTATGGGTGTGTGTTACATTACATTCACTTGTAGCAGTGAGAGAAACATCACAGAGTGTTGCGCATTGTATGGGTGTGTGTTACATTACATTCACTCGTAGGAGTGAGAAAAACATCACGGGGTGGTGCGCATTGTATGGGTGTGTGTTACATTAGATTCACTCGTAGGATTGAGAAAAACATCACGGGGTGGTGCGCATTGTATGGGTGTGTGTTACATTAGATTCACGAGTAGGAGGGAGAAAAACATCACGGGGTGGTGCGCATTGTATGGGTGTGTGTTACATTACATTCACTAGTAGGAGTGAGAAAAACATCACGCGGTGGTGCGCATTGTATGGGTGTGTGTTACATTACATTCACTAGTAGGAGGGAGAAAAACATCACGGGGTGGTGCGCATTGTATGGGTGTGTGTTACATTACATTCACTGGTAGCAGTGAGAGAAACATCACGGGGTGGTGCGCATTGTATGGGTGTGTGTTACATTACATTCACTGGTAGGAGTGAGAGAAACATCACGGGGTGGTGCGCATTGTATGGGTGTGTGTTACATTACATACACTGGTAGGAGTGAGAGAAACATCACGGGGTGGTGCGCATTGTATGGGTGTGTGTTACATTACATTCACTGGTAGGAGTGAGAGAAACATCACGGGGTGGTGCGCATTGTATGGGTGTGTGTTACATTACATTCACTGGTAGGAGTGAGAAAAACATCACGTGGTGGTGCGCATTGTATGGGTGTGTGTTACATTAGATTCACGAGTAGGAGGGAGAAAAACATCACGGGGTGGTGCGCGTTGTATGGGTGTGTGTTACATTACATTCACTAGTAGGAGTGAGAAAAACATCACGGGGTGGTGCGCGTTGGATGGGTGTGTGTTACATTACATTCACTGGTAGGAGTGAGAAAAACATCACGGGGTGGTGCGCATTCTATGGGTGTGTTTTACATTACATTCACTGGTAGGAGTGAGAAAAACATCACGGGGTGGTGCGCATTGTATGGGTGTGTGTTACATTACATTCACTAGTAGGAGTGAGAAAAACATCATGGGGTGGTGCGCATTGTATGAGTGTGTGTTACATTACATTCACTAGTAGGAGGGAGAAAAACATCACGGGGTGGTGCGCATTGTATGGGTGTGTGTTACATTACATTCACTAGTAGGAGGGAGAAAAACATCACAGGGTGGTGCGCATTGTATGGTGTGTGTTACATTACATTCACTAGTAGGAGGGAGAAAAACATCACGGGGTTGTGCGCATTGTATGGGTGTGTGTTACATTACATTCACTAGTAGGAGTGAGAAAAACATCACGGGGTGGTGCGCATTGTATGGGTGTGTGTTACATTAGATTCACGAGTAGGAGTGAGAAAAACATCACGGGGTGGTGCGCATTGTATGGGTGTGTGTTACATGACATTCACTAGTAGGAGGGAGAAAAACATCACGGGGTGGTGCGCATTGTATGGGTGTGTGTTACATTACATTCACTAGTAGGAGTGAGAAAAACATCACGGGGTGGTGCGCATTGTATGGGTGTGTGTTACATTACATTCACTAGTAGGAGGGAGAAAAACATCACGGGGTGGTGCGCATTGTATGGGTGTGTGTTACATTACATTCACTAGTAGGAGGGAGAAAAACATCACGGGGTGGTGCGCATTGTATGGTGTGTGTTACATTACATTCACTAGTAGGAGTGAGAAAAACATCACGGGGTGGTGCGCATTGTATGGGTGTGTGTTACATTACTTTCACTAGTAGGAGTGAGAAAAACATCACGGGGTGGTGCGCATTGTATGGGTGTGTGTTACATTACATTCACTAGTAGGAGTGAGAAAAACATCACGGGTGGTGCGCATTGTATGGGTGTGTGTTACATTAGATTCACTAGTAGGAGTGAGAAAAACATCACGGGGTGGTGCGCATTGTATGGGTGTGTGTTACATTACATTCACTAGTAGGAGTGAGAAAAACATCACGGGGTGGTGCACATTGTATGGGTGTGTGTTACATTACATTCACTCATAGGAGTGAGAAAAACATCACGGGGTGGTGCGCATTGTATGGGTGTGTGTTACATTAGATTCACTCGTAGGAGTGAGAAAAACATCACGGGGTGGTGCGCATTGTATGGGTGTGTGTTACATTAGATTCACTCGTAGGAGTGAGAAAAACATCACGGGGCGGTGCGCATTGTATGGGTGTGTGTTACATTACATTCACTCGTAGGAGTGAGAAAAACATCACGGGGTGGTGCGCATTGTATGGGTGTGTGTTACATTAGATTCACTCGTAGGAGTGAGAAAAACATCACGGGGTGGTGCGCATTGTATGGGTGTGTGTTACATTACATTCACTAGTAGGAGTGAGAGAAACATCACGGGGTGGTGTGCATTGTATGGGTGTGTGTTACATTACATTCACTAGTAGGAGTGAGAGAAACATCACGGGGTGGTGCGCATTGTATGGGTGTGTGTTACATTACATTCACTAGTAGGAGTGAGAGAAACATCACGGGGTGGTGCGCATTGTATGGGTGTGTGTTACATTAGATTCACTAGTAGGAGTGAGAAAAACATCACAGGGTGGTGCGCATTGTATGGGTGTGTGTTACATTACATTCACTAGTAGGAGTGAGAAAAACATTACGGGGTGGTGCGCATTGTATGGGTGTGTGTTACATTACATTCACTAGTAGCAGTGAGAGAAACATCATGGGGTGGTGCGCATTGTATGGGTGTGTGTTACATTACATTCACTTGTAGCAGTGAGAGAAACATCACGGGGTGGTGCGCATTGTATGGGTGTGTGTTACATTACATTCACTTGTAGCAGTGAGAAAAACATCACGGAGTGGTGCGCATTGTATGGGTGTGTGTTACATTACATTCACTCGTAGGAGTGAGAAAAACATCACGGGGTGGTGCGCATTGTATGGGTGTGTGTTACATTAGATTCACTCGTAGGAGTGAGAAAAACATCACGGGGTGATGCGCATTGTATGGGTGTGTGTTACATTAGATTCACGAGTAGGAGTGAGAAAAACATCACGGGGTGGTGCGCATTGT
Organism: Cavia porcellus; assembly: GCF_034190915.1. Taxonomy (NCBI): domain Eukaryota; kingdom Metazoa; phylum Chordata; class Mammalia; order Rodentia; family Caviidae; genus Cavia; species Cavia porcellus. The sequence goes on along the minus strand of NW_026947697.1, from coordinate 183,591 downwards.
ATGGGTGTGTGTTACATTACATTCACTAGTAGCAGTGAGGGAAACATCACGGGGTGGTGCGCATTGTATGGGTGTGTGTTACATTGCATTCACTTGTAGCAGTGAGAGAAACATCACGGAGTGGTGCGCATTGTATGGGTGTGTGTTACATTACATTCACTCGTAGGAGTGAGAAAAACATCACGGGGTGGTGCGCATTGTATGGGTGTGTGTTACATTAGATCCACTCATAGGAGTGAGAAAAACATCACGGGGTGGTGCGCATTGTATGGGTGTGTGTTACATTAGATTCACGAGTAGGAGTGAGAAAAACATCACGGGGTGGTGCGCATTGTATGGGTGTGTGTTACATTACATTCACTCGTAGGAGTGAGAAAAACATCACGGGGTCGTGCGCATTGTATGGGTGTGTGTTACATTAGATTCACTAGTAGGAGTGAGAAAAACATCACGGGGTGGTGCGCATTGTATGGGTGTGTGTTACATTAGATTCACTAGTAGGAGTGAGAAAAACATCACGGTGTGGCGCACATTGTATGGGTGTGTGTTACATTACATTCACTAGTAGGAGTGAGAAAAACATCACGGGGTGGTGCGCATTGTATGGGTGTGTGTTACATTAGATTCACTAGTAGGAGTGTGAAAAACATCACGGGATGGTGCGCATTGTATGGGTGTGTGTTACATTACATTCAGTAGTAGCAGTGAGAGAAACATCACGGGGTGGTGCGCATTGTATGGGTGTGTGTTACATTACATTCACTTGTAGCAGTGAGAGAAACATCACGGCGTGGTGCGCATTTTATGGGTGTGTGTTACATTACATTCACTAGTAGGAGTGAGAGAAACATCACGGGTTGGTGCGCATTGTATGGGTGTGTGTTACATTACATTCACTAGTAGGAGTGAGAAAAACATCACGGGGTGGTGCGCATTGTATGGGTGTGTGTTACATGACATTCACTAGTAGGAGTGAGAGAAACATCAGGGGGTGGTGCGCATTGTATGGGTGTGTGTTACATTACATTCACTAGTAGGAGTGAGAGAAACATCACGGGGTGGTGCGCATTGTATGGGTGTGTGTTACATTACATTCACTAGTAGGAGTGAGAGAAACATCACGGGGTTTTGCGAATTGTATGGGTGTGTGTTACATTACATTCACTAGTAGCAGTGAGAGAAACATCACGGGGTGGTGCGCATTGTATGGGTGTGTGTTACATTACATTCACTAGTAGGAGTGAGAGAAACATCACGGGGTGGTGCGCTTTGTATGGGTGTGTGTTACATTACATTCACTAGTAGGAGTGAGAAAAACATCACGGGTGGTGCGCATTGTATGGGTGTGTGTTACATTAGATTCACTAGTAGGAGTGAGAAAAACATCACGGGGTGGTGCGCATTGTAAGGGTGTGTGTTACATTACATTCACTAGTAGGAGTGAGAAAAACATCACGGGGTGGTGCGCATTGTATGGGTGTGTGTTACATTACATTCACTCGTAGGAGTGAGAAAAACATCACGGGGTGGTGCGCATTGTATGGGTGTGTGTTACATTACATTCACTCGTAGGAGTGAGAAAAACATCACGGGGTGGTGCGCATTGTATGGGTGTGTGTTACATTACATTCACTCGTAGGAGTGAGAAAAACATCACGGGGTGGTGCGCATTGTATGGGTGTGTGTTACATTACATTCACTCCTAGGAGTGAGAGAAACATCACGGGGTGGTGCGCTTTGTATGGGTGTGTGTTACATTACATTGACTAGTAGGAGTGAGAGAAACATCACAGGGTGGTGCGCATTGTATGGGTGTGTGTTACATTACATTGACTAGTAGGAGTGAGAGAAACATCACGTGGTGGTGCGCATTGTATGGGTGTGTGTTACATTACATTCACTAGTAGGAGTGAGAGAAATATCAGGGGGTGGTGCGCATTGTATGGGTGTGTGTTACATTACATTCACTGGTAGGAGTGAGAGAAACATCACGGGGTGGTGCGCATTGTATGGGTGTGTGTTACATTACATTCACTAGTAGGAGTGAGAGAAACATCACGGGGTGGTGCGCATTGTATGGGTGTGTGTTACATTACATTCACTAGTAGGAGTGAGAGAAACATCACGGGGTGGTGCGCATTGTATGGGTGTGTGTTACATTACATTCACTAGTAGGAGTGAGAGAAACATCACGGGGTGGTGCGCATTGTATGGGTGTGTGTTACATTACATTCACTAGTAGGAGTGAGAGAAACATCACGGGGTGGTGCGCTTTGTAAGGGTGTGTGTTACATTACATTGACTAGTAGGAGTGAGAGAAACATCACAGGGTGGTGCGCATTGTATGGGTGTGTGTTACATTACATTGACTAGTAGGAGTGAGAGAAACATCACGTGGTTGTGCGCATTGTATGGGTGTGTGTTACATTACATTCACTAGTAGGAGTGAGAGAAACAACAGGGGGTGGTGCGCATTGTATGGGTGTGTGTTACATTACATTCACTAGTAGTAGTGAGAGAAACATCACGGGGTGGTGCGCATTGTATGGGTGTGTGTTACATTACATTCACTGGTAGCAGTGAGAGAAAAATTACGGGGTGGTGCGCATTGTATGGGTGTGTGTTACATTACATTCACTGGTAGGAGTGAGAGAAACATCACGGGGTGGTGCGCATTGTATGGGTGTGTGTTACATTACATACACTGGTAGGAGTGAGAGAAACATCACGGGGTGGTGCGCATTGTATGGGTGTGTGTTACATTACATTCACTGGTAGGAGTGAGAGAAACATCACGGGGTGGTGCGCATTGTATGGGTGTGTGTTACATTACATTCACTGGTAGGAGTGAGAAAAACATCACGGGGTGGTGCGCATTGTATGGGTGTGTGTTACATTACATTCACTGGTAGGAGTGAGAAAAACATCACGGGGTGGTGCGCATTGTATGGGTGTGTTTTACATTACATTCACTGGTAGGAGTGAGAAAAACATCACGGGTGGTGCGCATTGTATGGGTGTGTGTTACATTACATTCACTAGTAGGAGTGAGAAAAACATCATGGGGTGGTGCGCATTGTATGGGTGTGTGTTACATTACATTCACTAGTAGCAGTGAGGGAAACATCACGGGGTGGTGCGCATTGTATGGGTGTGTGTTACATTACATTCACTAGTAGCAGTGAGGGAAACATCACGGGGTGGTGCGCATTGTATGGGTGTGTGTTACATTGCATTCACTTGTAGCAGTGAGAGAAACATCACGGAGTGGTGCGCATTGTATGGGTGTGTGTTACATTACATTCACTCGTAGGAGTGAGAAAAACATCACGGGGTGGTGCGCATTGTATGGGTGTGTGTTACATTAGATTCACTCATAGGAGTGAGAAAAACATCACGGGGTGGTGCGCATTGTATGGGTGTGTGTTACATTAGATTCACGAGTAGGAGTGAGAAAAACATCACGGGGTGGTGCGCATTGTATGTGTGTGTGTTACATTACATTCACTCGTAGGAGTGAGAAAAACATCACGGGGTCGTGCGCATTGTATGGGTGTGTGTTACATTAGATTCACTAGTAGGAGTGAGAAAAACATCACGGGGTGGTGCGCATTGTATGGGTGTGTGTTACATTAGATTCACTAGTAGGAGTGAGAAAAACATCACGGTGTGGCGCACATTGTATGCGTGTGTGTTACATTACATTCACTAGTAGGAGTGAGAAAAACATCACGGGGTGGTGCGCATTGTATGGGTGTGTGTTACATTAGATTCACTAGTAGGAGTGTGAAAAACATCACGGGATGGTGCGCATTGTATGGGTGTGTGTTACATTACATTCAGTAGTAGCAGTGAGAGAAACATCACGGGGTGGTGCGCATTGTATGGGTGTGTGTTACATTACATTCACTTATAGCAGTGAGAGAAACATCACGGCGTGGTGCGCATTTTATGGGTGTGTGTTACATTACATTCACTAGTAGGAGTGAGAGAAACATCACGGGTTGGTGCGCATTGTATGGGTGTGTGTTACATTACATTCACTAGTAGGAGTGAGAAAAACATCACGGGGTGGTGCGCATTGTATGGGTGTGTGTTACATGACATTCACTAGTAGGAGTGAGAGAAACATCAGGGGGTGGTGCGCATTGTATGGGTGTGTGTTACATTACATTCACTAGTAGGAGTGAGAGAAACATCACGGGGTGGTGCGCATTGTATGGGTGTGTGTTACATTACATTCACTAGTAGGAGTGAGAGAAACATCACGGGGTTTTGTGAATTGTATGGGTGTGTGTTACATTACATTCACTAGTAGCAGTGAGAGAAACATCACGGGGTGGTGCGCATTGTATGGGTGTGTGTTACATTACATTCACTAGTAGGAGTGAGAGAAACATCACGGGGTGGTGCGCATTGTATGGGTGTGTGTTACATTACATTCACTAGTAGGAGTGAGAAAAACATCACGGGTGGTGCGCATTGTATGGGTGTGTGTTACATTAGATTCACTAGTAGGAGTGAGAAAAACATCACGGGGTGGTGCGCATTGTAAGGGTGTGTGTTACATTACATTCACTAGTAGGAGTGAGAAAAACATCACGGGGTGGTGCGCATTGTATGGGTGTGTGTTACATTACATTCACTCGTAGGAGTGAGAAAAACATCACGGGGTGGTGCGCATTGTATGGGTGTGTGTTACATTACATTCACTCGTAGGAGTGAGAAAAACATCACGGGGTGGTGCGCATTGTATGGGTGTGTGTTACATTACATTCACTCGTAGGAGTGAGAAAAACATCACGGGGTGGTGTGCATTGTATGGGTGTGTGTTACATTACATTCACTCCTAGGAGTGAGAGAAACATCACGGGGTGGTGCGCTTTGTATGGGTGTGTGTTACATTACATTGACTAGTAGGAGTGAGAGAAACATCACAGGGTGGTGCGCATTGTATGGGTGTGTGTTACATTACATTGACTAGTAGGAGTGAGAGAAACATCACGTGGTGGTGCGCATTGTATGGGTGTGTGTTACATTACATTCACTAGTAGGAGTGAGAGAAATATCAGGGGGTGGTGCGCATTGTATGGGTGTGTGTTACATTACATTCACTGGTAGGAGTGAGAGAAACATCACGGGGTGGTGCGCATTGTATGGGTGTGTGTTACATTACATTCACTAGTAGGAGTGAGAGAAACATCACGGGGTGGTGCGCATTGTATGGGTGTGTGTTACATTACATTCACTAGTAGGAGTGAGAGAAACATCACGGGGTGGTGCGCATTGTATGGGTGTGTGTTACATTACATTCACTAGTAGGAGTGAGAGAAACATCACGGGGTGGTGCGCATTGTATGGGTGTGTGTTACATTACATTCACTAGTAGGAGTGAGAGAAACATCACGGGGTGGTGCGCTTTGTAAGGGTGTGTGTTACATTACATTGACTAGTAGGAGTGAGAGAAACATCACAGGGTGGTGCGCATTGTATGGGTGTGTGTTACATTACATTGACTAGTAGGAGTGAGAGAAACATCACGTGGTTGTGCGCATTGTATGGGTGTGTGTTACATTACATTCACTAGTAGGAGTGAGAGAAACAACAGGGGGTGGTGCGCATTGTATGGGTGTGTGTTACATTACATTCACTAGTAGTAGTGAGAGAAACATCACGGGGTGGTGCGCATTGTATGGGTGTGTGTTACATTACATTCACTGGTAGCAGTGAGAGAAAAATCACGGGGTGGTGCGCATTGTATGGGTGTGTGTTACATTACATTCACTGGTAGGAGTGAGAGAAACATCACGGGGTGGTGCGCATTGTATGGGTGTGTGTTACATTACATACACTGGTAGGAGTGAGAGAAACATCACGGGGTGGTGCGCATTGTATGGGTGTGTGTTACATTACATTCACTGGTAGGAGTGAGAGAAACATCACGGGGTGGTGCGCATTGTATGGGTGTGTGTTACATTACATTCACAGGTAGGAGTGAGAAAAACATCACGGGGTGGTGCGCATTGTATGGGTGTGTGTTACATTACATTCACTGGTAGGAGTGAGAAAAACATCACGGGGTGGTGCGCATTGTATGGGTGTGTTTTACATTACATTCACTGGTAGGAGTGAGAAAAACATCACGGGTGGTGCGCATTGTATGGGTGTGTGTTACATTACATTCACTAGTAGGAGTGAGAAAAACATCATGGGGTGGTGCGCATTGTATGAGTGTGTGTTACATTACATTCACTAGTAGGAGGGAGAAAAACATCACGGGGTGGTGCGCATTGTATGGGTGTGTGTTACATTACATTCACTAGTAGGAGGTCGAAAAACATCACAGGGTGGTGCGCATTGTATGGTGTGTGTTACATTACATTCACTAGTAGGAGGGAGAAAAACATCACGGGGTGGTGCGCATTGTATGGGTGTGTGTTACATTACATTCACTGGTAGGAGTGAGAAAAACATCACGGGGTGGTGCGCATTGTATGGGTGTGTGTTACATGACATTCACTGGTAGGAGTGAGAAAAACATCACGGGGTGGTGCGCATTGTATGGGTGTGTGTTACATGACATTCACTAGTAGGAGTGAGAAAAACATCACGGGGTGGTGCGCATTGTATGGGTGTGTGTTACATGACATTCACTAGTAGGATTGAGAAAAACATCACGGGGTGGTGCGCATTGTATGGGTGTGTGTTACATTAGATTCACTAGTAGGAGTGAGAAAAACATCACGGGGTGGTGCGCATTGTATGGGTGTGTGTTACATTACTTTCACTAGTAGGAGTGAGAAAAACATCACGGGGTGGTGCGCATTGTATGGGTGTGTGTTACATTACATTCACTAGTAGGAGTGAGAAAAACATCACGGGTGGTGCGCATTGTATGGTTGTGTGTTACATTAGATTCACTAGTAGGAGGGAGAAAAACATCACGGGGTGGTGCGCATTGTATGGGTGTGTGTTACATTAGACTCACTAGTAGGAGTGAGAAAAACATCACGGGGTGGTGCGCATTGTATGGGTGTGTGTTACATTACATTCACTAGTAGGAGGGAGAAAAACATCACGGGGTGGTGCGCATTGTATGGGTGTGTGTTACATTAGATTCACTAGTAGGAGTGAGAAAAACATCACGGGGTGGTGCGCATTGTATGGGTGTGTGTTACATTAGATTCACTAGTAGGAGTGAGAAAAACATCACGGTGTGGCGCACATTGTATGGGTGTGTGTTACATTACATTCACTAGTAGGAGTGAGAAAAACATCACGGGGTGGTGCGCATTGTATGGGTGTGTGTTACATTAGATTCACTAGTAGGAGTGTGAAAAACATCACGGGATGGTGCGCATTGTATGGGTGTGTGTTACATTACATTCACTAGTAGCAGTGAGAGAAACATCACGGGGTGGTGCGCATTGTATGGGTGTGTGTTACATTACATTCACTTGTAGCAGTGAGAGAAACATCACGGCGTGGTGCGCATTTTATGGGTGTGTGTTACATTACATTCACTAGTAGGAGTGAGAGAAACATCACGGGTTGGTGCGCATTGTATGGGTGTGTGTTACATTACATTCACTAGTAGGAGTGAGAAAAACATCACGGGGTGGTGCGCTTTGTATGGGTGTGTGTTACATGACATTCACTAGTAGGAGTGAGAGAAACATCAGGGGGTGGTGCGCATTGTATGGGTGTGTGTTACATTACATTCACTAGTAGGAGTGAGAGAAACATCACTGGTGGTGCGCATTGTATGGGTGTGTGTTACATTACATTCACTAGTAGGAGTGAGAGAAACATCACGGGGTGGTGCGCATTGTATGGGTGTGTGTTACATTACATTCACTAGTAGCAATGAGAGAAACATCACGGGGTGGTGCGCATTGTATGGGTGTGTGTTACATTACTTTCACTAGTAGGAGTGAGAGAAACATCACGGGGAGGTGCGCATTGTATGGGTGTGTGTTACATTACATTCACTGGTAGGAGTGAGAGAAACATCACGGGGTGGTGCGCATTGTATGGGTGTGTGTTACATTACATTCACTGGTAGGAGTGAGAAAAACATCACGGGGTGGTGCGCATTGTATGGGTGTGTGTTACATTACATTCACCGGTAGGAGTGAGAAAAACATCACGGGTGATGCGCATTGTATGGGTGTGTGTTACATTAGATTCACTAGTAGGAGTGATAAAAACATCACGGGGTGGTGCGCATTGTAAGGGTGTGTGTTACATTACATTCACTAGTAGGAGTGAGAAAAACATCACGGGGTGGTGCGCATTGTATGGGTGTGTGTTACATTACATTCACTCGTAGGAGTGAGAAAAACATCATGGGGTGGTGCGCATTGTATGGGTGTGTGTTACATTACATTCACTCGTAGGAGTGAGAAAAACATCACGGGGTGGTGCGCATTGTATGGGTGTGTGTTACATTACATTCACTCGTAGGAGTGAGAAAAACATCACGGGGTCGTGCGCATTGTATGGGTGTGTGTTACATTAGATTCACTAGTAGGAGTGAGAAAAACATCACGGGGTCGTGCGCATTGTATGGGTGTGTGTTACATTAGATTCACTAGTAGGAGTGAGAAAAACATCACGGGGTGGTGCGCATTGTATGGGTGTGTGTTACATTACATTCACTCGTAGGAGTGAGAAAAACATCACGGGGTGGTGCGCATTGTATGGGTGTGTGTTACATTAGATTCACTAGTAGGAGTGTGAAAAATATCACGGGGTGGTGCGCATTGTATGGGTGTGTGTTACATTACATTCACTAGTAGCAGTGAGAGAAACATCACGGGGTGGTGCGCATTGTATGGGTGTGTGTTACATTACATTCACTTGTAGCAGTGAGAGAAGCATCACGGCGTGGTGCGCATTGTATGGGTGTGTGTTACATTACATTCACTAGTAGGAGTGAGAGAAACATCACGGGTTGGTGCGCATTGTAATCGTGTGTGTTACATTACATTCACTAGTAGGAGTGAGAGAAACATCACGGGGTGGTGCGCATTGTATGGGTGTGTGTTACATTACATTCACTAGTAGGAGTGAGAGAAACATCACGGGGTGGTGCGCTTTGTATGGGTGTGTGTTACATTACATTGACTAGTAAGAGTGAGAGAAACATCACGGGGTGGTGCGCATTGTATGGGTGTGTGTTACATTACATTCACTAGTAGGAGGGAGAAAAACATCACGGGGTGGTGCGCATTGTATGGGTGTGTGTTACATTACATTCACTAGTAGGAGTGAGAAAAACATCACGGGTGGTGCGCATTGTATGGGTGTGTGTTACATTAGATTCACTAGTAGGAGTGAGAAAAACATCACGGTGTGGTGCGCATTGTAAGGGTGTGTGTTACATTACATTCACTAGTAGGAGTGAGAAAAACATCACGGGGTGGTGCGCATTGTATGGGTGTGTGTTACATTACATTCACTAGTAGGAGGGAGAAAAACATCACGGGGTGGTGCGCATTGTATGGGTGTGTGTTACATTACATTCACTAGTAGGAGGGAGAAAAACATCACAGGGTGGTGCGCATTGTATGGTGTGTGTTACATTACATGCACTAGTAGGATGGAGAAAAACATCACAGGGTGGTGCGCATTGTATGGTGTGTATTACATTACAATCACTAGTAGGAGGGAGAAAAACATCACGGGGTGGTGCGCCTTGTATGGGTGTGTGTTACATTACATTCACTAGTAGGAGTGAGAAAAACATCACGGGGTGGTGCGCATTGTATGGGTGTGTGTTACATGACATTCACTAGTAGGAGTGAGAAAAACATCACGGGGTGGTGCGCATTGTATGGGTGTGTGTTACATGACATTCACTAGTAGGAGTGAGAAAAACATCACGGGGTGGTGCGCATTGTATGGGTGTGTGTTACATGACATTCACTAGTAGGAGGGAGAAAAACATCACGGGGTGGTGCGCATTGTATGGGTGTGTGTTACATTACATTCACTACTAGGAGTGAGAAAAACATCACGGGGTGGTGCGCATTGTATGGGTGTGTGTTACATTACATTCACTAGTAGGAGGGAGAAAAACATCACGGGGTGGTGCGCATTGTATGGTTGTGTGTTACATTACATTCACTAGTAGGAGGGAGAAAAACATCACGGGGTGGTGCGCATTGTATGGTGTGTGTTACATTACATTCACTAGTAGGAGTGAGAAAAACATCACGGGGTGGTGCGCATTGTATGGGTGTGTGTTACATTACTTTCACTAGTAGGAGTGAGAAAAACATCACGGGGTGGTGCGCATTGTATGGGTGTGTGTTACATTACATTCACTAGTAGGAGGGAGAAAAACATCACGGGGTGGTGCGCATTGTATGGTTGTGTGTTACATTACATTCACTAGTAGGAGGGAGAAAAACATCACGGGGTGGTGCGCATTGTATGGTGTGCGTTACATTACATTCACTAGTAGGAGTGAGAAAAACATCACGGGGTGGTGCGCATTGTATGGGTGTGTGTTACATTACATTCACTAGTAGGAGTGAGAAAAACATCACGGGGTGGTGCGCATTGTATGGGTGTGTGTTACATTACATTCACTCGTAGGAGTGAGAAAAACATCACGGGGTGGTGCGCATTGTATGGGTGTGTGTTACATTAGATTCACTAGTAGGAGTGTGAAAAATATCACGGGGTGGTGCGCATTGTATGGGTGTGTGTTACATTACATTCACTAGTAGCAGTGAGAGAAACATCACGGGGTGCTGCGCATTGTATGGGTGTGTGTTACATTACATTCACTTGTAGCAGTGAGAGAAGCATCACGGCGTGGTGCGCATTGTATGGGTGTGTGTTACATTACATTCACTAGTAGGAGTGAGAGAAACATCACGGGTTGGTGCGCATTGTATGGGTGTGTGTTACATTACATTCACTAGTAGGAGTGAGAGAAACATCACGGGGTGGTGCGCATTGTATGGGTGTGTGTTACATTACATTCACTAGTAGGAGTGAGAGAAACATCACGGGGTGGTGCGCTTTGTATGGGTGTGTGTTACATTACATTGACTAGTAAGAGTGAGAGAAACATCACGGGGTGGTGCGCATTGTATGGGTGTGTGTTACATTACATTCACTAGTAGGAGTGAGAAAAACATCACGGGGTGGTGCGCATTGTATGGGTGTGTGTTACATTACATTCACTAGTAGGAGTGAGAAAAACATCACGGGTGGTGCGCATTGTATGGGTGTGTGTTACATTAGATTCACTAGTAGGAGTGAGAAAAACATCACGGGGTGGTGCGCATTGTAAGGGTGTGTGTTACATTACATTCACTAGTAGGAGTGAGAAAAACATCACGGGGTGGTGCGCATTGTATGGGTGTGTGTTACATTACATTCACTAGTAGGAGGGAGAAAAACATCACGGGGTGGTGCGCATTGTATGGGTGTGTGTTACATTACATTCACTAGTAGGAGGGAGAAAAACATCACAGGGTGGTGCGCATTGTATGGTGTGTGTTACATTACATTCACTAGTAGGAGGGAGAAAAACATCACAGGGTGGTGCGCATTGTATGGTGTGTATTACATTACAATCACTAGTAGGAGGGAGAAAAACATCACGGGGTGGTGCGCCTTGTATGGGTGTGTGTTACATTACATTCACTAGTAGGAGTGAGAAAAACATCACGGGGTGGTGCGCATTGTATGGGTGTGTGTTACATGACATTCACTAATAGGAGTGAGAAAAACATCACGGGGTGGTGCGCATTGTATGGGTGTGTGTTACATGACATTCACTAGTAGGAGTGAGAAAAACATCACGGGGTGGTGCGCATTGTATGGGTGTGTGTTACATGACATTCACTAGTAGGAGGGAGAAAAACATCACGGGGTGGTGCGCATTGTATGGGTGTGTGTTACATTACCTTCACTAGTAGGAGTGAGAAAAACATCACGGGGTGGTGCGCATTGTATGGGTGTGTGTTACATTACATTCACTAGTAGGAGGGAGAAAAACATCACGGGGTGGTGCGCATTGTATGGGTGTGTGTTACATTACATTCACTAGTAGGAGGGAGAAAAACATCACGGGGTGGTGCGCATTGTATGGTGTGTGTTACATTACATTCACTAGTAGGAGTGAGAAAAACATCACGGGGTGGTGCGCATTGTATGGGTGTGTGTTACATTACTTTCACTAGTAGGAGTGAGAAAAACATCACGGGGTGGTGCGCATTGTATGGGTGTGTGTTACATTACATTCACTAGTAGGAGTGAGAAAAACATCACGGGTGGTGCGCATTGTATGGGTGTGTGTTACATTAGATTCACTAGTAGGAGTGAGAAAAACATCACGGGGTGGTGCGCATTGTATTGGTGTGTGTTACATTACATTCACTAGTAGGAGTGAGAAAAACATCACGGGGTGGTGCACATTGTATGGGTGTGTGTTACATTACATTCACTCATAGGAGTGAGAAAAACATCACGGGGTGGTGCGCATTGTATGGGTGTGTGTTACATTACATTCACTCGTAGGAGTGAGAAAAACATCACGGGGTGGTGCGCATTGTATGGGTGTGTGTTACATTACATTCACTCGTAGGAGTGAGAAAAACATCACGGGGTGGTGCGCATTGTATGGGTGTGTGTTACATTACATTCACTCGTAGGAGTGAGAAAAACATCACGGGGTGGTGCGCATTGTATGGGTGTGTGTTACATTACATTCACTAGTAGGAGTGAGAGAAACATCACGGGGTGGTGCGCATTGTATGGGTGTGTGTTACATTACATTCACTAGTAGGAGTGAGAGAAACATCACGGGGTGGTGCGCATTGTATGGGTGTGTGTTACATTACATTCACTAGTAAGAGTGAGAAAAACATCACGGGGTGGTGCGCATTGTATGGGTGTGTGTTACATTACATTCACTAGTAGGAGTGAGAGAAACATCACGGGGTGGTGCGCATTGTATGGGTGTGTGTTACATTACATTCACTTGTAGCAGTGAGAGAAACATCACGGGGTGGTGCGCATTGTATGGGTGTGTGTTACATTACATTCACTTGTAGCAGTGAGAAAAACATCACGGAGTGGTGCGCATTGTATGGGTGTGTGTTACATTACATTCACTCGTAGGAGTGAGAAAAACATCACGGGGTGGTGCGCATTGTATGGGTGTGTGTTACATTAGATTCACTCGTAGGAGTGAGAAAAACATCACGGGGTGATGCGCATTGTATGGGTGTGTGTTACATTAGATTCACGAGTAGGAGTGAGAAAAACATCACGGGGTGGTGCGCATTGTATGGGTGTGTGTTACATTACATTCACTAGTAGCAGTGAGGGAAACATCACGGGGTGGTGCGCATTGTATGGGTGTGTGTTACATTACATTCACTTGTAGCAGTGAGAGAAACATCACGGAGTGGTGCGCATTGTATGGGTGTGTGTTACATTACATTCACTCGTAGGAGTGAGAAAAACATCACGGGGTGGTGCGCATTGTATGGGTGTGTGTTACATTAGATTCACTCGTAGGAGTGAGAAAAACATCACGGGGTGGTGTGCATTGTATGGGTGTGTGTTACATTAGATTCACGAGTAGGAGTGAGAAAAACATCACGGGGTGGTGCGCATTGTATGGGTGTGTGTTACATTACATTCACTCGTAGGAGTGAGAAAAACATCACGGGGTCGTGCGCATTGTATGGGTGTGTGTTACATTAGATTCACTAGTAGGAGTGAGAAAAACATCACGGGGTGGTGCGCATTGTATGGGTGTGTGTTACATTAGATTCACTAGTAGGAGTGAGAAAAACATCACGGTGTGGCGCACATTGTATGGGTGTGTGTTACATTACATTCACTAGTAGGAGTGAGAAAAACATCACGGGGTGGTGCGCATTGTATGGGTGTGTGTTACATTAGATTCACTAGTAGGAGTGTGAAAAACATCACGGGATGGTGCGCATTGTATGGGTGTGTGTTACATTACATTCACTAGTAGCAGTGAGAGAAACATCACGGGGTGGTGCGCATTGTATGGGTGTGTGTTACATTACATTCACTTGTAGCAGTGAGAGAAACATCACGGCGTGGTGCGCATTTTATGGGTGTGTGTTACATTACATTCACTAGTAGGAGTGAGAGAAACATCACGGGTTGGTGCGCATTGTATGGGTGTGTGTTACATTACATTCACTAGTAGGAGTGAGAAAAACATCACGGGGTGGTGCGCATTGTATGGGTGTGTGTTACATGACATTCACTAGTAGGAGTGAGAGAAACATCAGGGGGTGGTGCGCATTGTATGGGTGTGTGTTACATTACATTCACTAGTAGGAGTGAGAGAAACATCACGGGGTGGTGCGCATTGTATGGGTGTGTGTTACATTACATTCACTAGTAGGAGTGAGAGAAACATCACGGGGTTTTGCGAATTGTATGGGTGTGTGTTACATTACATTCACTAGTAGCAGTGAGAGAAACATCACGGGGTGGTGCGCATTGTATGGGTGTGTGTTACATTACATTCACTAGTAGGAGTGAGAGAAACATCACGGGGTGGTGCGCATTGTATGGGTGTGTGTTACATTACATTCACTAGTAGGAGTGAGAAAAACATCACGGGTGGTGCGCATTGTATGGGTGTGTGTTACATTAGATTCACTAGTAGGAGTGAGAAAAACATCACGGGGTGGTGCGCATTGTAAGGGTGTGTGTTACATTACATTCACTAGTAGGAGTGACAAAAACATCACGGGGTGGTGCGCATTGTATGGGTGTGTGTTACATTACATTCACTCGTAGGAGTGAGAAAAACATCACGGGGTGGTGCGCATTGTATGGGTGTGTGTTACATTACATTCACTCGTAGGAGTGAGAAAAACATCACGGGGTGGTGCGCATTGTATGGGTGTGTGTTACATTACATTCACTCCTAGGAGTGAGAAAAACATCACGGGGTGGTGCGCATTGTATGGGTGTGTGTTACATTAGATTCACTAGTAGGAGTGAGAAAAACATCACGGGGTGGTGCGCATTGTATGGGTGTGTGTTACATTACATTCACTAGTAGGAGTGAGAAAAACATCACGGGGTGGTGCGCATTGTATGGGTGTGTGTTACATTACATTCACTAGTAGGAGTGAGAGAAACATCACGGGGTGGTGCGCTTTGTATGGGTGTGTGTTACATTACATTGACTAGTAGGAGTGAGAGAAACATCACAGGGTGGTGCGCATTGTATGGGTGTGTGTTACATTACATTGACTAGTAGGAGTGAGAGAAACATCACGTGGTGGTGCGCATTGTATGGGTGTGTGTTACATTACATTCACTAGTAGGAGTGAGAGAAACATCAGGGGGTGGTGCGCATTGTATGGGTGTGTGTTACATTACATTCACTGGTAGGAGTGAGAGAAACATCACGGGGTGGTGCGCATTGTATGGGTGTGCGTTACATTACATTCAGTAGTAGGAGTGAGAGAAACATCACGGGGTGGTGCGCATTGTATGGGTGTGTGTTACATTACATTCACTAGTAGGAGTGAGAGAAACATCACGGGGTGGTGCGCATTGTATGGGTGTGTGTTACATTACATTCACTAGTAGGAGTGAGAGAAACATCACGGGGTGGTGCGCATTGTATGGGTGTGTGTTACATTACATTCACTAGTAGGTGTGAGAGAAACATCACGGGGTGGTGCGCTTTGTATGGGTGTGTGTTACATTACATTGACTAGTAGGAGTGAGAGAAACATCACAGGGTGGTGCGCATTGTATGGGTGTGTGTTACATTACATTGACTAGTAGGAGTGAGAGAAACATCACGTGGTTGTGCGCATTGTATGGGTGTGTGTTACATTACATTCACTAGTAGGAGTGAGAGAAACATCAGGGGGTGGTGCGCATTGTATGGGTGTGTGTTACATTACATTCACTAGTAGTAGTGAGAGAAACATCACGGGGTGGTGCGCATTGTATGGGTGTGTGTTACATTACATTCACTGGTAGCAGTGAGAGAAACATCACGGGGTGGTGCGCATTGTATGGGTGTGTGTTACATTACATTCACTGGTAGGAGTGAGAGAAACATCACGGGGTGGTGCGCATTGTATGGGTTTGTGTTACATTACATACACTGGTAGGAGTGAGAGAAACATCACGGGGTGGTGCGCATTGTATGGGTGTGTGTTACATTACATTCACTGGTAGGAGTGAGAGAAACATCACGGGGTGGTGCGCATTGTATGGGTGTGTGTTACATTACATTCACTGGTAGGAGTGAGAAAAACATCACGGGGTGGTGCGCATTGTATGGGTGTGTGTTACATTACATTCACTGGTAGGAGTGAGAAAAACATCACGGGGTGGTGCGCATTGTATGGGTGTGTTTTATATTACATTCACTGGTAGGAGTGAGAAAAACATCACGGGGTTGTGCGCATTGTATGGGTGTGTGTTACATTACATTCACTAGTAGGAGTGAGAAAAACATCATGGGGTGGTGCGCATTGTATGAGTGTGTGTTACATTACATTCACTAGTAGGAGGGAGAAAAACATCACGGGGTGGTGCGCATTGTATGGGTGTGTGTTACATTACATTCACTAGTAGGAGGGAGAAAAACATCACAGGGTGGTGCGCATTGTATGGTGTGTGTTACATTACATTCACTAATAGGAGGGAGAAAAACATCACGGGGTTGTTGCGCATTGTATGGGTGTGTGTTACATTACATTCACTAGTAGGAGTGAGAAAAACATCACGGGGTGGTGCGCATTGTATGGGTGTGTGTTACATGACATTCACTGGTAGGAGTGAGAAAAACATCACGGGGTGGTGCGCATTGTATGGGTGTGTGTTACATGACATTCACTAGTAGGAGTGAGAAAAACATCACGGGGTGGTGCGCATTGTATGGGTGTGTGTTACATGACATTCACTAGTAGGATTGAGAAAAACATCACGGGGTGGTGCGCATTGTATGGGTGTGTGTTACATTAGATTCACTAGTAGGAGTGAGAAAAACATCACGGGGTGGTGCGCATTGTATGGGTGTGTGTTACATTACTTTCACTAGTAGGAGGGAGAAAAACATCACGGGGTGGTGCGCATTGTATGGGTGTGTGTTACATTACATTCACTAGTAGGAGTGAGAAAAACATCACGGGTGGTGCGCATTGTATGGGTGTGTGTTACATTAGATTCACTAGTAGGAGTGAGAAAAACATCACGGGGTGGTGCGCATTGTATGGGTGTGTGTTACATTACATTCACTAGTAGAAGTGAGAAAAACATCACGGGGTGGTGCACATTGTATGGGTGTGAGTTACATTACATTCACTCGTAGGAGTGAGAAAAACATCACGGGGTGGTGCGCATTGTATGGGTGTGTGTTACATTACATTCACTAGTAGGAGTGAGAAAAACATCACGGGGTGTTGCGCATTGTATGGGTGTGTGTTACATTACATTCACTCGTAGGAGTGAGAAAAACATCACGGGGTGGTGCGCATTGTATGGGTGTGTGTTACATTACATTCACTCGTAGGAGTGAGAAAAACATCACGGGGTGGTGCGCATTGTATGGGTGTGTGTTACATTACATTCACTCGTAGGAGTGAGAAAAACATCACGGGGTCGTGCGCATTGTATGGGTGTGTGTTACATTAGATTCACTAGTAGGAGTGAGAAAAACATCACGGGGTGGTGCGCATTGTATGGGTGTGTGTTACATTAGATACACTAGTAGGAGTGAGAAAAACATCACGGGGTGGTGCGCATTGTATGGGTGTGTGTTACATTACATTCACTAGTAGGAGTGAGAAAAACATCACGGGATGGTGCGCATTGTATGGGTGTGTGTTACATTAGATTCACTAGTAGGAGTGTGAAAAACATCACGGGGTGGTGCGCATTGTATGGGTGTGTGTTACATTACATTCACTAGTAGCAGTGAGAGAAACATCACGGGGTGGTGCGCATTGTATGGGTGTGTGTTACATTACATTCACTTGTAGCAGTGAGAGAAACATCACGGCGTGGTGCGCATTGTATGGGTGTGTGTTACATGACATTCACTAGTAGGAGTGAGAGAAACATCACGGGGTGGTGCGCATTGTATGGGTGTGTGTTACATGACATTCACTAGTAGGAGTGAGAGAAACATCACGGGGTGGTGCGCATTGTATGGGTGTCTGTTACATTACATTCACTAGTAGGAGTGAGAGAAACATCACGGGGTGGTGCGCATTGTATGGGTGTGTGTTACATTACATTCACTAGTAGGAGTGAGAGAAACATCACAGGGTGGTGCGCTTTGTATGGGTGTGTGTTACATTACATTGACTAGTAGGAGTGAGAGAAACATCACGGGGTGGTTCGCATTGTATGGGTGTGTGTTACATTACATTGACTAGTAGGAGTGAGAGAAACATCACGTGGTGTTGCGCATTGTATGGGTGTGTGTTACATTACACTCACTAGTAGGAGTGAGAGAAACATCAGGGGGTGGTGCGCATTGTATGGGTGTGTGTTACATTACATTCACTAGGAGGAGTGAGAGAAACATCACGGGGTGGTGCGCATTGTATGGGTGTGTGTTACATTACATTCACTAGTAGGAGTGAGAGAAACATCACGGGGTTTTGCGCATTGTATGGGTGTGTGTTACATTACATTCACTAGTAGGAGTGAGAGAAACATCACGGGGTGGTGCGCATTGTATGGGTGTGTGTTACATTACATTCACTAGTAGGAGTGAGAGAAACATCACGGGGTGGTGCGCATTGTATGGGTGTGTGTTACATTACATTCACTAGTAGTAGTGAGAGAAACATCACGGGGTGGTGCGCATTGTATGGGTGTGTGTTACATTACATTCACTGGTACCAGTGAGAGAAACATCACGGGGTGGTGCGCATTGTATGGGTGTGTGTTACATTACATTCACTGGTAGGAGTGAGAGAAACATCACGGGGTGGTGCGCATTGTATGGGTGTGTGTTACATTACATTCACTGGTATGAGTGAGAAAAACATCACGGGGTGGTGCGCATTGTATGGGTGTGTTTTACATTACATTCACTGGTAGGAGTGAGAAAAACATCACGGGGTGGTGCGCATTGTATGGGTGTGTTTTACATTACATTCACTGGTAGGAGTGAGAAAAACATCACGGGGTGGTGCGCATTGTATGGGTGTGTGTTACATTACATTCACTAGTAGGAGTGAGAAAAACATCACGGGGTGGTGCGCATTGTATGAGTGTGTGTTACATTACATTCACTAGTAGGAGGGAGAAAAACATCACGGGGTGGTGCGCATTGTATGGGTGTGTGTTACATTACATTCACTAGTAGGAGGGAGAAAAACATCACAGGGTGGTGCGCATTGTATGGTGTGTGTTACATTACATTCACTAGTAGGAGGGAGAAAAACATCACGGGGTGGTGCGCATTGTATGGGTGTGTGTTACATTACATTCACTAGTAGGAGTGAGAAAAACATCACGGGGTGGTGCGCATTGTATGGGTGTGTGTTACATGACATTCACTGGTAGGAGTGAGAAAAACATCACGGGGTGGTGCGCATTGTATGGGTGTGTGTTACATGACATTCACTAGTAGGAGTGAGAAAAACATCACGGGGTGGTGCGCATTGTATGGGTGTGTGTTACATGACATTCACTAGTAGGATTGAGAAAAATATCACGGGGTGGTGCGCATTGTATGGGTGTGTGTTACATTAGATTCACTAGTAGGAGTGAGAAAAACATCACGGGGTGGTGCGCATTGTATGGGTGTGTGTTACATTACTTTCACTAGTAGGAGTGAGAAAAACATCACGGGGTGGTGCGCATTGTATGGGTGTGTGTTACATTACATTCACTAGTAGGAGTGAGAAAAACATCACGGGTGGTGCGCATTGTATGGGTGTGTTTTACATTAGATTCACTAGTAGGAGTGAGAAAAACATCACGGGGTGGTGCGCATTGTATGGGTGTGTGTTACATTACATTCACTAGTAGGAGTGAGAAAAACATCACGGGGTGGTGCACATTGTATGGGTGTGAGTTACATTACATTCACTCGTAGGAGTGAGAAAAACATCACGGGGTGGTGCGCATTGTATGGGTGTGTGTTACATTACATTCACTAGTAGGAGTGAGAAAAACATCACGGGGTGGTGCGCATTGTATGGGTGTGTGTTACATTACATTCACTCGTAGGAGTGAGAAAAACATCACGGGGTGGTGCGCATTGTATGGGTGTGTGTTACATTACATTCACTCATAGGAGTGAGAAAAACATCACGGGGTGGTGCGCATTGTATGGGTGTGTGTTACATTACATTCACTCGTAGGAGTGAGAAAAACATCACGGGGTCGTGCGCATTGTATGGGTGTGTGTTACATTAGATTCACTAGTAGGAGTGAGAAAAACATCACGGGGTGGTGCGCATTGTATGGGTGTGTGTTACATTAGATACACTAGTAGGAGTGAGAAAAACATCATGGGGTGGTGCGCATTGTATGGGTGTGTGTTACATTACATTCACTAGTAGGAGTGAGAAAAACATCACGGGATGGTGCGCATTGTATGGGTGTGTGTTACATTAGATTCACTAGTAGGAGTGTGAAAAACATCACGGGGTGGTGCGCATTGTATGGGTGTGTGTTACATTACATTCACTAGTAGCAGTGAGAGAAACATCACGGGGTGGTGCGCATTGTATGGGTGTGTGTTACATTACATTCACTTGTAGCAGTGAGAGAAACATCACGGCGTGGTGCGCATTGTATGGGTGTGTGTTACATGACATTCACTAGTAGGAGTGAGAGAAACATCACGGGGTGGTGTGCATTGTATGGGTGTGTGTTACATGACATTCACTAGTAGGAGTGAGAGAAACATCACGGGGTGGTGCGCATTGTATGGGTGTGTGTTACATTACATTCACTAGTAGGAGTGAGAGAAACATCACGGGGTGGTGCGCATTGTATGGGTGTGTGTTACATTACATTCACTAGTAGGAGTGAGAGAAACATCACAGGGTGGTGCGCTTTGTATGGGTGTGTGTTACATTACATTGACTAGTAGGAGTGAGAGAAACATCACGGGGTGGTTCGCATTGTATGGGTGTGTGTTACATTACATTGACTAGTAGGAGTGAGAGAAACATCACGTGGTGTTGCGCATTGTATGGGTGTGTGTTACATTACACTCACTAGTAGGAGTGAGAGAAACATCAGGGGGTGGTGCGCATTGTATGGGTGTGTGTTACATTACATTCACTAGGAGGAGTGAGAGAAACATCACGGGGTGGTGCGCATTGTATGGGTGTGTGTTACATTACATTCACTAGTAGGAGTGAGAGAAACATCACGGGGTTTTGCGCATTGTATGGGTGTGTGTTACATTACATTCACTAGTAGGAGTGAGAGAAACATCACGGGGTGGTGCGCATTGTATGGGTGTGTGTTACATTACATTCACTAGTAGGAGTGAGAGAAACATCACGGGGTGGTGCGCATTGTATGGGTGTGTGTTACATTACATTCACTGGTAGGAGTGAGAGAAACATCACGGGGTGGTGCGCATTGTATGGGTGTGTGTTACATTACATTCACTGGTATGAGTGAGAGAAACATCACGGGGTGGTGCGCATTGTATGGGTGTGTGTTACATTACATTCACTGGTAGGAGTGAGAGAAACATCACGGGGTGGTGCGCATTGTATGGGTGTGTGTTACATTACATTCACTGGTAGGAGTGAGAAAAACATCACGGGGTGGTGCGCATTGTATGGGTGTGTGTTACATTACATTCACTGGTAGGAGTGAGAAAAACATCACGGGGTGGTGCGCATTGTATGGGTGTGTGTTACATTACATTCACTGGTAGGAGTGAGAAAAACATCACGGGGTGGTGCGCATTGTATGGGTGTGTGTTACATTACATTCACTAGTAGGAGTGAGAAAAACATCACGGTGTGGTGCGCATTGTATGGGTGTGTGTTACATTACATTCACTAGTAGGAGGGAGAAAAACATCACAGGGTGGTGCGCATTGTATGGGTGTGTGTTACATTACATTCACTAGTAGGAGGGAGAAAAACATCACAGGGTGGTGCGCATTGTATGGTGTGTGTTCCATTACATTCACTAGTAGGAGGGAGAAAAACATCACAGGGTGGTGCGCATTGTATGGTGTGTATTACATTACAATCACTAGTAGGAGGGAGAAAAACATCACGGGGTGGTGCGCCTTGTATGGGTGTGTGTTACATTACATTCACTAGTAGGAGTGAGAAAAACATCACGGGGTGGTGCGCATTGTATGGGTGTGTGTTACATGACATTCACTAGTAGGAGTGAGAAAAACATCACGGGGTGGTGCGCATTGTATGGGTGTGTGTTACATGACATTCACTAGTAGGAGTGAGAAAAACATCACGGGGTGGTGCGCATTGTATGGGTGTGTGTTACATGACATTCACTAGTAGGAGGGAGAAAAACATCACGGGGTGGTGCGCATTGTATGGGTGTGTGTTACATTACATTCACTAGTAGGAGTGAGAAAAACATCACGGGGTGGTGCGCATTGTATGGGTGTGTGTTACATTACATTCACTACTAGGAGGGAGAAAAACATCACGGGGTGGTGCGCATTGTATGGGTGTGTGTTACATTACATTCACTAGTAGGAGGGAGAAAAACATCACGGGGTGGTGCGCATTGTATGGTGTGTGTTACATTACATTCACTAGTAGGAGTGAGAAAAACATCACGGGGTGGTGCGCATTGTATGGGTGTGTGTTACATTACTTTCACTAGTAGGAGTGAGAAAAACATCACGGGGTGGTGCGCATTGTATGGGTGTGTGTTACATTACATTCACTAGTAGGAGTGAGAAAAACATCACGGGTGGTGCGCATTGTATGGGTGTGTGTTACATTAGATTCACTAGTAGGAGTGAGAAAAACATCACGGGGTGGTGCGCATTGTATGGGTGTGTGTTACATTACATTCACTAGTAGGAGTGAGAAAAACATCACGGGGTGGTGCACATTGTATGGGTGTGTGTTACATTACATTCACTCGTAGGAGTGAGAAAAACATCACGGGGTGGTGCGCATTGTATGGGTGTGTGTTACATTAGATTCACTCGTAGGAGTGAGAAAAACATCACGGGGTGGTGCGCATTGTATGGGTGTGTGTTACATTAGATTCACTCGTAGGAGTGAGAAAAACATCACGGTGTGGTACGCATTGTATGGGTGTGTGTTACATTACATTCACTCGTAGGAGTGAGAAAAACATCACGGGGTGGTGCGCATTGTATGGGTGTGTGTTACATTACATTCACTCGTAGGAGTGAGAAAAACATCACGGGATGGTGCGCATTGTATGGGTGTGTGTTACATTAGATTCACTAGTAGGAGTGTGAAAAACATCACGGGGTGGTGCGCATTGTATGGGTGTGTGTTACATTACATTCACTAGTAGCAGTGAGAGAAACATCACGGGGTGGTGCGCATTGTATGTGTGTGTGTTACATTACATTCACTTGTAGCAGTGAGAGAAACATCACGGGGTGGTGCGCATTGTATGGGTGTGTGTTACATTACATTCACTAGTAGGAGTGAGAGAAACATCACGGGGTGGTGCGCATTGTATGGGTGTGTGTTACATTACATTCACTAGTAGGAGTGAGAGAAACATCACAGGGTGGTGCGCTTTGTATGGGTGTGTGTTACATTACATTGACTAGTAGGAGTGAGAGAAATATCACGGGGTGGTTCGCATTGTATGGGTGTGTGTTACATTACATTGACTAGTAGGAGTGAGAGAAACATCACGTGGTGTTGCGCATTGTATGGGTGTGTGTTACATTACACTCACTAGTAGGAGTCAGAGAAACATCAGGGGGTGGTGCGCATTGTATGGGTGTGTGTTACATTACATTCACTAGGAGGAGTGAGAGAAACATCACGGGGTGGTGCGCATTGTATGGGTGTGTGTTACATTACATTCACGAGTAGGAGTGAGAGAAACATCACGGGGTTTTGCGCATTGTATGGGTGTGTGTTACATTACATTCACTAATAGGAGTGAGAGAAACATCACGGGGTGGTGCGCATTGTATGGGTGTGTGTTACATTACATTCACTAGTAGGAGTG
This sequence comes from Cavia porcellus, assembly GCF_034190915.1. Lineage (NCBI taxonomy): Eukaryota > Metazoa > Chordata > Mammalia > Rodentia > Caviidae > Cavia > Cavia porcellus. The sequence continues at coordinate 159,393 of NW_026947697.1, read as the reverse complement.
AGAGAAACATCACGGGGTGGTGCGCATTGTATGGGTGTGTGTTACATTACATTCACTAGTAGTAGTGAGAGAAACATCACGGGGTGGTGCGCATTGTATGGGTGTGTGTTACATTAAATTCACTGGTAGCAGTGAGAGAAACATCACGGGGTGGTGCGCATTGTATGGGTGTGTGTTACATTACATTCACTGGTAGGAGTGAGAGAAACATCACGGGGTGGTGCGCATTGTATGGGTGTGTGTTACATTACATTCACTGGTATGAGTGAGAGAAACATCACGGGGTGGTGCGCATTGTATGGGTGTGTGTTACATTACGTTCACTGGTAGGAGTGAGAGAAACATCACGGGGTGGTGCGCATTGTATGGGTGTGTGTTACATTACATTCACTGGTAGGAGTGAGAAAAACATCACGGGGTGGTGCGCATTGTATGGGTGTGTGTTACATTACATTCACTAGTAGGAGTGAGAAAAACATCACGGGGTGGTGCGCATTGTATGGGTGTGTGTTACATTACATTCACTAGTAGGAGGGAGAAAAACATCACGGGGTGGTGCGCATTGTATGGGTGTGTGTTACATTACATTCACTAGTAGGAGGGAGAAAAACATCACAGGGTGGTGCGCATTGTATGGTGTGTGTTACATTACATTCACTAGTAGGAGGGAGAAAAACATCACAGGGTGGTGCGCATTGTATGGTGTGTATTACATTACAATCACTATTAGGAGGGAGAAAAACATCACGGGGTGGTGCGCCTTGTATGGGTGTGTGTTACATTACATTCACTAGTAGGAGTGAGAAAAACATCACGGGGTGGTGCGCATTGTATGGGTGTGTGTTACATGACATTCACTAGTAGGAGTGAGAAAAACATCATGTGGTGGTGCGCATTGTATGGGTGTGTGTTACATGACATTCACTAGTAGGAGTGAGAAAAACATCACGGGGTGGTGCGCATTGTATGGGTGTGTGTTACATGACATTCACTAGTAGGAGGGAGAAAAACATCACGGGGTGGTGCGCATTGTATGGGTGTGTGTTACATTACATTCACTAGTAGGAGTGAGAAAAACATCACGGGGTGGTGCGCATTGTATGGGTGTGTGTTACATTACATTCACTAGTAGGAGGGAGAAAAACATCACGGGGTGGTGCGCATTGTATGGGTGTGTGTTACATTACATTCACTAGTAGGAGGGAGAAAAACATCACGGGGTGGTGCGCATTGTATGGTGTGTGTTACATTACATTCACTAGTAGGAGTGAGAAAAACATCACGGGGTGGTGCGCATTGTATGGGTGTGTGTTACATTACTTTCACTAGTAGGAGTGAGAAAAACATCACGGGGGTGGTGGTGCGCATTGTATGGGTGTGTGTTACATTACATTCACTAGTAGGAGTGAGAAAAACATCACGGGTGGTGCGCATTGTATGGGTGTGTGTTACATTAGATTCACTAGTAGGAGTGAGAAAAACATCACGGGGTGGTGCGCATTGTATGGGTGTGTGTTACATTACATTCACTAGTAGGAGTGAGAAAAACATCACGGGGTGGTGCACATTGTATGGGTGTGTGTTACATTACATTCACTCATAGGAGTGAGAAAAACATCACGGGGTGGTGCGCATTGTATGGGTGTGTGTTACATTACATTCACTCGTAGGAGTGAGAAAAACATCACGGGGTGGTGCGCATTGTATGGGTGTGTGTTACATTAGATTCAATAGTAGGAGTGAGAAAAACATCACGGGATGGTGTGCATTGTATGGGTGTGTGTTACATTAGATTCACTAGTAGGAGTGTGAAAAACATCACGGGGTGGTGCGCATTGTATGGGTGTGTGTTACATTACATTCACTAGTAGCAGTGAGAAAAACATCACGGGGTGGTGTGCATTGTATGGGTGTGTGTTACATTACATTCTCTTGTAGCAGTGAGAAAAACATCACGGGGTGGTGCGCATTGTATGGGTGTGTGTTACATTACATTCACTAGTAGGAGTGAGAGAAACATCACGGTGTGGTGCGCCTTGTATGGGTGTGTGTTACATTACATTCACTAGTAGGAGTGAGAGAAACATCATGGGGTGGTGCGCATTGTATGGGTGTGTGTTACATTACATTCACTAGTAGGAGTGAGAGAAACATCACGGGGTGGTGCGCTTTGTATGGGTTTGTGTTACATTACATTGACTAGTAGGAGTGAGAGAAGCATCACGGGGTGGTGCGCATTGTATGGGTGTGTGTTACATGACATTCACTAGTAGGAGGGAGAAAAACATCACGGGGTGGTGCGCATTGTATGGGTGTGTGTTACATTACATTCACTAGTAGGAGTGAGAAAAACATCACGGGGTGGTGCGCATTGTATGGGTGTGTGTTACATTACATTCACTACTAGGAGGGAGAAAAACATCACGGGGTGGTGCGCATTGTATGGGTGTGTGTTACATTAGATTCACTAGTAGGAGTGAGAAAAACATCACGGGGTGGTGCGCATTGTATGGGTGTGTGTTACATTACATTCACTAGTAGGAGTGAGAAAAACATCACGGGTTGGTGCACATTGTATGGGTGTGTGTTACATTACATTCACTCGTAGGAGTGAGAAAAACATCACGGGGTGGTGCGCATTGTATGGGTGTGTGTTACATTAGATTCACTCGTAGGAGTGAGAAAAACATCACGGGGTGGTGCGCATTGTATGGGTGTGTGTTACATTAGATTCACTCGTAGGAGTGAGAAAAACATCACGGGCTGGTGCGCATTGTATGGGTGTGTGTTACATTACATTCACTCGTAGGAGTGAGAAAAACATCACGGGGTGGTGCGCATTGTATGGGTGTGTGTTACATTACATTCACTCGTAGGAGTGAGAAAAACATCACGGGATGGTGCGCATTGTATGGGTGTGTGTTACATTAGATTCACTAGTAGGAGTGTGAAAAACATCACGGGGTGCTGCGCATTGTATGGGTGTGTGTTACATTACATTCACTAGTACCAGTGAGAGAAACATCACGGGGTGGTGCGCATTGTATGCGTGTGTGTTACATTACATTCACTTGTAGCAGTGAGAGAAACATCACGGGGTGGTGCGCATTGTATGGGTGTGTGTTACATTACATTCACTAGTAGGAGTGAGAGAAACATCACGGGGTGGTGCGCATTGTATGGGTGTGTGTTACATTACATTCACTAGTAGGAGTGAGAGAAACATCACAGGGTGGTGCGCTTTGTATGGGTGTGTGTTACATTACATTGACTAGTAGGAGTGAGAGAAATATCACGGGGTGGTTCGCATTGTATGGGTGTGTGTTACATTACATTGACTAGTAGGAGTGAGAGAAACATCACGTGGTGTTGCGCATTGTATGGGTGTGTGTTATATTACACTCACTAGTAGGAGTGAGAGAAACATCAGGGGGTGGTGCGCATTGTATGGGTGTGTGTTACATTACATTCACTAGGAGGAGTGAGAGAAACATCACGGGGTGGTGCGCATTGTATGGGTGTGTGTTACATTACATTCACTAGTAGCAGTGAGAGAAACATCACGGGGTGGTGCGCATTGTATGCGTGTGTGTTACATTACATTCACTTGTAGCAGTGAGAGAAACATCACGGGGTGGTGCGCATTGTATGGGTGTGTGTTACATTACATTCACTAGTAGGAGTGAGAGAAACATCACGGGGTGGTGCGCATTGTATGGGTGTGTGTTACATTACATTCACTAGTAGGAGTGAGAGAAACATCACAGGGTGGTGCGCTTTGTATGGGTGTGTGTTACATTACATTGACTAGTAGGAGTGAGAGAAATATCACGGGGTGGTTCGCATTGTATGGGTGTGTGTTACATTACATTGACTAGTAGGAGTGAGAGAAACATCACGTGGTGTTGCGCATTGTATGGGTGTGTGTTACATTACACTCACTAGTAGGAGTGAGAGAAACATCAGGGGGTGGTGCGCATTGTATGGGTGTGTGTTACATTACATTCACTAGGAGGAGTGAGAGAAACATCACGGGGAGGTGCGCATTGTATGGGTGTGTGTTACATTACATTCACTAGTAGGAGTGAGAGAAACATCACGGGGTTTTGCGCATTGTATGGGTGTGTGTTACATTACATTCACTAGTAGGAGTGAGAGAAACATCACGGGGTGGTGCGCATTGTATGGGTGTGTGTTACATTACATTCACTAGTAGTAGTGAGAGAAACATCACGGGGTGGTGCGCATTGTATGGGTGTGTGTTACATTAAATTCACTGGTAGCAGTGAGAGAAACATCACGGGGTGGTGCGCATTGTATGGGTGTGTGTTACATTACATTCACTGGTAGGAGTGAGAGAAACATCACGGGGTGGTGCGCATTGTATGGGTGTGTGTTACATTACATTCACTGGTATGAGTGAGAGAAACATCACGGGGTGGTGCGCATTGTATGGGTGTGTGTTACATTACATTCACTGGTAGGAGTGAGAGAAACATCACGGGGTGGTGCGCATTGTATGGGTGTGTGTTACATTACATTCACTGGTAGGAGTGAGAAAAACATCACGGGGTGGTGCGCATTGTATGGGTGTGTGTTACATTACATTCACTAGTAGGATGGAGAAAAACATCACGGGGTGGTGCGCATTGTATGGGTGTGTGTTACATTACATTCACTAGTAGGAGGGAGAAAAACATCACAGGGTGGTGCGCATTGTATGGTGTGTGTTACATTACATTCACTAGTAGGAGGGAGAAAAACATCACAGGGTGGTGCGCATTGTATGGTGTGTATTACATTACAATCACTATTAGGAGGGAGAAAAACATCACGGGGTGGTGTGCCTTGTATGGGTGTGTGTTACATTACATTCACTAGTAGGAGTGAGAAAAACATCACGGGGTGGTGCGCATTGTATGGGTGTGTGTTACATGACATTCACTAGTAGGAGTGAGAAAAACATCATGGGGTGGTGCGCATTGTATGGGTGTGTGTTACATGACATTCACTAGTAGGAGTGAGAAAAACATCACGGGGTGGTGCGCATTGTATGGGTGTGTGTTACATGACATTCACTAGTAGGAGGGAGAAAAACATCACGGGGTGGTGCGCATTGTATGGGTGTGTGTTACATTACATTCACTAGTAGGAGTGAGAAAAACATCACGGGGTGGTGCGCATTGTATGGGTGTGTGTTACATTACATTCACTAGTAGGAGGGAGAAAAACATCACGGGGTGGTGCGCATTGTATGGGTGTGTGTTACATTACATTCACTAGTAGGAGGGAGAAAAACATCACGGGGTGGTGCGCATTGTATGGTGTGTGTTACATTACATTCACTAGTAGGAGTGAGAAAAACATCACGGGGTGGTGCGCATTGTATGGGTGTGTGTTACATTACTTTCACTAGTAGGAGTGAGAAAAACATCACGGGGGTGGTGGTGCGCATTGTATGGGTGTGTGTTACATTACATTCACTAGTAGGAGTGAGAAAAACATCACGGGTGGTGCGCATTGTATGGGTGTGTGTTACATTAGATTCACTAGTAGGAGTGAGAAAAACATCACGGGGTGGTGCGCATTGTATGGGTGTGTGTTACATTACATTCACTAGTAGGAGTGAGAAAAACATCACGGGGTGGTGCACATTGTATGGGTGTGTGTTACATTACATTCACTCATAGGAGTGAGAAAAACATCACGGGGTGGTGCGCATTGTATGGGTGTGTGTTACATTACATTCACTCGTAGGAGTGAGAAAAACATCACGGGGTGGTGCGCATTGTATGGGTGTGTGTTACATTAGATTCACTAGTAGGAGTGAGAAAAACATCACGGGATGGTGTGCATTGTATGGGTGTGTGTTACATTAGATTCACTAGTAGGAGTGTGAAAAACATCACGGGGTGGTGCGCATTGTATGGGTGTGTGTTACATTACATTCACTAGTAGCAGTGAGAAAAACATCACGGGGTGGTGTGCATTGTATGGGTGTGTGTTACATTACATTCTCTTGTAGCAGTGAGAAAAACATCACGGGGTGGTGCGCATTGTATGGGTGTGTGTTACATTACATTCACTAGTAGGAGTGAGAGAAACATCACGGTGTGGTGCGCCTTGTATGGGTGTGTGTTACATTACATTCACTAGTAGGAGTGAGAGAAACATCATGGGGTGGTGCGCATTGTATGGGTGTGTGTTACATTACATTCACTAGTAGGAGTGAGAGAAACATCACGGGGTGGTGCGCTTTGTATGGGTTTGTGTTACATTACATTGACTAGTAGGAGTGAGAGAAACATCACGGGGTGGTGCGCATTGTATGGGTGTGTGTTACATGACATTCACTAGTAGGAGGGAGAAAAACATCACGGGGTGGTGCGCATTGTATGGGTGTGTGTTACATTACATTCACTACTAGGAGTGAGAAAAACATCACGGGGTGGTGCGCATTGTATGGGTGTGTGTTACATTACATTCACTACTAGGAGGGAGAAAAACATCACGGGGTGGTGCGCATTGTATGGGTGTGTGTTACATTAGATTCACTAGTAGGAGTGAGAAAAACATCACGGGGTGGTGCGCATTGTATGGGTGTGTGTTACATTACATTCACTAGTAGGAGTGAGAAAAACATCACGGGGTGGTGCACATTGTATGGGTGTGTGTTACATTACATTCACTCGTAGGAGTGAGAAAAACATCACGGGGTGGTGCGCATTGTATGGGTGTGTGTTACATTAGATTCACTCGTAGGAGTGAGAAACACATCATGGGGTGGTGCGCATTGTATGGGTGTGTGTTACATTAGATTCACTCGTAGGAGTGAGAAAAACATCACGGGGTGGTGCGCATTGTATGGGTGTGTGTTACATTACATTCACTCGTAGGAGTGAGAAAAACATCACGGGGTGGTGCGCATTGTATGGGTGTGTGTTACATTACATTCACTCGTAGGAGTGAGAAAAACATCACGGGATGGTGCGCATTGTATGGGTGTGTGTTACATTAGATTCACTAGTAGGAGTGTGAAAAACATCACGGGGTGGTGCGCATTGTATGGGTGTGTGTTACATTACATTCACTAGTAGCAGTGAGAGAAACATCACGGGGTGGTGCGCATTGTATGCGTGTGTGTTACATTACATTCACTTGTAGCAGTGAGAGAAACATCACGGGGTGGTGCGCATTGTATGGGTGTGTGTTACATTACATTCACTAGTAGGAGTGAGAGAAACATCACGGGGTGGTGCGCATTGTATGGGTGTGTGTTACATTACATTCACTAGTAGGAGTGAGAAAAACATCACGGGGTGGTGCGCATTGTATGGTTGTGTGTTACATTTCATTCACTACTAGGAGGGAGAAAAACATCACGGGGTGGTGCGCATTGTATGGGTGTGTGTTACATTAGATTCACTAGTAGGAGTGAGAAAAACATCACGGGGTGGTGCGCATTGTATGGGTGTGTGTTACATTACATTCACTAGTAGGAGTGAGAAAAACATCACGGGTTGGTGCACATTGTATGGGTGTGTGTTACATTACATTCACTCGTAGGAGTGAGAAAAACATCACGGGGTGGTGCGCATTGTATGGGTGTGTGTTACATTAGATTCACTCGTAGGAGTGAGAAAAACATCACGGGGTGGTGCGCATTGTATGGGTGTGTGTTACATTAGATTCACTCGTAGGAGTGAGAAAAACATCACGGGCTGGTGCGCATTGTATGGGTGTGTGTTACATTACATTCACTCGTAGGAGTGAGAAAAACATCACGGGGTGGTGCGCATTGTATGGGTGTGTGTTACATTACATTCACTCGTAGGAGTGAGAAAAACATCACGGGATGGTGCGCATTGTATGGGTGTGTGTTACATTAGATTCACTAGTAGGAGTGTGAAAAACATCACGGGGTGCTGCACATTGTATGGGTGTGTGTTACATTACATTCACTAGTACCAGTGAGAGAAACATCACGGGGTGGTGCGCATTGTATGCGTGTGTGTTACATTACATTCACTTGTAGCAGTGAGAGAAACATCACGGGGTGGTGCGCATTGTATGGGTGTGTGTTCCATTACATTCACTAGTAGGAGTGAGAGAAACATCACGGGGTGGTGCGCATTGTATGGGTGTGTGTTACATTACATTCACTAGTAGGAGTGAGAGAAACATCACAGGGTGGTGCGCTTTGTATGGGTGTGTGTTACATTACATTGACTAGTAGGAGTGAGAGAAATATCACGGGGTGGTTCGCATTGTATGGGTGTGTGTTACATTACATTGACTAGTAGGAGTGAGAGAAACATCACGTGGTGTTGCGCATTGTATGGGTGTGTGTTACATTACACTCACTAGTAGGAGTGAGAGAAACATCAGGGGGTGGTGCGCATTGTATGGGTGTGTGTTACATTACATTCACTAGTAGGAGGGAGAAAAACATCACGGGGTGGTGCGCATTGTATGGGTGTGTGTTACATTACATTCACTAGTAGGAGGGAGAAAAACATCACGGGGTGGTGCGCATTGTATGGTGTGTGTTACATTACATTCACTAGTAGGAGTGAGAAAAACATCACGGGGTGGTGCGCATTGTATGGGTGTGTGTTACATTACTTTCACTAGTAGGAGTGAGAAAAACATCACGGGGGTGGTGGTGCGCATTGTATGGGTGTGTGTTACATTACATTCACTAGTAGGAGTGAGAAAAACATCACGGGTGGTGCGCATTGTATGGGTGTGTGTTACATTAGATTCACTAGTAGGAGTGAGAAAAACATCACGGGGTGGTGCGCATTGTATGGGTGTGTGTTACATTACATTCACTAGTAGGAGTGAGAAAAACATCACGGGGTGGTGCACATTGTATGGGTGTGTGTTACATTACATTCACTCATAGGAGTGAGAAAAACATCACGGGGTGGTGCGCATTGTATGGGTGTGTGTTACATTACATTCACTCGTAGGAGTGAGAAAAACATCACGGGGTGGTGCGCATTGTATGGGTGTGTGTTACATTAGATTCAATAGTAGGAGTGAGAAAAACATCACGGGATGGTGTGCATTGTATGGGTGTGTGTTACATTAGATTCACTAGTAGGAGTGTGAAAAACATCACGGGGTGGTGCGCATTGTATGGGTGTGTGTTACATTACATTCACTAGTAGCAGTGAGAAAAACATCACGGGGTGGTGTGCATTGTATGGGTGTGTGTTACATTACATTCTCTTGTAGCAGTGAGAAAAACATCACGGGGTGGTGCGCATTGTATGGGTGTGTGTTACATTACATTCACTAGTAGGAGTGAGAGAAACATCACGGTGTGGTGCGCCTTGTATGGGTGTGTGTTACATTACATTCACTAGTAGGAGTGAGAGAAACATCATGGGGTGGTGCGCATTGTATGGGTGTGTGTTACATTACATTCACTAGTAGGAGTGAGAGAAACATCACGGGGTGGTGCGCTTTGTATGGGTTTGTGTTACATTACATTGACTAGTAGGAGTGAGAGAAGCATCACGGGGTGGTGCGCATTGTATGGGTGTGTGTTACATGACATTCACTAGTAGGAGGGAGAAAAACATCACGGGGTGGTGCGCATTGTATGGGTGTGTGTTACATTACATTCACTAGTAGGAGTGAGAAAAACATCACGGGGTGGTGCGCATTGTATGGGTGTGTGTTACATTACATTCACTACTAGGAGGGAGAAAAACATCACGGGGTGGTGCGCATTGTATGGGTGTGTGTTACATTAGATTCACTAGTAGGAGTGAGAAAAACATCACGGGGTGGTGCGCATTGTATGGGTGTGTGTTACATTACATTCACTAGTAGGAGTGAGAAAAACATCACGGGTTGGTGCACATTGTATGGGTGTGTGTTACATTACATTCACTCGTAGGAGTGAGAAAAACATCACGGGGTGGTGCGCATTGTATGGGTGTGTGTTACATTAGATTCACTCGTAGGAGTGAGAAAAACATCACGGGGTGGTGCGCATTGTATGGGTGTGTGTTACATTAGATTCACTCGTAGGAGTGAGAAAAACATCACGGGCTGGTGCGCATTGTATGGGTGTGTGTTACATTACATTCACTCGTAGGAGTGAGAAAAACATCACGGGGTGGTGCGCATTGTATGGGTGTGTGTTACATTACATTCACTCGTAGGAGTGAGAAAAACATCACGGGATGGTGCGCATTGTATGGGTGTGTGTTACATTAGATTCACTAGTAGGAGTGTGAAAAACATCACGGGGTGCTGCGCATTGTATGGGTGTGTGTTACATTACATTCACTAGTACCAGTGAGAGAAACATCACGGGGTGGTGCGCATTGTATGCGTGTGTGTTACATTACATTCACTTGTAGCAGTGAGAGAAACATCACGGGGTGGTGCGCATTGTATGGGTGTGTGTTACATTACATTCACTAGTAGGAGTGAGAGAAACATCACGGGGTGGTGCGCATTGTATGGGTGTGTGTTACATTACATTCACTAGTAGGAGTGAGAGAAACATCACAGGGTGGTGCGCTTTGTATGGGTGTGTGTTACATTACATTGACTAGTAGGAGTGAGAGAAATATCACGGGGTGGTTCGCATTGTATGGGTGTGTGTTACATTACATTGACTAGTAGGAGTGAGAGAAACATCACGTGGTGTTGCGCATTGTATGGGTGTGTGTTATATTACACTCACTAGTAGGAGTGAGAGAAACATCAGGGGGTGGTGCGCATTGTATGGGTGTGTGTTACATTACATTCACTAGGAGGAGTGAGAGAAACATCACGGGGTGGTGCGCATTGTATGGGTGTGTGTTACATTACATTCACTAGTAGCAGTGAGAGAAACATCACGGGGTGGTGCGCATTGTATGCGTGTGTGTTACATTACATTCACTTGTAGCAGTGAGAGAAACATCACGGGGTGGTGCGCATTGTATGGGTGTGTGTTACATTACATTCACTAGTAGGAGTGAGAGAAACATCACGGGGTGGTGCGCATTGTATGGGTGTGTGTTACATTACATTCACTAGTAGGAGTGAGAGAAACATCACAGGGTGGTGCGCTTTGTATGGGTGTGTGTTACATTACATTGACTAGTAGGAGTGAGAGAAATATCACGGGGTGGTTCGCATTGTATGGGTGTGTGTTACATTACATTGACTAGTAGGAGTGAGAGAAACATCACGTGGTGTTGCGCATTGTATGGGTGTGTGTTACATTACACTCACTAGTAGGAGTGAGAGAAACATCAGGGGGTGGTGCGCATTGTATGGGTGTGTGTTACATTACATTCACTAGGAGGAGTGAGAGAAACATCACGGGGAGGTGCGCATTGTATGGGTGTGTGTTACATTACATTCACTAGTAGGAGTGAGAGAAACATCACGGGGTTTTGCGCATTGTATGGGTGTGTGTTACATTACATTCACTAGTAGGAGTGAGAGAAACATCACGGGGTGGTGCGCATTGTATGGGTGTGTGTTACATTACATTCACTAGTAGTAGTGAGAGAAACATCACGGGGTGGTGCGCATTGTATGGGTGTGTGTTACATTAAATTCACTGGTAGCAGTGAGAGAAACATCACGGGGTGGTGCGCATTGTATGGGTGTGTGTTACATTACATTCACTGGTAGGAGTGAGAGAAACATCACGGGGTGGTGCGCATTGTATGGGTGTGTGTTACATTACATTCACTGGTATGAGTGAGAGAAACATCACGGGGTGGTGCGCATTGTATGGGTGTGTGTTACATTACATTCACTGGTAGGAGTGAGAGAAACATCACGGGGTGGTGCGCATTGTATGGGTGTGTGTTACATTACATTCACTGGTAGGAGTGAGAAAAACATCACGGGGTGGTGCGCATTGTATGGGTGTGTGTTACATTACATTCACTAGTAGGATGGAGAAAAACATCACGGGGTGGTGCGCATTGTATGGGTGTGTGTTACATTACATTCACTAGTAGGAGGGAGAAAAACATCACAGGGTGGTGCGCATTGTATGGTGTGTGTTACATTACATTCACTAGTAGGAGGGAGAAAAACATCACAGGGTGGTGCGCATTGTATGGTGTGTATTACATTACAATCACTATTAGGAGGGAGAAAAACATCACGGGGTGGTGTGCCTTGTATGGGTGTGTGTTACATTACATTCACTAGTAGGAGTGAGAAAAACATCACGGGGTGGTGCGCATTGTATGGGTGTGTGTTACATGACATTCACTAGTAGGAGTGAGAAAAACATCATGGGGTGGTGCGCATTGTATGGGTGTGTGTTACATGACATTCACTAGTAGGAGTGAGAAAAACATCACGGGGTGGTGCGCATTGTATGGGTGTGTGTTACATGACATTCACTAGTAGGAGGGAGAAAAACATCACGGGGTGGTGCGCATTGTATGGGTGTGTGTTACATTACATTCACTAGTAGGAGTGAGAAAAACATCACGGGGTGGTGCGCATTGTATGGGTGTGTGTTACATTACATTCACTAGTAGGAGGGAGAAAAACATCACGGGGTGGTGCGCATTGTATGGGTGTGTGTTACATTACATTCACTAGTAGGAGGGAGAAAAACATCACGGGGTGGTGCGCATTGTATGGTGTGTGTTACATTACATTCACTAGTAGGAGTGAGAAAAACATCACGGGGTGGTGCGCATTGTATGGGTGTGTGTTACATTACTTTCACTAGTAGGAGTGAGAAAAACATCACGGGGGTGGTGGTGCGCATTGTATGGGTGTGTGTTACATTACATTCACTAGTAGGAGTGAGAAAAACATCACGGGTGGTGCGCATTGTATGGGTGTGTGTTACATTAGATTCACTAGTAGGAGTGAGAAAAACATCACGGGGTGGTGCGCATTGTATGGGTGTGTGTTACATTACATTCACTAGTAGGAGTGAGAAAAACATCACGGGGTGGTGCACATTGTATGGGTGTGTGTTACATTACATTCACTCATAGGAGTGAGAAAAACATCACGGGGTGGTGCGCATTGTATGGGTGTGTGTTACATTACATTCACTCGTAGGAGTGAGAAAAACATCACGGGGTGGTGCGCATTGTATGGGTGTGTGTTACATTAGATTCACTAGTAGGAGTGAGAAAAACATCACGGGATGGTGTGCATTGTATGGGTGTGTGTTACATTAGATTCACTAGTAGGAGTGTGAAAAACATCACGGGGTGGTGCGCATTGTATGGGTGTGTGTTACATTACATTCACTAGTAGCAGTGAGAAAAACATCACGGGGTGGTGTGCATTGTATGGGTGTGTGTTACATTACATTCTCTTGTAGCAGTGAGAAAAACATCACGGGGTGGTGCGCATTGTATGGGTGTGTGTTACATTACATTCACTAGTAGGAGTGAGAGAAACATCACGGTGTGGTGCGCCTTGTATGGGTGTGTGTTACATTACATTCACTAGTAGGAGTGAGAGAAACATCATGGGGTGGTGCGCATTGTATGGGTGTGTGTTACATTACATTCACTAGTAGGAGTGAGAGAAACATCACGGGGTGGTGCGCTTTGTATGGGTTTGTGTTACATTACATTGACTAGTAGGAGTGAGAGAAACATCACGGGGTGGTGCGCATTGTATGGGTGTGTGTTACATGACATTCACTAGTAGGAGGGAGAAAAACATCACGGGGTGGTGCGCATTGTATGGGTGTGTGTTACATTACATTCACTACTAGGAGTGAGAAAAACATCACGGGGTGGTGCGCATTGTATGGGTGTGTGTTACATTACATTCACTACTAGGAGGGAGAAAAACATCACGGGGTGGTGCGCATTGTATGGGTGTGTGTTACATTAGATTCACTAGTAGGAGTGAGAAAAACATCACGGGGTGGTGCGCATTGTATGGGTGTGTGTTACATTACATTCACTAGTAGGAGTGAGAAAAACATCACGGGGTGGTGCACATTGTATGGGTGTGTGTTACATTACATTCACTCGTAGGAGTGAGAAAAACATCACGGGGTGGTGCGCATTGTATGGGTGTGTGTTACATTAGATTCACTCGTAGGAGTGAGAAACACATCATGGGGTGGTGCGCATTGTATGGGTGTGTGTTACATTAGATTCACTCGTAGGAGTGAGAAAAACATCACGGGGTGGTGCGCATTGTATGGGTGTGTGTTACATTACATTCACTCGTAGGAGTGAGAAAAACATCACGGGGTGGTGCGCATTGTATGGGTGTGTGTTACATTACATTCACTCGTAGGAGTGAGAAAAACATCACGGGATGGTGCGCATTGTATGGGTGTGTGTTACATTAGATTCACTAGTAGGAGTGTGAAAAACATCACGGGGTGGTGCGCATTGTATGGGTGTGTGTTACATTACATTCACTAGTAGCAGTGAGAGAAACATCACGGGGTGGTGCGCATTGTATGCGTGTGTGTTACATTACATTCACTTGTAGCAGTGAGAGAAACATCACGGGGTGGTGCGCATTGTATGGGTGTGTGTTACATTACATTCACTAGTAGGAGTGAGAGAAACATCACGGGGTGGTGCGCATTGTATGGGTGTGTGTTACATTACATTCACTAGTAGGAGTGAGAAAAACATCACGGGGTGGTGCGCATTGTATGGTTGTGTGTTACATTTCATTCACTACTAGGAGGGAGAAAAACATCACGGGGTGGTGCGCATTGTATGGGTGTGTGTTACATTAGATTCACTAGTAGGAGTGAGAAAAACATCACGGGGTGGTGCGCATTGTATGGGTGTGTGTTACATTACATTCACTAGTAGGAGTGAGAAAAACATCACGGGTTGGTGCACATTGTATGGGTGTGTGTTACATTACATTCACTCGTAGGAGTGAGAAAAACATCACGGGGTGGTGCGCATTGTATGGGTGTGTGTTACATTAGATTCACTCGTAGGAGTGAGAAAAACATCACGGGGTGGTGCGCATTGTATGGGTGTGTGTTACATTAGATTCACTCGTAGGAGTGAGAAAAACATCACGGGCTGGTGCGCATTGTATGGGTGTGTGTTACATTACATTCACTCGTAGGAGTGAGAAAAACATCACGGGGTGGTGCGCATTGTATGGGTGTGTGTTACATTACATTCACTCGTAGGAGTGAGAAAAACATCACGGGATGGTGCGCATTGTATGGGTGTGTGTTACATTAGATTCACTAGTAGGAGTGTGAAAAACATCACGGGGTGCTGCACATTGTATGGGTGTGTGTTACATTACATTCACTAGTACCAGTGAGAGAAACATCACGGGGTGGTGCGCATTGTATGCGTGTGTGTTACATTACATTCACTTGTAGCAGTGAGAGAAACATCACGGGGTGGTGCGCATTGTATGGGTGTGTGTTCCATTACATTCACTAGTAGGAGTGAGAGAAACATCACGGGGTGGTGCGCATTGTATGGGTGTGTGTTACATTACATTCACTAGTAGGAGTGAGAGAAACATCACAGGGTGGTGCGCTTTGTATGGGTGTGTGTTACATTACATTGACTAGTAGGAGTGAGAGAAATATCACGGGGTGGTTCGCATTGTATGGGTGTGTGTTACATTACATTGACTAGTAGGAGTGAGAGAAACATCACGTGGTGTTGCGCATTGTATGGGTGTGTGTTACATTACACTCACTAGTAGGAGTGAGAGAAACATCAGGGGGTGGTGCGCATTGTATGGGTGTGTGTTACATTACATTCACTAGGAGGAGTGAGAGAAACATCACGGGGTGGTGCGCATTGTATGGGTGTGTGTTACATTACATTCACTAGTAGCAGTGAGAGAAACATCACGGGGTGGTGCGCATTGTATGCGTGTGTGTTACATTACATTCACTTGTAGCAGTGAGAGAAACATCACGGGGTGGTGCGCATTGTATGGGTGTGTGTTACATTACATTCACTAGTAGGAGTGAGAGAAACATCACGGGGTGGTGCGCATTGTATGGGTGTGTGTTACATTACATTCACTAGTAGGAGTGAGAGAAACATCACAGGGTGGTGCGCTTTGTATGGGTGTGTGTTACATTACATTGACTAGTAGGAGTGAGAGAAATATCACGGGGTGGTTCGCATTGTATGGGTGTGTGTTACATTACATTGACTAGTAGGAGTGAGAGAAACATCACGTGGTGTTGCGCATTGTATGGGTGTGTGTTACATTACACTCACTAGTAGGAGTGAGAGAAACATCAGGGGGTGGTGCGCATTGTATGGGTGTGTGTTACATTACATTCACTAGGAGGAGTGAGAGAAACATCACGGGGAGGTGCGCATTGTATGGGTGTGTGTTACATTACATTCACTAGTAGGAGTGAGAGAAACATCACGGGGTTTTGCGCATTGTATGGGTGTGTGTTACATTACATTCACTAGTAGGAGTGAGAGAAACATCACGGGGTGGTGCGCATTGTATGGGTGTGTGTTACATTACATTCACTAGTAGTAGTGAGAGAAACATCACGGGGTGGTGCGCATTGTATGGGTGTGTGTTACATTAAATTCACTGGTAGCAGTGAGAGAAACATCACGGGGTGGTGCGCATTGTATGGGTGTGTGTTACATTACATTCACTGGTAGGAGTGAGAGAAACATCACGGGGTGGTGCGCATTGTATGGGTGTGTGTTACATTACATTCACTGGTATGAGTGAGAGAAACATCACGGGGTGGTGCGCATTGTATGGGTGTGTGTTACATTACATTCACTGGTAGGAGTGAGAGAAACATCACGGGGTGGTGCGCATTGTATGGGTGTGTGTTACATTACATTCACTGGTAGGAGTGAGAAAAACATCACGGGGTGGTGCGCATTGTATGGGTGTGTGTTACATTACATTCACTAGTAGGATGGAGAAAAACATCACGGGGTGGTGCGCATTGTATGGGTGTGTGTTACATTACATTCACTAGTAGGAGGGAGAAAAACATCACAGGGTGGTGCGCATTGTATGGTGTGTGTTACATTACATTCACTAGTAGGAGGGAGAAAAACATCACAGGGTGGTGCGCATTGTATGGTGTGTATTACATTACAATCACTATTAGGAGGGAGAAAAACATCACGGGGTGGTGCGCCTTGTATGGGTGTGTGTTACATTACATTCACTAGTAGGAGTGAGAAAAACATCACGGGGTGGTGCGCATTGTATGGGTGTGTGTTACATGACATTCACTAGTAGGAGTGAGAAAAACATCATGGGGTGGTGCGCATTGTATGGGTGTGTGTTACATGACATTCACTAGTAGGAGTGAGAAAAACATCACGGGGTGGTGCGCATTGTATGGGTGTGTGTTACATGACATTCACTAGTAGGAGGGAGAAAAACATCACGGGGTGGTGCGCATTGTATGGGTGTGTGTTACATTACATTCACTAGTAGGAGTGAGAAAAACATCACGGGGTGGTGCGCATTGTATGGGTGTGTGTTACATTACATTCACTAGTAGGAGGGAGAAAAACATCACGGGGTGGTGCGCATTGTAAGGGTGTGTGTTACATTACATTCACTAGTAGGAGGGAGAAAAACATCACGGGGTGGTGCGCATTGTATGGTGTGTGTTACATTACATTCACTAGTAGGAGTGAGAAAAACATCACGGGGTGGTGCGCATTGTATGGGTGTGTGTTACATTACTTTCACTAGTAGGAGTGAGAAAAACATCACGGGGTTGGTGGTGCGCATTGTATGGGTGTGTGTTACATTACATTCACTAGTAGGAGTGAGAAAAACATCACGGGTGGTGCGCATTGTATGGGTGTGTGTTACATTAGATTCACTAGTAGGAGTGAGAAAAACATCACGGGGTGGTGCGCATTGTATGGGTGTGTGTTACATTACATTCACTAGTAGGAGTGAGAAAAACATCACGGGGTGGTGCACATTGTATGGGTGTGTGTTACATTACATTCACTCATAGGAGTGAGAAAAACATCACGGGGTGGTGCGCATTGTATGGGTGTGTGTTACATTACATTCACTCGTAGGAGTGAGAAAAACATCACGGGGTGGTGCGCATTGTATGGGTGTGTGTTACATTAGATTCACTAGTAGGAGTGAGAAAAACATCACGGGATGGTGTGCATTGTATGGGTGTGTGTTACATTAGATTCACTAGTAGGAGTGTGAAAAACATCACGGGGTGGTGCGCATTGTATGGGTGTGTGTTACATTACATTCACTAGTAGCAGTGAGAAAAACATCACGGGGTGGTGTGCATTGTATGGGTGTGTGTTACATTACATTCTCTTGTAGCAGTGAGAAAAACATCACGGGGTGGTGCGCATTGTATGGGTGTGTGTTACATTACATTCACTAGTAGGAGTGAGAGAAACATCACGGTGTGGTGCGCCTTGTATGGGTGTGTGTTACATTACATTCACTAGTAGGAGTGAGAGAAACATCATGGGGTGGTGCGCATTGTATGGGTGTGTGTTACATTACATTCACTAGTAGGAGTGAGAGAAACATCACGGGGTGGTGCGCTTTGTATGGGTTTGTGTTACATTACATTGACTAGTAGGAGTGAGAGAAACATCACGGGGTGGTGCGCATTGTATGGGTGTGTGTTACATGACATTCACTAGTAGGAGGGAGAAAAACATCACGGGGTGGTGCGCATTGTATGGGTGTGTGTTACATTACATTCACTACTAGGAGTGAGAAAAACATCACGGGGTGGTGCGCATTGTATGGGTGTGTGTTACATTACATTCACTACTAGGAGGGAGAAAAACATCACGGGGTGGTGCGCATTGTATGGGTGTGTGTTACATTAGATTCACTAGTAGGAGTGAGAAAAACATCACGGGGTGGTGCGCATTGTATGGGTGTGTGTTACATTACATTCACTAGTAGGAGTGAGAAAAACATCACGGGGTGGTGCACATTGTATGGGTGTGTGTTACATTACATTCACTCGTAGGAGTGAGAAAAACATCACGGGGTGGTGCGCATTGTATGGGTGTGTGTTACATTAGATTCACTCGTAGGAGTGAGAAACACATCATGGGGTGGTGCGCATTGTATGGGTGTGTGTTACATTAGATTCACTCGTAGGAGTGAGAAAAACATCACGGGGTGGTGCGCATTGTATGGGTGTGTGTTACATTACATTCACTCGTAGGAGTGAGAAAAACATCACGGGGTGGTGCGCATTGTATGGGTGTGTGTTACATTACATTCACTCGTAGGAGTGAGAAAAACATCACGGGATGGTGCGCATTGTATGGGTGTGTGTTACATTAGATTCACTAGTAGGAGTGTGAAAAACATCACGGGGTGGTGCGCATTGTATGGGTGTGTGTTACATTACATTCACTAGTAGCAGTGAGAGAAACATCACGGGGTGGTGCGCATTGTATGCGTGTGTGTTACATTACATTCACTTGTAGCAGTGAGAGAAACATCACGGGGTGGTGCGCATTGTATGGGTGTGTGTTACATTACATTCACTAGTAGGAGTGAGAGAAACATCACGGGGTGGTGCGCATTGTATGGGTGTGTGTTACATTACATTCACTAGTAGGAGTGAGAGAAACATCACAGGGTGGTGCGCTTTGTATGGGTGTGTGTTACATTACATTGACTAGTAGGAGTGAGAGAAATATCACGGGGTGGTTCGCATTGTATGGGTGTGTGTTACATTACATTGACTAGTAGGAGTGAGAGAAACATCACGTGGTGTTGCGCATTGTATGGGTGTGTGTTACATTACACTCACTAGTAGGAGTGAGAGAAACATCAGGGGGTGGTGCGCATTGTATGGGTGTGTGTTACATTACATTCACTAGGAGGAGTGAGAGAAACATCACGGGGTGGTGCGCATTGTATGGGTGTGTGTTACATTACATTCACTAGTAGGAGTGAGAGAAACATCACGGGGTTTTGCGCATTGTATGGGTGTGTGTTACATTACATTCACTAGTAGGAGTGAGAGAAACATCACGGGGTGGTGCGCATTGTATGGGTGTGTGTTACATTACATTCACTAGTAGGAGTGAGAGAAACATCACGGGGTGGTGCGCATTGTATGGGTGTGTGTTACATTACATTCACTAGTAGTAGTGAGAGAAACATCACGGGGTGGTGCGCATTGTATGGCTGTGTGTTACATTAAATTCACTGGTAGCAGTGAGAGAAACATCACGGGGTGGTGCGCATTGTATGGGTGTGTGTTACATTACATTCACTGGTAGGAGTGAGAGAAACATCACGGGGTGGTGCGCATTGTATGGGTGTGTGTTACATTACATTCACTGGTATGAGTGAGAGAAACATCACGGGGTGGTGCGCATTGTATGGGTGTGTGTTACATTACATTCACTGGTAGGAGTGAGAGAAACATCACGGGGTGGTGCGCATTGTATGGGTGTGTGTTACATTACCTTCACTGGTAGGAGTGAGAAAAACATCACGGGGTGGTGCGCATTGTATGGGTGTGTGTTACATTACATTCACTAGTAGGAGTGAGAAAAACATCACGGGGTGGTGCGCATTGTATGGGTGTGTGTTACATTACATTCACTAGTAGGAGGGAGAAAAACATCACGGGGTGGTGCGCATTGTATGGGTGTGTGTTACATTACATTCACTAGTAGGAGGGAGAAAAACATCACAAGGTGGTGCGCATTGTATGGTGTGTGTTACATTACATTCACTAGTAGGAGGGAGAAAAACATCACAGGGTGGTGCGCATTGTATGGTGTGTATTACATTACAATCACTATTAGGAGGGAGAAAAACATCACGGGGTGGTGCGCCTTGTATGGGTGTGTGTTACATTACATTCACTAGTAGGAGTGAGAAAAAATTCACGGGGTGGTGCGCATTGTATGGGTGTGTGTTACATGACATTCACTAGTAGGAGTGAGAAAAACATCATGGGGTGGTGCGCATTGTATGGGTGTGTGTTACATGACATTCACTAGTAGGAGTGAGAAAAACATCACGGGGTGGTGCGCATTGTATGGGTGTGTGTTACATGACATTCACTAGTAGGAGTGAGAAAAACATCACGGGGTGGTGCGCATTGTATGGGTGTGTGTTACATTACATTCACTAGTAGGAGGGAGAAAAACATCACGGGGTGGTGCGCATTGTATGGGTGTGTGTTACATTACATTCACTAGTAGGAGGGAGAAAAACATCACGGGGTGGTGCGCATTGTATGGTGTGTGTTACATTACATTCACTAGTAGGAGTGAGAAAAACATCACGGGGTGGTGCGCATTGTATGGGTGTGTGTTACATTACTTTCACTAGTAGGAGTGAGAAAAACATCACGGGGGTGGTGGTGCGCATTGTATGGGTGTGTGTTACATTACATTCACTAGTAGGAGTGAGAAAAACATCACGGGTGGTGCGCATTTTATGGGTGTGTGTTACATTAGATTCACTAGTAGGAGTGAGAAAAACATCACGGGGTGGTGCGCATTGTAAGGGTGTGTGTTACATTACATTCACTAGTAGGAGTGAGAAAAACATCACGGGGTGGTGCACATTGTATGGGTGTGTGTTACATTACATTCACTCATAGGAGTGAGAAAAACATCACGGGGTGGTGCGCATTGTATGGGTGTGTGTTACATTACATTCACTCGTATGAGTGAGAAAAACATCACGGGGTGGTGCGCATTGTATGGGTGTGTGTTACATTAGATTCACTAGTAGGAGTGAGAAAAACATCACGGGATGGTGTGCATTGTAGGGGTGTGTGTTACATTAGATTCACTAGTAGGAGTGTGAAAAACATCACGGGGTGGTGCGCATTGTATGGGTGTGTGTTACATTACATTCACTAGTAGCAGTGAGAAAAACATCACGGGGTGGTGTGCATTGTATGGGTGTGTGTTACATTACATTCTCTTGTAGCAGTGAGAAAAACATCACGGGGTGGTGCGCATTGTATGGGTGTGTGTTACATTACATTCACTAGTAGGAGTGAGAGAAACATCACGGTGTGGTGCGCCTTGTATGGGTGTGTGTTACATTACATTCACTAGTAGGAGTGAGAGAAACATCATGGGGTGGTGCGCATTGTATGGGTGTGTGTTACATTACATTCACTAGTAGGAGTGAGAGAAACATCACGGGGTGGTGCGCTTTGTATGGGTTTGTGTTACATTACATTGACTAGTAGGAGTGAGAGAAACATCACGGGGTGGTGCGCATTGTATGGGTGTGTGTTACATGACATTCACTAGTAGGAGGGAGAAAAACATCACGGGGTGGTGCGCATTGTATGGGTGTGTGTTACATTACATTCACTAGTAGGAGTGAGAAAAACATCACGGGGTGGTGCGCATTGTATGGGTGTGTGTTACATTACATTCACTACTA
This sequence comes from Cavia porcellus, assembly GCF_034190915.1. Taxonomy (NCBI): domain Eukaryota; kingdom Metazoa; phylum Chordata; class Mammalia; order Rodentia; family Caviidae; genus Cavia; species Cavia porcellus. Next base: position 137,019 of record NW_026947697.1, on the reverse strand, counting down.
GGAGGGAGAAAAACATCACGGGGTGGTGCGCATTGTATGGGTGTGTGTTACATTACATTCACTAGTAGGAGGGAGAAAAACATCACGGGGTGGTGCGCATTGTATGGTGTGTGTTACATTACATTCACTAGTAGGAGTGAGAAAAACATCACGGGGTGGTGCCCATTGTATGGGTGTGTGTTACATTACTTTCTCTAGTAGGAGTGAGAAAAACATCACGGGGTGGTGCGCATTGTATGGGTGTGTGTTACATTACATTCACTAGTAGGAGTGAGAAAAACATCACGGGTGGTGCGCATTGTATGGGTGTGTGTTACATTAGATTCACTAGTAGGAGTGAGAAAAACATCACGGGGTGGTGCGCATTGTATGGGTGTGTGTTACATTACATTCACTAGTAGGAGTGAGAAAAACATCACGGGGTGGTGCACATTGTATGGGTGTGTGTTACATTACATTCACTCGTAGGAGTGAGAAAAACATCACGGGGTGGTGCGCATTGTATGGGTGTGTGTTACATTAGATTCACTCGTAGGAGTGAGAAAAACATCACGGGGTGGTGCGCATTGTATGGGTGTGTGTTACATTAGATTCACTCGTAGGAGTGAGAAAAACATCACGGGGTGGTGCGCATTGTATGGGTGTGTGTTACATTACATTCACTCGTAGGAGTGAGAAAAACATCACGGGGTGGTGCGCATTGTATGGGTGTGTGTTACATTACATTCACTCGTAGGAGTGAGAAAAACATCACGGGATGGTGCGCATTGTATGGGTGTGTGTTACATTAGATTCACTAGTAGGAGTGTGAAAAACATCACGGGGTGGTGCGCATTGTATGGGTGTGTGTCACATTACATTCACTAGTAGCAGTGAGAGAAACATCACGGGGTGGTGCGCATTGTATGGGTGTGTGTTACATTACATTCACTTGTAGCAGTGAGAGAAACATCAAGGCGTGGTGCGCATTGTATGGGTGTGTGTTACATGACATTCACTAGTAGGAGTGAGAGAAACATCACGGGGTGGTGCGCATTGTATGGGTGTGTGTTACATGACATTCACTAGTAGGAGTGAGAGAAACATCACGGGGTGGTGCGCATTGTATGGGTGTGTGTTACATTACATTCACTAGTAGGAGTGAGAGAAACATCACGGGGTGGTGCGCATTGTATGGGTGTGTGTTACATTACATTCACTAGTAGGAGTGAGAGAAACATCACAGGGTGGTGCGCTTTGTATGGGTGTGTGTTACATTACATTGACTAGTAGGAGTGAGAGAAATATCACGGGGTGGTTCGCATTGTATGGGTGTGTGTTACATTACATTCACTAGTAGGAGTGAGAGAAACATCACGTGGTGTTGCGCATTGTATGGGTGTGTGTTACATTACACTCACTAGTAGGAGTGAGAGAAACATCAGGGGGTGGTGCGCATTGTATGGGTGTGTGTTACATTACATTCACTAGGAGGAGTGAGAGAAACATCACGGGGTGGTGCGCATTGTATGGGTGTGTGTTACATTACATTCACTAGTAGGAGTGAGAGAAACATCACGGGGTTTTGCGCATTGTATGGGTGTGTGTTACATTACATTCACTAGTAGGAGTGAGAGAAACATCACGGGGTGGTGCGCATTGTATGGGTGTGTGTTACATTACATTCACTAGTAGGAGTGAGAGAAACATCACGGGGTGGTGCGCATTGTATGGGTGTGTGTTACATTACATTCACTAGTAGTAGTGAGAGAAACATCACGGGGTGGTGCGCATTGTATGGGTGTGTGTTACATTAAATTCACTGGTAGCAGTGAGAGAAACATCACGGGGTGGTGCGCATTTTATGGGTGTGTGTTACATTACATTCACTGGTAGGAGTGAGAGAAACATCACGGGGTGGTGCGCATTGTATGGGTGTGTGTTACATTACATTCACTGGTATGAGTGAGAGAAACATCACGGGGTGGTGCGCATTGTATGGGTGTGTGTTACATTACATTCACTGGTAGGAGTGAGAGAAACATCACGGGGTGGTGCGCATTGTATGGGTGTGTGTTACATTACATTCACTGGTAGGAGTGAGAAAAACATCACGGGGTGGTGCGCATTGTATGGGTGTGTGTTACATTACATTCACTAGTAGGAGTGAGAAAAACATCACGGGGTGGTGCGCATTGTATGGGTGTGTGTTACATTACATTCACTAGTAGGAGGGAGAAAAACATCACGGGGTGGTGCGCATTGTATGGGTGTGTGTTACATTACATTCACTAGTAGGAGGGAGAAAAACATCACGGGGTGGTGCACATTGTATGGGTGTGTGTTACATTACATTCACTCGTAGGAGTGAGAAAAACATCACGGGGTGGTGCGCATTGTATGGGTGTGTGTTACATTAGATTCACTCGTAGGAGTGAGAAACACATCACGGGGTGGTGCGCATTGTATGGGTGTGTGTTACATTAGATTCACTCGTAAGAGTGAGAAAAACATCACGGGGTGGTGCGCATTGTATGGGTGTGTGTTACATTACATTCACTCGTAGGAGTGAGAAAAACATCACGGGGTGGTGCGCATTGTATGGGTGTGTGTTACATTACATTCACTCGTAGGAGTGAGAAAAACATCACGGGATGGTGCGCATTGTATGGGTGTGTGTTACATTAGATTCACTAGTAGGAGTGTGAAAAACATCACGGGGTGGTGCGCATTGTATGGGTGTGTGTTACATTACATTCACTAGTAGCAGTGAGAGAAACATCACGGGGTGGTGCGCATTGTATGCGTGTGTGTTACATTACATTCACTTGTAGCAGTGAGAGAAACATCACGGGGTGGTGCGCATTGTATGGGTGTGTGTTACATTACATTCACTAGTAGGAGTGAGAGAAACATCACGGGGTGGTGCGCATTGTATGGGTGTGTGTTACATTACATTCACTAGTAGGAGTGAGAGAAACATCACAGGGTGGTGCGCTTTGTATGGGTGTGTGTTACATTACATTGACTAGTAGGAGTGAGAGAAATATCACGTGGTGGTTTGCATTGTATGGGTGTGTGTTACATTACATTGACTAGTAGGAGTGAGAGAAACATCACGTGGTGTTGCGCATTGTATGGGTGTGTGTTACATTACACTCACTAGTAGGAGTGAGAGAAACATCAGGGGGTGGTGCGCATTGTATGGGTGTGTGTTATATTACATTCACTAGGAGGAGTGAGAGAAACATCACGGGGTGGTGCGCATTGTATGGGTGTGTGTTACATTACATTCACTAGTAGGAGTGAGAGAAACATCACGGGGTTTTGCGCATTGTATGGGTGTGTGTTACATTACATTCACTAGTAGGAGTGAGAGAAACATCACGGGGTGGTGCGCATTGTATGGGTGTGTGTTACATTACATTCACTAGTAGGAGTGAGAGAAACATCACGGGGTGGTGCGCATTGTATGGGTGTGTGTTACATTACATTCACTAGTAGTAGTGAGAGAAACATCACGGGGTGGTGCGCATTGTATGGCTGTGTGTTACATTAAATTCACTGGTAGCAGTGAGAGAAACATCACGGGGTGGTGCGCATTGTATGGGTGTGTGTTACATTACATTCACTGGTAGGAGTGAGAGAAACATCACGGGGTGGTGCGCATTGTATGGGTGTGTGTTACATTACATTCACTGGTATGAGTGAGAGAAACATCACGGGGTGGTGCGCATTGTATGGGTGTGTGTTACATTACATTCACTGGTAGGAGTGAGAGAAACATCACGGGGTGGTGCGCATTGTATGGGTGTGTGTTACATTACCTTCACTGGTAGGAGTGAGAAAAACATCACGGGGTGGTGCGCATTGTATGGGTGTGTGTTACATTACATTCACTAGTAGGAGTGAGAAAAACATCACGGGGTGGTGCGCATTGTATGGGTGTGTGTTACATTACATTCACTAGTAGGAGGGAGAAAAACATCACGGGGTGGTGCGCATTGTATGGGTGTGTGTTACATTACATTCACTAGTAGGAGGGAGAAAAACATCACAGGGTGGTGCGCATTGTATGGTGTGTGTTACATTACATTCACTAGTAGGAGGGAGAAAAACATCACAGGGTGGTGCGCATTGTATGGTGTGTATTACATTACAATCACTATTAGGAGGGAGAAAAACATCACGGGGTGGTGCGCCTTGTATGGGTGTGTGTTACATTACATTCACTAGTAGGAGTGAGAAAAACATCACGGGGTGGTGCGCATTGTATGGGTGTGTGTTACATGACATTCACTAGTAGGAGTGAGAAAAACATCATGGGGTGGTGCGCATTGTATGGGTGTGTGTTACATGACATTCACTAGTAGGAGTGAGAAAAACATCACGGGGTGGTGCGCATTGTATGGGTGTGTGTTACATGACATTCACTAGTAGGAGTGAGAAAAACATCACGGGGTGGTGCGCATTGTATGGGTGTGTGTTACATTACATTCACTAGTAGGAGGGAGAAAAACATCACGGGGTGATGCGCATTGTATGGGTGTGTGTTACATTACATTCACTAGTAGGAGGGAGAAAAACATCACGGGGTGGTGCGCATTGTATGGTGTGTGTTACATTACATTCACTAGTAGGAGTGAGAAAAACATCACGGGGTGGTGCGCATTGTATGGGTGTGTGTTACATTACTTTCACTAGTAGGAGTGAGAAAAACATCACGGGGGTGGTGGTGCGCATTGTATGGGTGTGTGTTACATTACATTCACTAGTAGGAGTGAGAAAAACATCACGGGTGGTGCGCATTTTATGGGTGTGTGTTACATTAGATTCACTAGTAGGAGTGAGAAAAACATCACGGGGTGGTGCGCATTGTATGGGTGTGTGTTACATTACATTCACTAGTAGGAGTGAGAAAAACATCACGGGGTGGTGCACATTGTATGGGTGTGTGTTACATTACATTCACTCATAGGAGTGAGAAAAACATCACGGGGTGGTGCGCATTGTATGGGTGTGTGTTACATTACATTCACTCGTAGGAGTGAGAAAAACATCACGGGGTGGTGCGCATTGTATGGGTGTGTGTTACATTAGATTCACTAGTAGGAGTGAGAAAAACATCACGGGATGGTGTGCATTGTATGGGTGTGTGTTACATTAGATTCACTAGTAGGAGTGTGAAAAACATCACGGGGTGGTGCGCATTGTATGGGTGTGTGTTACATTACATTCACTAGTAGGAGTGAGAGAAACATCACGGTGTGGTGCGCCTTGTATGGGTGTGTGTTACATTACATTCACTAGTAGGAGTGAGAGAAACATCACGTGGTGTTGCGCATTGTATGGGTGTGTGTTACATTACACTCACTAGTAGGAGTGAGAGAAACATCAGGGGGTGGTGCGCATTGTATGGGTGTGTTACATTACATTCACTAGGAGGAGTGAGAGAAACATCACGGGGTGGTGCGCATTGTATGGGTGTGTGTTACATTACATTCACTAGTAGGAGTGAGAAAACATCACGGGTGGTGCGCATTGTATGGGTGTGTGTTACATTAGATTCACTAGTAGGAGTGAGAAAAACATCACGGGGTGGTGCGCATTGTATGGGTGTGTGTTACATTACATTCACTAGTAGGAGTGAGAAAAACATCACGGGGTGGTGCACATTGTATGGGTGTGTGTTACATTACATTCACTCGTAGGAGTGAGAAAAACATCACGGGGTGGTGCGCATTGTATGGGTGTGTGTTACATTAGATTCACTCGTAGGAGTGAGAAAAACATCACGGGGTGGTGCGCATTGTATGGGTGTGTGTTACATTAGATTCACTCGTAGGAGTGAGAAAAACATCACGGGGTGGTGCGCATTGTATGGGTGTGTGTTACATTACATTCACTCGTAGGAGTGAGAAAAACATCACGGGGTGGTGCGCATTGTATGGGTGTGTGTTACATTACATTCACTCGTAGGAGTGAGAAAAACATCACGGGATGGTGCGCATTGTATGGGTGTGTGTTACATTAGATTCACTAGTAGGAGTGTGAAAAACATCACGGGGTGGTGCGCATTGTATGGGTGTGTGTCACATTACATTCACTAGTAGCAGTGAGAGAAACATCACGGGGTGGTGCGCATTGTATGGGTGTGTGTTACATTACATTCACTTGTAGCAGTGAGAGAAACATCACGGCGTGGTGCGCATTGTATGGGTTTGTGTTACATGACATTCACTAGTAGGAGTGAGAGAAACATCACGGGGTGGTGCGCATTGTATGGGTGTGTGTTACATGACATTCACTAGTAGGAGTGAGAGAAACATCACGGGGTGGTGCGCATTGTATGGGTGTGTGTTACATTACATTCACTAGTAGGAGTGAGAGAAACATCACGGGGTGGTGCGCATTGTATGGGTGTGTGTTACATTACATTCACTAGTAGGAGTGAGAGAAACATCACAGGGTGGTGCGCTTTGTATGGGTGTGTGTTACATTACATTGACTAGTAGGAGTGAGAGAAATATCACGGGGTGGTTCGCATTGTATGGGTGTGTGTTACATTACATTCACTAGTAGGAGTGAGAGAAACATCACGTGGTGTTGCGCATTGTATGGGTGTGTGTTACATTACACTCACTAGTAGGAGTGAGAGAAACATCAGGGGGTGGTGCGCATTGTATGGGTGTGTGTTACATTACATTCACTAGGAGGAGTGAGAGAAACATCACGGGGTGGTGCGCATTGTATGGGTGTGTGTTACATTACATTCACTAGTAGGAGTGAGAGAAACATCACGGGGTTTTGCGCATTGTATGGGTGTGTGTTACATTACAGTCACTAGTAGGAGTGAGAGAAACATCACGGGGTGGTGCGCATTGTATGGGTGTGTGTTACATTACATTCACTAGTAGGAGTGAGAGAAACATCACGGGGTGGTGCGCATTGTATGGGTGTGTGTTACATTACATTCACTAGTAGTAGTGAGAGAAACATCACGGGGTGGTGCGCATTGTATGGGTGTGTGTTACATTAAATTCACTGGTAGCAGTGAGAGAAACATCACGGGGTGGTGCGCATTGTATGGGTGTGTGTTACATTACATTCACTGGTAGGAGTGAGAGAAACATCACGGGGTGGTGCGCATTGTATGGGTGTGTGTTACATTACATTCACTGGTATGAGTGAGAGAAACATCACGGGGTGGTGCGCATTGTATGGGTGTGTGTTACATTACATTCACTGGTAGGAGTGAGAGAAACATCACGGGGTGGTGCGCATTGTATGGGTGTGTGTTACATTACATTCACTGGTAGGAGTGAGAAAAACATCACGGGGTGGTGCGCATTGTATGGGTGTGTGTTACATTACATTCACTAGTAGGAGTGAGAAAAACATCACGGGGTGGTGCGCATTGTATGGGTGTGTGTTACATTACATTCACTAGTAGGAGGGAGAAAAACATCACGGGGTGGTGCGCATTGTATGGGTGTGTGTTACATTACATTCACTAGTAGGAGGGAGAAAAACATCACGGGGTGGTGCACATTGTATGGGTGTGTGTTACATTACATTCACTCGTAGGAGTGAGAAAAACATCACGGGGTGGTGCGCATTGTATGGGTGTGTGTTACATTAGATTCACTCGTAGGAGTGAGAAACACATCACGGGGTGGTGCGCATTGTATGGGTGTGTGTTACATTAGATTCACTCGTAGGAGTGAGAAAAACATCACGGGGTGGTGCGCATTGTATGGGTGTGTGTTACATTACATTCACTCGTAGGAGTGAGAAAAACATCACGGGGTGGTGCGCATTGTATGGGTGTGTGTTACATTACATTCACTCGTAGGAGTGAGAAAAACATCACGGGATGGTGCGCATTGTATGGGTGTGTGTTACATTAGATTCACTAGTAGGAGTGTGAAAAACATCACGGGGTGGTGCGCATTGTATGGGTGTGTGTTACATTACATTCACTAGTAGCAGTGAGAGAAACATCACGGGGTGGTGCGCATTGTATGCGTGTGTGTTACATTACATTCACTTGTAGCAGTGAGAGAAACATCACGGGGTGGTGCGCATTGTATGGGTGTGTGTTACATTACATTCACTAGTAGGAGTGAGAGAAACATCACGGGGTGGTGCGCATTGTATGGGTGTGTGTTACATTACATTCACTAGTAGGAGTGAGAGAAACATCACAGGGTGGTGCGCTTTGTATGGGTGTGTGTTACATTACATTGACTAGTAGGAGTGAGAGAAATATCACGGGGTGGTTTGCATTGTATGGGTGTGTGTTACATTACATTGACTAGTAGGAGTGAGAGAAACATCACGTGGTGTTGCGCATTGTATGGGTGTGTGTTACATTACACTCACTAGTAGGAGTGAGAGAAACATCAGGGGGTGGTGCGCATTGTATGGGTGTGTGTTACATTACATTCACTAGGAGGAGTGAGAGAAACATCACGGGGTGGTGCGCATTGTATGGGTGTGTGTTACATTACATTCACTAGTAGGTGTGAGAGAAACATCACGGGGTTTTGCGCATTGTATGGGTGTGTGTTACATTACATTCACTAGTAGGAGTGAGAGAAACATCACGGGGTGGTGCGCATTGTATGGGTGTGTGTTACATTACATTCACTAGTAGGAGTGAGAGAAACATCACGGGGTGGTGCGCATTGTATGGGTGTGTGTTACATTACATTCACTAGTAGTAGTGAGAGAAACATCACGGGGTGGTGCGCATTGTATGGCTGTGTGTTACATTAAATTCACTGGTAGCAGTGAGAGAAACATCACGGGGTGGTGCGCATTGTATGGGTGTGTGTTACATTACATTCACTGGTAGGAGTGAGAGAAACATCACGGGGTGGTGCGCATTGTATGGGTGTGTGTTACATTACATTCACTGGTATGAGTGAGAGAAACATCACGGGGTGGTGCGCATTGTATGGGTGTGTGTTACATTACATTCACTGGTAGGAGTGAGAGAAACATCACGGGGTGGTGCGCATTGTATGGGTGTGTGTTACATTACCTTCACTGGTAGGAGTGAGAAAAACATCACGGGGTGGTGCGCATTGTATGGGTGTGTGTTACATTACATTCACTAGTAGGAGTGAGAAAAACATCACGGGGTGGTGCGCATTGTATGGGTGTGTGTTACATTACATTCACTAGTAGGAGGGAGAAAAACATCACGGGGTGGTGCGCATTGTATGGGTGTGTGTTACATTACATTCACTAGTAGGAGGGAGAAAAACATCACAGGGTGGTGCGCATTGTATGGTGTGTGTTACATTACATTCACTAGTAGGAGGGAGAAAAACATCACAGGGTGGTGTGCATTGTATGGTGTGTATTACATTACAATCACTATTAGGAGGGAGAAAAACATCACGGGGTGGTGCGCCTTGTATGGGTGTGTGTTACATTACATTCACTAGTAGGAGTGAGAAAAACATCACGGGGTGGTGCGCATTGTATGGGTGTGTGTTACATGACATTCACTAGTAGGAGTGAGAAAAACATCATGGGGTGGTGCGCATTGTATGGGTGTGTGTTACATGACATTCACTAGTAGGAGTGAGAAAAACATCACGGGGTGGTGCGCATTGTATGGGTGTGTGTTACATGACATTCACTAGTAGGAGTGAGAAAAACATCACGGGGTGGTGCGCATTGTATGGGTGTGTGTTACATTACATTCACTAGTAGGAGGGAGAAAAACATCACGGGGTGGTGCGCATTGTATGGGTGTGTGTTACATTACATTCACTAGTAGGAGGGAGAAAAACATCACGGGGTGGTGCGCATTGTATGGTGTGTGTTACATTACATTCACTAGTAGGAGTGAGAAAAACATCACGGGGTGGTGCGCATTGTATGGGTGTGTGTTACATTACTTTCACTAGTAGGAGTGAGAAAAACATCACGGGGGTGGTGGTGCGCATTGTATGGGTGTGTGTTACATTACATTCACTAGTAGGAGTGAGAAAAACATCACGGGTGGTGCGCATTTTATGGGTGTGTGTTACATTAGATTCACTAGTAGGAGTGAGAAAAACATCACGGGGTGGTGCGCATTGTATGGGTGTGTGTTACATTACATTCACTAGTAGGAGTGAGAAAAACATCACGGGGTGGTGCACATTGTATGGGTGTGTGTTACATTACATTCACTCATAGGAGTGAGAAAAACATCACGGGGTGGTGCGCATTGTATGGGTGTGTGTTACATTACATTCACTCGTAGGAGTGAGAAAAACATCACGGGGTGGTGCGCATTGTATGGGTGTGTGTTACATTAGATTCACTAGTAGGAGTGAGAAAAACATCACGGGATGGTGTGCATTGTATGGGTGTGTGTTACATTAGATTCACTAGTAGGAGTGTGAAAAACATCACGGGGTGGTGCGCATTGTATGGGTGTGTGTTACATTACATTCACTAGTAGGAGTGAGAGAAACATCACGGTGTGGTGCGCCTTGTATGGGTGTGTGTTACATTACATTCACTAGTAGGAGTGAGAGAAACATCATGGGGTGGTGCGCATTGTATGGGTGTGTGTTACATTACATTCACTAGTAGGAGTGAGAGAAACATCACGGGGTGGTGCGCTTTGTATGGGTTTGTGTTACATTACATTGACTAGTAGGAGTGAGAGAAACATCACGGGGTGGTGCGCATTGTATGGGTGTGTGTTACATGACATTCACTAGTAGGAGGGAGAAAAACATCACGGGGTGGTGCGCATTGTATGGGTGTGTGTTACATTACATTCACTAGTAGGAGTGAGAAAAACATCACGGGGTGGTGCGCATTGTATGGGTGTGTGTTACATTACATTCACTACTAGGAGGGAGAAAAACATCACGGGGTGGTGCGCATTGTATGGGTGTGTGTTACATTACATTCACTAGTAGGAGGGAGAAAAACATCACGGGGTGGTGCGCATTGTATGGTGTGTGTTACATTACATTCACTAGTAGGAGTGAGAAAAACATCACGGGGTGGTGCCCATTGTATGGGTGTGTGTTACATTACTTTCACTACTAGGAGTGAGAAAAACATCACGGGGTGGTGCGCATTGTATGGGTGTGTGTTACATTACATTCACTAGTAGGAGTGAGAAAAACATCACGGGTGGTGCGCATTGTATGGGTGTGTGTTACATTAGATTCACTAGTAGGAGTGAGAAAAACATCACGGGGTGGTGCGCATTGTATGGGTGTGTGTTACATTACATTCACTAGTAGGAGTGAGAAAAACATCACGGGGTGGTGCACATTGTATGGGTGTGTGTTACATTACATTCACTCGTAGGAGTGAGAAAAACATCACGGGGTGGTGCGCATTGTATGGGTGTGTGTTACATTACATTCACTCGTAGGAGTGAGAAAAACATCACGGGGTGGTGCGCATTGTATGGGTGTGTGTTACATTAGATTCACTCGTAGGAGTGAGAAAAACATCACGGGGTGGTGCGCATTGTATGGGTGTGTGTTACATTACATTCACTCGTAGGAGTGAGAAAAACATCACGGGGTGGTGCGCATTGTATGGGTGTGTGTTACATTACATTCACTCGTAGGAGTGAGAAAAACATCACGGGATGGTGCGCATTGTATGGGTGTGTGTTACATTAGATTCACTAGTAGGAGTGTGAAAAACATCACGGGGTGGTGCGCATTGTATGGGTGTGTGTCACATTACATTCACTAGTAGCAGTGAGAGAAACATCACGGGGTGGTGCGCATTGTATGGGTGTGTGTTACATTACATTCACTTGTAGCAGTGAGAGAAACATCACGGCGTGGTGCGCATTGTATGGGTGTGTGTTACATGACATTCACTAGTAGGAGTGAGAGAAACATCACGGGGTGGTGCGCATTGTATGGGTGTGTGTTACATGACATTCACTAGTAGGAGTGAGAGAAACATCACGGGGTGGTGCGCATTGTATGGGTGTGTGTTACATTACATTCACTAGTAGGAGTGAGAGAAACATCACGGGGTGGTGCGCATTGTATGGGTGTGTGTTACATTACATTCACTAGTAGGAGTGAGAGAAACATCACAGGGTGGTGCGCTTTGTATGGGTGTGTGTTACATTACATTGACTAGTAGGAGTGAGAGAAATATCACGGGGTGGTTCGCATTGTATGGGTGTGTGTTATATTACATTCACTAGTAGGAGTGAGAGAAACATCACGTGGTGTTGCGCATTGTATGGGTGTGTGTTACATTACACTCACTAGTAGGAGTGAGAGAAACATCAGGGGGTGGTGCGCATTGTATGGGTGTGTGTTACATTACATTCACTAGGAGGAGTGAGAGAAACATCACGGGGTGGTGCGCATTGTATGGGTGTGTGTTACATTACATTCACTAGTAGGAGTGAGAGAAACATCACGGGGTTTTGCGCATTGTATGGGTGTGTGTTACATTACATTCACTAGTAGGAGTGAGAGAAACATCACGGGGTGGTGCGCATTGTATGGGTGTGTGTTACATTACATTCACTAGTAGGAGTGAGAGAAACATCACGGGGTGGTGCGCATTGTATGGGTGTGTGTTACATTACATTCACTAGTAGTAGTGAGAGAAACATCACGGGGTGGTGCGCATTGTATGGGTGTGTGTTACATTAAATTCACTGGTAGCAGTGAGAGAAACATCACGGGGTGGTGCGCATTGTATGGGTGTGTGTTACATTACATTCACTGGTAGGAGTGAGAGAAACATCACGGGGTGGTGCGCATTGTATGGGTGTGTGTTACATTACATTCACTGGTATGAGTGAGAGAAACATCACGGGGTGGTGCGCATTGTATGGGTGTGTGTTACATTACATTCACTGGTAGGAGTGAGAGAAACATCACGGGGTGGTGCGCATTGTATGGGTGTGTGTTACATTACATTCACTGGTAGGAGTGAGAAAAACATCACGGGGTGGTGCGCATTGTATGGGTGTGTGTTACATTACATTCACTAGTAGGAGTGAGAAAAACATCACGGGGTGGTGCGCATTGTATGGGTGTGTGTTACATTACATTCACTAGTAGGAGGGAGAAAAACATCACGGGGTGGTGCGCATTGTATGGGTGTGTGTTACATTACATTCACTAGTAGGAGGGAGAAAAACATCACAGGGTGGTGCGCATTGTATGGTGTGTGTTACATTACATTCACTAGTAGGAGGGAGAAAAACATCACAGGGTGGTGCGCATTGTATGGTGTGTATTACATTACAATCACTATTAGGAGGGAGAAAAACATCACGGGGTGGTGCGCCTTGTATGGGTGTGTGTTACATTACATTCACCAGTAGGAGTGAGAAAAACATCACGGGGTGGTGTGCATTGTATGGGTGTGTGTTACATGACATTCACTAGTAGGAGTGAGAAAAACATCACGGGGTGGTGCGCATTGTATGGGTGTGTGTTACATGACATTCACTAGTAGGAGGGAGAAAAACATCACGGGGTGGTGCGCATTGTATGGGTGTGTGTTACATTACATTCACTAGTAGGAGTGAGAAAAACATCACGGGGTGGTGCGCATTGTATGGGTGTGTGTTACATTACATTCACTAGTAGGAGGGAGAAAAACATCACGGGGTGGTGCGCATTGTATGGGTGTGTGTTACATTACATTCACTAGTAGGAGGGAGAAAAACATCACGGGGTGGTGCGCATTGTATGGTGTGTGTTACATTACATTCACTAGTAGGAGTGAGAAAAACATCACGGGGTGGTGCGCATTGTATGGGTGTGTGTTACATTACTTTCACTAGTAGGAGTGAGAAAAACATCACGGGGGTGGTGGTGCGCATTGTATGGGTGTGTGTTACATTACATTCACTAGTAGGAGTGAGAAAAACATCACGGGTGGTGCGCATTGTATGGGTGTGTGTTACATTAGATTCACTAGTAGGAGTGAGAAAAACATCACGGGGTGGTGCGCATTGTATGGGTGTGTGTTACATTACATTCACTAGTAGGAGTGAGAAAAACATCACGGGGTGGTGCACATTGTATGGGTGTGTGTTAAATTACATTCACTCATAGGAGTGAGAAAAACATCACGGGGTGGTGCGCATTGTATGGGTGTGTGTTACATTACATTCACTCGTAGGAGTGAGAAAAACATCACGGGGTGGTGCGCATTGTATGGGTGTGTGTTACATTAGATTCACTAGTAGGAGTGAGAAAAACATCACGGGATGGTGTGCATTGTATGGGTGTGTGTTACATTAGATTCACTAGTAGGAGTGTGAAAAACATCACGGGGAGGTGCGCATTGTATGGGTGTGTGTTACATTACATTCACTAGTAGCAGTGAGAAAAACATCACGGGGTGGTGTGCATTGTATGGGTGTGTGTTACATTACATTCTCTTGTAGCAGTGAGAAAAACATCACGGGGTGGTGCGCATTGTATGGGTGTGTGTTACATTACATTCACTAGTAGGAGTGAGAGAAACATCACGGTGTGGTGCGCATTGTATGGGTGTGTGTTACATTACATTCACTAGTAGGAGTGAGAGAAACATCATGGGGTGGTGCGCATTGTATGGGTGTGTGTTACATTACATTCACTAGTAGGAGTGAGAGAAACATCACGGGGTGGTGCGCTTTGTACGGGTTTGTGTTACATTACATTGACTAGTAGGAGTGAGAGAAACATCACGGGGTGGTGCGCATTGTATGGGTGTGTGTTACATTACATTCACTAGTAGGAGTGAGAGAAACATCACGGGGTGGTGCGCATTGTATGGGTGTGTATTACACTACATTCACTAGTAGCAGTGAGAGAAACATCACGGGGTGGTGCGCATTGTATGGGTGTGTGTTACATTACATTCACTAGTAGCAGTGAGAGAAACATCACGGGGTGGTGCGCATTGTATGGGTGTGTGTTACATTACATTCACTAGTAGGAGTGAGAGAAACATCACGGGGTGGTGCGCATTGTATGGGTGTGTGTTACATTACATTCACTAGTAGGAGTGAGAGAAACATCACTGGTGGTGCGCATTGTATGGGTGTGTGTTACTTTACATTCACTAGTAGGAGTGAGAGAAACATCACGGTGTGGTGCGCATTGTATGGGTGTGTGTTACATTACATTCACTAGTAGGAGTGAGAGAAACATCACGGGGTGGTGCGCATTGTATGGGTGTGTGTTACATTACTTTCACTAGTAGGAGTGAGAGAAACATCACGGGGAGGTGCGCATTGTATGGGTGTGTGTTACATTACATTCACTGGTAGGAGTGAGAGAAACATCACGGGGTGGTGCGCATTGTATGGGTGTGTGTTACATTACATTCACTGGTAGGAGTGAGAAAAACATCACGGGGTGGTGCGCATTGTATGGGTGTGTGTTACATTACATTCACTGCTAGGAGTGAGAAAAACATCACGGGGTGGTGCGCATTGTATGGGTGTGTGTTACATTACATTCACTGGTAGGAGTGAGAAAAACATCACGGGGTGGTGCGCATTGTATGGGTGTGTGTTACATTACATTCACTGGTAGGAGTGAGAAAAACATCACGGGGTGGTGCGCATTGTATGGGTGTGTGTCACATTACATTCACTGGTAGGAGTGAGAAAAACATCACGGGGTGGTGCGCATTGTATGGGTGTGTGTTACATTACATTCACTGGTAGGAGTGAGAAAAACATCACGGGGTGGTGCGCATTGTATGGGTGTGTGTTACATTACATTCACTGGTAGGAGTGAGAAAAACATCACGGGGTGGTGCGCATTGTATGGGTGTGTGTTACATTACATTCACTGGTAGGAGTGAGAAAAACATCACGGGGTTGTGCGCATTGTATGGGTGTGTGTTACATTACATTCACTAGTAGGAGTGAGAAAAACATCACGGGGTGGTGCGCATTGTATGGGTGTGTGTTACATGACATTCACTGGTAGGAGTGAGAAAAACATCACGGGGTGGTGCGCATTGTATGGGTGTGTGTGTTACATTACATTCACTGGTAGGAGTGAGAAAAACACACGGGATGATGCGCATTGTATGGTTGTGTGTTACATTACATTCACTGGTAGGAGTGAGAGAAACATCACGGGGTGGTGCACATTGTATGGGTGTGTGTTACATTACATTCACTTGTAGGAGTGACAAAAATATCACGGGGTGGTGCGCATTGTATGGGTGTGTGTTACATTACATTCACTGGTAGGTGTGAGGAAAACATCACGGGGTAGTGCGCATTGTATAGGTGTGTGTTACATTACATTCACTAGTAGGAGTGAGAAAAACATCACGGGGTGGTGCGCATTGTATGGGTGTGTGTTACATTTGATTCACTAGTAGGAGTGAGAAAAACATCACGGGGTGGTGCGCATTTCATGGTGAGTGTTACATTAGATTCACTAGTAGCAGTGAGAAAAACATCACGGGGTGGTGCGCATTGTATGGGTGTGTGTTTCATTAGATTCACTAGTAGGAGTGAGAAAAACATCACGGGGTGGTGCGCATTGTATGGGTGTGTGTTACATTACATTCACTTGTAGCAGTGAGAGAAACATCACGGCGTGGTGCGCATTGTATGGGTGTGTGTTACATGACATTCACTAGTAGGAGTGAGAGAAACATCACGGGGTGGTGCGCATTGTATGGGTGTGTGTTACATTACATTCACTTGTAGCAATGAGAGAAACATCACGGCGTGGTGCGCATTGTATGGGTGTGTGTTACATGACATTCACTAGTAGGAGTGAGAGAAACATCACGGGGTGGTGCGCATTGTATGGGTGTGTGTTACATGACATTCACTAGTAGGAGTGAGAGAAACATCACGGGGTGGTGCGCATTGTATGGGTGTGTGTTACATGACATTCACTAGTAGGAGTGAGAGAAACATCACGGGGTGGTGCGCATTGTATGGGTGTGTGTTACATTACATTCACTAGTAGTAGTGAGAGAAACATCACGGGGTGGTGCGCATTGTATGGGTGTGTGTTACATTACATTCACTGGTAGCAGTGAGAGAAACATCACGGGGTGGTGCGCATTTTATGGGTGTGTGTTACATTACATTCACTAGTAAGAGTGAGAGAAACATCACGGGGTGGTGCGCATTGTATGGGTGTGTGTTACATTACATTCACTGGTAGGAGTGAGAAAAACATCTCGGGGAGGTGCGCATTGTATGGGTGTGTGTTACATTACATTCACTGGTAGGAGTGAGAAAAACATCACGGGGTGGTGCGCATTGTATGGGTGTGTGTTACATTACAATGACTAGTAGGAGTGAGAAAAACATCACGGGGTGGTGCGCATTGTATGGGTGTGTGTTACATTACATTCACTAGTAGGAGGGAGAAAAACATCACGGGGTGGTGCGCATTGTATGGGTGTGTGTTACATTACATTCACTAGTAGGAGGGAGAAAAACATCACAGGGTGGTGCGCATTGTATGGTGTGTGTTACATTACATTCACTAGTAGGAGGGAGAAAAACATCACAGGGTGGTGCGCATTGTATGGTGTGTATTACATTACATTCACTAGTAGGAGGGAGAAAAACATCACGGGGTGGTGCGCCTTGTATGGGTGTGTGTTACATTACATTCACTAGTAGGAGTGAGAAAAACATCACGGGGTGGTGCGCATTGTATGGGTGTGTGTTACATGACATTCACTAGTAGGAGTGAGAAATACATCACGGGGTGGTGCGCATTGTATGGGTGTGTGTTACATGACATTCACTAGTAGGAGTGAGAAAAACATCACGGGGTGGTGCGCATTGTATGGGTGTGTGTTACATGACATTCACTAGTAGGAGGGAGAAAAACATCACGGGGTGGTGCGCATTGTATGGGTGTGTGTTACATTACATTCACTGGTAGGAGTGAGAAAAACATCACGGGGTGGTGCGCATTGTATGGGTGTGTGTCACATTACATTCACTGGTAGGAGTGAGAAAAACATCACGGGGTGGTGCGCATTGTATGGGTGTGTGTTACATTACATTCACTGGTAGGAGTGAGAAAAACATCACGGGGTGGTGCGCATTGTATGGGTGTGTGTTACATTACATTCACTGGTAGGAGTGAGAAAAACATCACGGGGTGGTGCGCATTGTATGGGTGTGTGTTACATTACATTCACTGCTAGGAGTGAGAAAAACATCACGGGGTTGTGCGCATTGTATGGGTGGGTGTTACATTACATTCACTGGTAGGAGTGAGAAAAACATCACGGGGTGGTGCGCATTGTATGGGTGTGTGTTACATGACATTCACTGGTAGGAGTGAGAAAAACATCACGGGGTGGTGCGCATTGTATGGGTGTGTGTGTTACATTACATTCACTGGTAGGAGTGAGAAAAACACACGGTATGATGCGCATTGTATGGGTGTGTGTTACATTACATTCACTGGTAGGAGTGAGAGAAACATCACGGGGTGGTGCACATTGTATGGGTGTGTGTTACATTACATTCACTGGTAGGAGTGACAAAAATATCACGGGGTGGTGCGCATTGTATGGGTGTGTGTTACATTACATTCACTGGTAGGTGTGAGAAAAACATCACGGGGTAGTGCGCATTGTATAGGTGTGTGTTACATTACATTCACTAGTAGGAGTGAGAAAAACATGACGGGGTGGTGCGCATTGTATGTGTGTGTGTTACATTAGATTCACTAGTAGGAGTGAGAAAAACATCACGGGGTGGTGCGCATTTTATGGTGAGTGTTACATTAGATTCACTAGTAGCAGTGAGAAAAACATCACGGGGTGGTGCGCATTGTATGGGTGTGTGTTTCATTAGATTCACTAGTAGGAGTGAGAAAAACATCACGGGGTGGTGCGCATTGTATGGGTGTGTGTTACATTACATTCACTCGTAGGTGTGAGAAAAACATCACGGGGTGGTGCGCATTGTATGGGTGTGTGTTACATTACATTCACTAGTAGGAGTGAGAGAAACATCACGGGGTGGTGCGCATTGTATGGGTGTGTGTTACATTACATTCACTAGTAGGAGTGAGAGAAACATCACAGGGTGGTGCGCTTTGTATGGGTGTGTGTTACATTACATTGACTAGTAGGAGTGAGAGAAACATCACGGGGTGGTTCGCATTGTATGGGTGTGTGTTACATTACATTGACTAGTAGGAGTGAGAGAAACATCACGTGGTGTTGCGCATTGTATGGGTGTGTGTTACATTACACTCACTAGTAGGAGTGAGAGAAACATCAGGGGGTGGTGCGCATTGTATGGGTGTGTGTTACATTACATTCACTAGGAGGAGTGAGAGAAACATCACGGGGTGGTGCGCATTGTATGGGTGTGTGTTACATTACATTCACTAGTAGGAGTGAGAGAAACATCACGGGGTTTTGCGCATTGTATGGGTGTGTGTTACATTACATTCACTAGTAGGAGTGAGAGAAACATCACGGGGTGGTGCGCATTGTATGGGTGTGTGTTACATTACATTCACTAGTAGGAGTGAGAGAAACATCACGGGGTGGTGCGCATTGTATGGGTGTGTGTTACATTACATTCACTAGTAGCAGTGAGAGAAACATCACGGGGTGGTGCGCATTGTATGGGTGTGTGTTACATTACATTCACTGGTAGCAGTGAGAGAAACATCACGGGGTGGTGCGCATTGTATGGGTGTGTGTTACATTACATTCACTGGTAGGAGTGAGAGAAACATCACGGGGTGGTGCGCATTGTATGGGTGTGTGTTACATTACATTCACTGGTATGAGTGAGAGAAACATCACGGGGTGGTGCGCATTGTATGGGTGTGTGTTACATTACATTCACTGGTAGGAGTGAGAGAAACATCACGGGGTGGTGCGCATTGTATAGGTGTGTGTTACATTACATTCACTGGTAGGAGTGAGAAAAACATCACGGGGTGGTGCGCATTGTATGGGTGTGTGTTACATTACATTCACTGGTAGGAGTGAGAAAAACATCACGGGGTGGTGCGCATTGTATGGGTGTGTGTTACATTACATTCACTGGTAGGAGTGAGAAAAACATCACGGGGTGGTGCGCATTGTATGGGTGTGTGTTACATTACATTCACTAGTAGGAGTGAGAAAAACATCACGGGGTGGTGCGCATTGTATGGGTGTGTGTTACATTACATTCACTAGTAGGAGGGAGAAAAACATCACGGGGTGGTGCGCATTGTATGTGTGTGTGTTACATTACATTCACTAGTAGGAGGGAGAAAAACATCACAGGGTGGTGCGCATTGTATGGTGTGTGTTACATTACATTCACTAGTAGGAGGGAGAAAAACATCACAGGGTGGTGCGCATTGTATGGTGTGTATTACATTACATTCACTAGTAGGAGGGAGAAAAACATCACGGGGTGGTGCGCCTTGTATGGGTGTGTGTTACATTACATTCACTAGTAGGAGTGAGAAAAACATCACGGGGTGGTGCGCATTGTATGGGTGTGTGTTACATGACATTCACTAGTAGGAGTGAGAAAAACATCATGGGGTGGTGCCCATTGTATGGGTGTGTGTTACATGACATTCACTAGTAGGAGTGAGAAAAACATCACGGGGTGGTGCGCATTGTATGGGTGTGTGTTACATGACATTCACTAGTAGGAGGGAGAAAAACATCACGGGGTGGTGCGCATTGTATGGGTGTGTGTTACATGACATTCACTAGTAGGAGTGAGAAAAACATCACGGGGTGGTGCGCATTGTATGGGTGTGTGTTACATTACATTCACTAGTAGGAGGGAGAAAAACATCACGGGGTGGTGCGCATTGTATGGGTGTGTGTTACATTACATTCACTAGTAGGAGGGAGAAAAACATCACGGGGTGGTGCGCATTGTATGGTGTGTGTTACATTACATTCACTAGTAGGAGTGAGAAAAACATCACGGGTTGGTGCGCATTGTATGGGTGTGTGTTACATTACTTTCACTAGTAGGAGTGAGAAAAACATCACGGGGTGGTGCGCATTGTATGGGTGTGTGTTACATTACATTCACTAGTAGGAGTGAGAAAAACATCACGGGTGGTGCGCATTGTATGGGTGTGTGTTACATTAGATTCACTAGTAGGAGTGAGAAAAACATCACGGGGTGGTGCGCATTGTATGGGTGTGTGTTACATTACATTCACTAGTAGGAGTGAGAAAAACATCACGGGGTGGTGCACATTGTATGGGTGTGTGTTACATTACATTCACTCATAGGAGTGAGAAAAACATCACGGGGTGGTGCGCATTGTATGGGTGTGTGTTACATTACATTCACTCGTAGGAGTGAGAAAAACATCACGGGGTGGTGCGCATTGTATGGGTGTGTGTTACATTACATTCACTCATAGGAGTGAGAAAAACATCACGGGGTGGTGCGCATTGTATGGGTGTGTGTTACATTAGATTCACTAGTAGGAGTGAGAAAAACAGCACTGGGTGGTGCGCATTGTATGGGTGTGTGTTACATTAGATTCACTAGTAGGAGTGAGAAAAACATCACGGGGTGGTGCGCATTGTATGGGTGTGTGTTACATTAGATTCACTAGTAGGAGTGAGAAAAACATCACGGGATGGTGTGCATTGTATGGGTGTGTGTTACATTAGATTCACTAGTAGGAGTGTGAAAAACATCACGGGGTGGTGCGCATTGTATGGGTGTGTGTTACATTACATTCACTAGTAGCAGTGAGAAAAACATCACGGGGTGGTGCGCATTGTATGGGTGTGTGTTACATTACATTCTCTTGTAGCAGTGAGAAAAACATCACGGGGTGGTGCGCATTGTATGGGTGTGTGTTACATTACATTCACTAGTAGGAGTGAGAGAAACATCACGGTGTGGTGCGCATTGTATGGGTGTGTGTTACATTACATTCACTAGTAGGAGTGAGAGAAACATCATGGGGTGGTGCGCATTGTATGGGTGTGTGTTACATTACATTCACTAGTAGGAGTGAGAGAAACATCACGGGGTGGTGCGCTTTGTATGGGTTTGTGTTACATTACATTGACTAGTAGGAGTGAGAGAAACATCACGGGGTGGTGCGCATTGTATGGGTGTGTGTTACATTACATTCACTAGTAGGAGTGAGAGAAACATCACGGGGTGCTGCGCATTGTATGGGTGTGTATTACACTACATTCACTAGTAGGAGTGAGAGAAACATCACGGGGTGGTGCGCATTGTATGGGTGTGTGTTACATTACATTCACTAGTAGCAGTGAGAGAAACATCACGGGGTGGTGTGCATTGTATGGGTGTGTGTTACATTACATTCACTAGTAGGAGTGAGAGAAACATCACGGGGTGGTGCGCATTGTATGGGTGTGTGTTACATTACATTCACTAGTAGGAGTGAGAGAAACATCACGGGTGGTGCGCATTGTATGTGTGTGTGTTACTTTACATTCACTAGTAGGAGTGAGAGAAACATCACGGGGTGGTGCGCATTGTATGGGTGTGTGTTACATTACATTCACTAGTAGCAGTGAGAGAAACATCACGGGGTGGTGCGCATTGTATGGGTGTGTGTTACATTACTTTCACTAGTAGGAGTGAGAGAAACATCACGGGGAGGTGCGCATTGTATGGGTGTGTGTTACATTACATTCACTGGTAGGAGTGAGAGAAATATCACGGGGTGGTGCGCATTGTATGGGTGTGTGTTACATTACATTCACTGGTAGGAGTGAGAAAAACATCACGGGGTGGTGCGCATTGTATGGGTGTGTGTTACATTACATTCACTGGTAGGAGTGAGAAAAACATCACGGGGTGGTGCGCATTGTATGGGTGTGTGTCACATTAGATTCACTGGTAGGAGTGAGAAAAACATCACGGGGTGGTGCGCATTGTATGGGTGTGTGTTACATTACATTCACTGGTAGGAGTGAGAAAAACATCACGGGGTGGTGCGCATTGTATGGGTGTGTGTTACATTACATTCACTGGTAGGAGTGAGAAAAACATCACGGGGTGGTGCGCATTGTATGGGTGTGTGTTACATTACATTCACTGGTAGGAGTGAGAAAAACATCACGGGGTTGTGCGCATTGTATGGGTGGGTGTTACATTACATTCACTGGTAGGAGTGAGAAAAACATCACGGGGTGGTGCGCATTGTATGGGTGTGTGTTACATGACATTCACTGGTAGGAGTGAGAAAAACATCACGGGGTGGTGCGCATTGTATGGGTGTGTGTGTTACATTACATTCACTGGTAGGAGTGAGAAAAACACACGGGATGATGCGCATTGTATGGGTGTGTGTTACATTACATTCACTGGTAGGAGTGAGAGAAACATCACGGGGTGGTGCACATTGTATGGGTGTGTGTTACATTACATTCACTGGTAGGAGTGACAAAAATATCACGGGGTGGTGCGCATTGTATGGGTATGTGTTACATTACATTCACTGGTAGGTGTGAGAAAAACATCACGGGGTAGTGCGCATTGCATAGGTGTGTGTTACATTACATTCACTAGTAGGAGTGAGAAAAACATCACGGGGTGGTGCGCATTGTATGGGTGTGTGTTACATTAGATTCACTAGTAGGAGTGAGAAAAACATCACGGGGTGGTGCGCATTTTATGGTGAGTGTTACATTAGATTCACTAGTAGCAGTGAGAAAAACATCACGGGGTGGGGCGCATTGTATGGGTGTGTGTTTCATTAGATTCACTAGTAGGAGTGAGAAAAACATCACGGGGTGGTGCGCATTGTATGGGTGTGTGTTACATTACATTCACTCGTAGGAGTGAGAAAAACATCACGGGGTGGTGCGCATTGTATGGGTGTGTGTTACATTACATTCACTAGTAGGAGTGAGAAAAACATCACGGGTGGTGCGCATTGTATGGGTGTGTGTTACATTAGATTCACTAGTAGGAGTGAGAAAAACATCACGGGGTGGTGCGCATTGTATGGGTGTGTGTTACATTACATTCACTAGTAGGAGTGAGAAAAACATCACGGGGTGGTGCACATTGTATGTGTGTGTTACATTACATTCACTCGTAGGAGTGAGAAAAACATCACGGGGTGGTGCGCATTGTATGGGTGTGTGTTACATTACATTAACTCGTAGGAGTGAGAAAAACATCACGGGGTGGTGCGCATTGTATGGGTGTGTGTTACATTACATTCACTGGTAGGAGTGAGAAAAACATCACGGGGTGGTGCGCATTGTATGGGTGTGTGTTACATTAGATTCACTAGTAGGAGTGAGAAAAACATCACTGGGTGGTGCGCATTGTATGGGTGTGTGTTACATTAGATTCACTAGTAGGAGTGAGAAAAACATCATGGGGTGGTGCGCATTGTATGGGTGTGTGTTACATTAGATTCACTAGTAGGAGTGAGAAAAACATCACGGGGTGGTGCGCATTGTATGGGTGTGTGTTACATGACATTCACTAGTAGGAGTGAGAGAAACATCACGGTGTGGTGCGCATTTTATGGGTGTGTGTTACATTACATTCACTAGCAGGAGTGAGAGAAACATCATGGGGTGGTGCGCATTGTATGGGTGTGTGTTACATTACATTCACTAGTAGGAGTGAGAGAAACATCACGGGGTGGTGCGCATTGTATGGGTGTGTATTACACTACATTCACTAGTAGGAGTGAGAGAAACATCACGGGGTGGTGCGCATTGTATGGGTGTGTGTTACTTTACATTCACTAGTAGGAGTGAGAGAAACATCACTGGTGGTGCGCATTGTATGGGTGTGTGTCACATTACATTCACTGGTAGGAGTGAGAAAAACATCACGGGGTGGTGCGCATTGTATGGGTGTGTGTTACATTACATTCACTAGTAGGAGTGAGAGAAACATCACGGGGTGGTGCGCATTGTATGTGTGTGTGTTACATTACATTCACTGGTAGGAGTGAGAAAAACATCACGGGGTGGTGTGCATTGTATGGGTGTGTGTTACATTACATTCACTAGTAGGAGTGAGAGAAACATCACGGGGTGGTGCGCATTGTATGGGTGTGTGTTACATTACATTCACTAGTAGGAGTGAGAGAATCATCACGGGGTGGTGCGCATTGTATGGGTGTGTGTTACATTACATTCACTGGTAGGAGTGAGAAAAACATCACGGGGTGGTGCGCATTGTATGGGTGTGTGTCACATTACATTCACTGGTAGGAGTGAGAAAAACATCACGGGGTGGTGCGCATTGTATGGGTGTGTGTCACATTACATTCACTGGTAGGAGTGAGAAAAACATCACGGGGTGGTGCGCATTGTATGGGTGTGTGTTACATTACATTCACTGGTAGGAGTGAGAAAAACATCACGGGGTGGTGCGCATTGTATGGGTGTGTGTTACATTACATTCACTGGTAGGAGTGAGAAAAACATCACGGGGTGGTGCGCATTGTATGGGTGTGTGTTACATTACATTCACTGGTAGGAGTGAGAAAAACATCACGGGGTTGTGCGCATTGTATGGGTGGGTGTTACATTACATTCACTGGTAGGAGTGAGAAAAACATCACGGGGTGGTGCGCATTGTATGGGTGTGTGTTACATGACATTCACTGGTAGGAGTGAGAAAAACACACGGGATGATGCGCATTGTATGGGTGTGTGTTACATTACATTCACTGGTAGGAGTGAGAGAAACATCACGGGGTGGTGCACATTGTATGGGTGTGTGTTACATTACATTCACTAGTAGGAGTGAGAGAAACATCACGGGGTGGTGCGCATTGTATGGGTGTGTGTTACATTACATTCACTAGTAGGAGTGAGAGAAACATCACGGGGTGGTGCGCATTGTATGGGTGTGTGTTACATTACATTCACTAGTAGGAGTGAGAGAAACATCACGGGGTGTTGCGCTTTGTATGGGTGTGTGTTACATTACATTGACTAGTAGGAGTGAGAGAAACATCACGGGGTGGTGCGCATTGTATGGGTGTGTGTTACATTACATTGACTAGTAGGAGTGAGAGAAACATCACGGGGTAGTGCGCATTGTATGGGTGTGTGTTACATTACATTCACTAGTAGGAGTGAGAGAAACATCACGGGGTGGTGCGCATTGTATGGGTCTGTGTTACATTACATTCACTATTAGGAGTGAGAGAAACATCACGGGGTGGTGCGCATTGTATGGGTGTGTGTTACATTACATTCACTAGTAGCAGTGAGAGAAACATCACGGGGTGGTGCGCATTGTATGGGTGTGTGTTACATTACATTCACTGGTAGGAGTGAGAGAAACATCACGGGGTGGTGCGCATTGTATGGGTGTGTGTTACATTACATTCACTGTTAGGAGTGAGAAAAACATCACGTGGTGGTGCGCATTGTATGGGTGTGTGTTACATTACATTCACTGGTAGGAGTGAGAAAAACATCACGGGGTGGTGCGCATTTTATGGGTGTGTGTTACATTACATTCACTGGTCGGAGTGAGAAAAACATCACGGGGTGGTGCGCATTGTATGGGTGTGTGATAATTTACATTCACTGGTAGGAGTGAGAAAAACATCACGGGGTGGTGCGCATTGTATGGGTGTGTGTTACATTACATTCACTAGTAGGAGGGAGAAAAACATCACGGGGTGGTGCGCATTGTATGGGTGTGTGTTACGTTACATTCACTAGTAGGAGGGAGAAAAACATCACAGGGTGGTGCGCATTGTATGGTGTGTGTTACATTACATTCACTAGTAGGAGGGAGAAAAACATCACGGGGTGGTGCGCCTTGTATGGGTGTGTGTTACATTACATTCACTAGTAGGAGTGAGAAAAACATCACGGGGTGGTGCGAATTGTATGGGTGTGTGTTACATGACATTCACTAGTAGGAGTGAGAAAAACATCACGGGGTGGTGCGCATTGTATGGGTGTGTGTTACATTAGATTCACTAGTAGGAGTGAGAAAAACATCACGGGGTGGTGCGCATTGTATGGGTGTGTGTTACATGACATTCACTAGTAGGAGTGAGAAAAACATCACGGGGTGGTGCACATTGTATGGGTGTGTGTTACATTACATTCACTCGTAGGATTGAGAAAAACATCATGGTGTGGTGCGCATTGTATGGGTGTGTGTTACATTAGACTCACTAGTAGGAGTGAGAAAAACATCACGGGGTGGTGCGCATTGTATGGGTGTGTGTTACATTAGATTCACTAGTAGGAGTGAGAAAAACATCACGGGATGGTGCGCATTGTATGGGTGTGTGTTACATTAGATTCACTATTAGGAGTGTGAAAAACATCACGGGGTGGTGCGCACTGTATGGGTGTGTGTTACATTACATTCACTAGTAGGAGTGAGAGAAACATCACGGGGTGGTGCGCTTTGTATGGGTGTGTATTACACTACATTCACTAGTAGGAGTGAGAGAAACATCACGGGGTGGTGCGCATTGTATGGGTGTGTGTTACATTACATTCACTAGTAGGAGTGAGAGAAACATCACGGGGTGGTGCGCTTTGTATGGGTGTGTATTACACTACATTCACTAGTAGGAGTGAGAGAAACATCACGGGGTGGTGCGCATTGTATGGGTGTGTGTTACATTACATTCACTAGTAGGAGTGAGAGAAACATCACGGGGTGGTGCGCATTGTATGGGTGTGTGTTACATTACATTCACTAGTAGGAGTGAGAGAAACATCACTGGTGGTGCGCATTGTATGGGTGTGTGTTACATTACATTCACTAGTAGCAGTGAGAGAAACATCACGGGGTGGTGCGCATTTTATGGGTGTGTGTTACATTACATTCACTGGTAGGAGTGAGAAAAACACACGGGATGGTGCGCATTGTATGGTTGTGTGTCACATTACATTCACTGGTAGGAGTGAGAAAAACATCACGGGGTGGTGCGCATTGTATGGGTGTGTGTTACATTACATTCTCTGGTAGGAGTGAGAAAAACATCACGGGGTGGTGCGCATTGTATGGGTGTGTGTTACATTACATTCACTGGTAGGAGTGAGAGAAACATCACGGGGTGGTGCGCTTTGTATGGGTGTGTATTACACTACATTCACTAGTAGGAGTGAGAGAAACATCACGGGGTGGTGCGCATTGTATGGGTGTGTGTTACATTACATTCACTAGTAGGAGTGAGAGAAACATCACGGGGTGGTGCGCATTGTATGGGTGTGTGTTACATTACATTCACTAGTAGGAGTGAGAGAAACATCACTGGTGGTGCGCATTGTATGGGTGTGTGTTACATTACATTCACTAGTAGCAGTGAGAGAAACATCACGGGGTGGTGCGCATTTTATGGGTGTGTGTTACATTACATTCACTGGTAGGAGTGAGAAAAACATCACGGGGTGGTGCGCTTTGTATGGGTGTGTATTACACTACATTCACTAGTAGGAGTGAGAGAAACATCACGGGGTGGTGCGCATTGTATGGGTGTGTGTTACATTACATTCACTAGTAGCAGTGAGAAAAACATCACGGGGTGGTGCGCATTGTATGGGTGTGTGTTACATTACATTCACTAGTAGGAGTGAGAGAAACATCACGGGGTGGTGCGCTTTGTATGGGTGTGTATTACACTACATTCACTAGTAGGAGTGAGAGAAACATCACGGGGTGGTGCGCATTGTATGGGTGTGTGTTACATTACATTCACTAGTAGGAGTGAGAGAAACATCACGGGGTGGTGCGCTTTGTATGGGTGTGTATTACACTACATTCACTAGTAGGAGTGAGAGAAACATCACGGGGTGGTGCGCATTGTATGGGTGTGTGTTACATTACATTCACTAGTAGGAGTGAGAGAAACATCACGGGGTGGTGCGCTTTGTATGGGTGTGTATTACACTACATTCACTAGTAGGAGTGAGAGAAACATCACGGGGTGGTGCGCATTGTATGGGTGTGTGTTACATTACATTCACTAGTAGGAGTGAGAGAAACATCACGGGGTGGTGCGCATTGTATGGGTGTGTGTTACATTACATTCACTAGTAGGAGTGAGAGAAACATCACTGGTGGTGCGCATTGTATGGGTGTGTGTTACATTACATTCACTAGTAGCAGTGAGAGAAACATCACGGGGTGGTGCGCATTTTATGGGTGTGTGTTACATTACATTCACTGGTAGGAGTGAGAAAAACACACGGGATGGTGCGCATTGTATGGTTGTGTGTCACATTACATTCACTGGTAGGAGTGAGAAAAACATCACGGGGTGGTGCGCATTGTATGGGTGTGTGTTACATTACATTCTCTGGTAGGAGTGAGAAAAACATCACGGGGTGGTGCGCATTGTATGGGTGTGTGTTACATTACATTCACTGGTAGGAGTGAGAAAAACATCACGGGGTGGTGCGCATTGTATGGGTGTGTGTTACATTACATTCACTGGTAGGAGTGAGAGAAACATCACGGGGTGGTGCGCATTGTATGGGTGGGTGTTACATTACATACACTGGTAGGAGTGAGAAAAACATCACGGGGTGGTGCGCATTGTATGGGTGTGTGTTACATGACATTCACTGGTAGGAGTGAGAAAAACATGACGGGGTGGTGCACATTGTATGGGTGTGTGTTACATTACATTCACTGGTAGGAGTGAGAAAAACATCACGGGGTGGTTCGCATTGTATGGGTGTGTGTTACATTACATTCACTAGTAGCAGTGAGAAAAACATCACGGGGTGGTGTGCATTGTATGGGTGTGTGTTACATTACATTCTCTTGTAGCAGTGAGAAAAACATCACGGGGTGGTGCGCATTGTATGGGTGTGTGTTACATTACATTCACTAGTAGGAGTGAGAGAAACATCACGGTGTGGTGCGCATTGTATGGGTGTGTGTTACATTACATTCACTAGTAGGAGTGAGAGAAACATCATGGGGTGGTGCGCATTGTATGGGTGTGTGTTACATTACATTCACTAGTAGGAGTGAGAGAAACATCACGGGGTGGTGCGCTTTGTATGGGTTTGTGTTACATTACATTGACTAGTAGGAGTGAGAGAAACATCACGGGGTGGTGCGCATTGTATGGGTGTGTGTTACATTACATTCACTAGTAGGAGTGAGAGAAACATCACGGGGTGGTGCGCATTGTATGGGTGTGTATTACACTACATTCACTAGTAGCAGTGAGAGAAACATCTCGGGGTGGTGCGCATTGTATGGGTGTGTGTTACATTACATTCACTAGTAGCAGTGAGAGAAACATCACGGGGTGGTGCGCATTGTATGGGTGTGTGTTACATTACATTCACTAGTAGGAGTGAGAGAAACATCACGGGGTGGTGCGCTTTGTATGGGTGTGTATTACACTACATTCACTAGTAGGAGTGAGAGAAACATCACGGGGTGGTGCGCATTGTATGGGTGTGTGTTACATTACATTCACTAGTAGGAGTGAGAGAAACATCACGGGGTGGTGCGCTTTGTATGGGTGTGTATTACACTACATTCACTAGTAGGAGTGAGAGAAACATCACGGGGTGGTGCGCATTGTATGGGTGTGTGTTACATTACATTCACTAGTAGGAGTGAGAGAAACATCACGGGGTGGTGCGCATTGTATGGGTGTGTGTTACATTACATTCACTAGTAGGAGTGAGAGAAACATCACTGGTGGTGCGCATTGTATGGGTGTGTGTTACATTACATTCACTAGTAGGAGTGAGAGAAACATCACGGGGTGGTGCGCATTGTATGGGTGTGTGTTACATTACATTCACTAGTAGGAGTGAGAGAAACATCACTGGTGGTGCGCATTGTATGGGTGTGTGTTACATTACATTCACTAGTAGCAGTGAGAGAAACATCACGGGGTGGTGCGCATTTTATGGGTGTGTGTTACATTACATTCACTGGTAGGAGTGAGAAAAACACACAGGATGGTGCGCATTGTATGGTTGTGTGTCACATTACATTCACTGGTAGGAGTGAGAAAAACATCACGGGGTGGTGCGCATTGTATGGGTGTGTGTTACATTACATTCTCTGGTAGGAGTGAGAAAAACATCACGGGGTGGTGCGCATTGTATGGGTGTGTGTTACATTACATTCACTGGTAGGAGTGAGAAAAACATCACGGGGTGGTGCGCATTGTATGGGTGTGTGTTACATTACATTCACTGGTAGGAGTGAGAGAAACATCACGGGGTGGTGCGCATTGTATGGGTGGGTGTTACATTACATACACTGGTAGGAGTGAGAAAAACATCACGGGGTGGTGCGCATTGTATGGGTGTGTGTTACATGACATTCACTGGTAGGAGTGAGAAAAACATGACGGGGTGGTGCACATTGTATGGGTGTGTGTTACATTACATTCACTGGTAGGAGTGAGAAAAACATCACGGGGTGGTTCGCATTGTATGGGTGTGTGTTACATTACATTCACTAGTAGCAGTGAGAAAAACATCACGGGGTGGTGTGCATTGTATGGGTGTGTGTTACATTACATTCTCTTGTAGCAGTGAGAAAAACATCACGGGGTGGTGCGCATTGTATGGGTGTGTGTTACATTACATTCACTAGTAGGAGTGAGAGAAACATCACGGTGTGGTGCGCATTGTATGGGTGTGTGTTACATTACATTCACTAGTAGGAGTGAGAGAAACATCATGGGGTGGTGCGCATTGTATGGGTGTGTGTTACATTACATTCACTAGTAGGAGTGAGAGAAACATCACGGGGTGGTGCGCTTTGTATGGGTTTGTGTTACATTACATTGACTAGTAGGAGTGAGAGAAACATCACGGGGTGGTGCGCATTGTATGGGTGTGTGTTACATTACATTCACTAGTAGGAGTGAGAGAAACATCACGGGGTGGTGCGCATTGTATGGGTGTGTATTACACTACATTCACTAGTAGCAGTGAGAGAAACATCTCGGGGTGGTGCGCATTGTATGGGTGTGTGTTACATTACATTCACTAGTAGCAGTGAGAGAAACATCACGGGGTGGTGCGCATTGTATGGGTGTGTGTTACATTACATTCACTAGTAGGAGTGAGAGAAACATCACGGGGTGGTGCGCATTGTATGGGTGTGTGTTACATTACATTCACTAGTAGGAGTGAGAGAAACATCACTGGTGGTGCGCATTGTATGGGTGTGTGTTACTTTACATTCACTAGTAGGAGTGAGAGAAACATCACGGGGTGGTGCGCATTGTATGGGTGTGTGTTACATTACATTCACTAGTAGCAGTGAGAGAAACATCACGGGGTGGTGCGCATTGTATGGGTGTGTGTTACATTACTTTCACTAGTAGGAGTGAGAGAAACATCACGGGGAGGTGCGCATTGTATGGGTGTGTGTTACATTACATTCACTGGTAGGAGTGAGAGAAACATCACGGGGTGGTGCGCATTGTATGGGTGTGTGTTACATTACATTCACTGGTAGGAGTGAGAAAAACATCACGGGGTGGTGCGCATTGTATGGGTGTGTGTTACATTACATTCACTGCTAGGAGTGAGAAAAACATCACGGGGTGGTGCGCATTGTATGGGTGTGTGTCACATTACATTCACTGGTAGGAGTGAGAAAAACATCACGGGGTGGTGCGCATTGTATGGGTGTGTGTTACATTACATTCACTGGTAGGAGTGAGAAAAACATCACGGGGTTGTGCGCATTGTATGGGTGGGTGTTACATTACATTCACTGGTAGGAGTGAGAAAAACATCACGGGGTGGTGCGCATTGTATGGGTGTGTGTTACATGACATTCACTGGTAGGAGTGAGAAAAACACATGGGATGATGCGCATTGTATGGGTGTGTGTTACATTACATTCACTGGTAGGAGTGAGAGAAACATCACGGGGTGGTGCACATTGTATGGGTGTGTGTTACATTACATTCACTGGTAGGAGTGACAAAAATATCACGGGGTGGTGCGCATTGTATGGGTGTGTGTTACATTACATTCACTGGTAGGTGTGAGAAAAACATCACGGGGTAGTGCGCATTGTATAGGTGTGTGTTACATTACATTCACTAGTAGGAGTGAGAAAAACATCACGGGGTGGTGCGCATTGTATGGGTGTGTGTTACATTAGATTCACTAGTAGGAGTGAGAAAAACATCACGGGGTGGTGCGCATTTTATGGGTGAGTCTTACATTAGATTCACTAGTAGCAGTGAGAAAAACATCACGGGGTGGTGCGCATTGTATGGGTGTGTGTTACATTACATTCACTGGTAGGAGTGAGAGAAACATCACGGGGTGGTGCGCATTGTATGGGTGGGTGTTACATTACATACACTGGTAGGAGTGAGAAAAACATCACGGGGTGGTGCGCATTGTATGGGTGTGTGTTACATGACATTCACTGGTAGGAGTGAGAAAAACATGACGGGGTGGTGCGCATTGTATGGGTGTGTGTTACATTACATTCACTGGTAGGAGTGAGAAAAACATCACGGGGTGGTTCGCATTGTATGGGTGTGTGTTACATTACATTCACTAGTAGCAGTGAGAAAAACATCACGGGGTCGTGTGCATTGTATGGGTGTGTTTTACATTACATTCTCTTGTAGCAGTGAGAAAAACATCACGGGGTGGTGCGCATTGTATGGGTGTGTGTTACATTACATTCACTAGTAGGAGTGAGAGAAACATCACGGTGTGGTGCGCATTGTATGGGTGTGTGTTACATTACATTCACTAGTAGGAGTGAGAGAAACATCATGGGGTGGTGCGCATTGTATGGGTGTGTGTTACATTACATTCACTAGTAGGAGTGAGAGAAACATCACGGGGTGGTGCGCTTTGTATGGGTTTGTGTTACATTACATTGACTAGTAGGAGTGAGAGAAACATCACGGGGTGGTGCGCATTGTATGGGTGTGTGTTACATTACATTCACTAGTAGGAGTGAGAGAAACATCACGGGGTGGTGCGCATTGTATGGGTGTGTATTACACTACATTCACTAGTAGCAGTGAGAGAAACATCACGGGGTGGTGCGCATTGTATGGGTGTGTGTTACATTACATTCACTAGTAGCAGTGAGAGAAACATCACGGGGTGGTGCGCATTGTATGGGTGTGTGTTACATTACATTCACTAGTAGGAGTGAGAGAAACATCACGGGGTGGTGCGCATTGTATGGGTGTGTGTTACATTACATTCACTAGTAGGAGTGAGAGAAACATCACTGGTGGTGCGCATTGTATGGGTGTGTGTTACTTTACATTCACTAGTAGGAGTGAGAGAAATATCACGGGGTGGTGCGCATTGTATGGGTGTGTGTTACATTACATTCACTAGTAGCAGTGAGAGAAACATCACGGGGTGGTGCGCATTGTATGGGTGTGTGTTACATTACTTTCACTAGTAGGAGTGAGAGAAACATCACGGGGAGGTGCGCATTGTATGGGTGTGTGTTACATTACATTCACTGGTAGGAGTGAGAGAAACATCACGGGGTGGTGCGCATTGTATGGGTGTGTGTTACATTACATTCACTGGTAGGAGTGAGAAAAACATCACGGGGTGGTGCGCATTGTATGGGTGTGTGTTACATTACATTCACTGCTAGGAGTGAGAAAAATATCACGGGGTGGTGCGCATTGTATGGGTGTGTGTCACATTACATTCACTGGTAGGAGTGAGAAAAACATCACGGGGTGGTGCGCATTGTATGGGTGTGTGTCACATTACATTTACTGGTAGGAGTGAGAAAAACATCACGGGGTGGTGCGCATTGTATGGGTGTGTGTTACATTACATTCACTGGTAGGAGTGAGAAAAACATCACGGGGTGGTGCGCATTGTATGGGTGTGTGTTACATTACATTCACTGGTAGGAGTGAGAAAAACATCACGGGGTTGTGCGCATTGTATGGGTGGGTGTTACATTACATTCACTGGTAGGAGTGAGAAAAACATCACGGGGTGGTGCGCATTGTATGGGTGTGTGTTACATGACATTCACTGGTAGGAGTGAGAAAAACATCACGGGGTGGTGCGCATTGTATGGGTGTGTGTGTTACATTACATTCACTGGTAGGAGTGAGAAAAACACACGGGATGATGCGCATTGTATGGGTGTGTGTTACATTACATTCACTGGTAGGAGTGAGAGAAACATCACGGGGTGGTGCACATTGTATGGGTGTGTGTTACATTACATTCACTGGTAGGAGTGACAAAAATATCACGGGGTGGTGCGCATTGTATGGGTGTGTGTTACATTACATTCACTGGTAGGTGTGAGAAAAACATCACGGGGTAGTGCGCATTGTATAGGTGTGTGTTACATTACATTCACTAGTAGGAGTGAGAAAAACATCACGGGGTGGTGCGCATTGTATGGGTGTGTGTTACATTAGATTCACTAGTAGGAGTGAGAAAAACATCACGGGGTGGTGCGCATTTTATGGTGAGTGTTACATTAGATTCACTAGTAGCAGTGAGAAAATCATCACGGGGTGGTGCGCATTGTATGGGTGTGTGTTTCATTAGATTCACTAGTAGGAGTGAGAAAAACATCACGGGGTGGTGCGCATTGTATGGGTGTGTGTTACATTACATTCACTTGTAGCAGTGAGAGAAACATCACGGCGTGGTGCGCATTGTATGGGTGTGTGTTACATGACATTCACTAGTAGGAGTGAGAGAAACATCACGGGGTGGTGCGCATTGTATGGGTGTGTGTTACATGACATTCACTAGTAGGAGTGAGAGAAACATCACGGGGTGGTGCGCATTGTATGGGTGTGTGTTACATTACATTCACTAGTAGGAGTGAGAGAAACATCACGGGGTGGTGCGCATTGTATGGGTGTGTGTTACATTACATTCACTAGTAGTAGTGAGAGAAACATCACGGGGTGGTGCGCATTGTATGGGTGTGTGTTACATTACATTCACTGGTAGCAGTGAGAGAAACATCACGGGGTGGTGCGCATTGTATGGGTGTGTGTTACATTACATTCACTGGTAGGAGTGAGAGAAACATCACGGGGTGGTGCGCATTGTATGGGTGTGTGTTACATTACATTCACTGGTAGGAGTGAGAAAAACATCACGGGGTTGTGCGCATTGTATGGGTGGGTGTTACATTACATTCACTGGTAGGAGTGAGAAAAACATCACGGGGTGGTGCGCATTGTATGGGTGTGTGTTACATGACATTCACTGGTAGGAGTGAGAAAAACACACGGGATGATGCGCATTGTATGGGTGTGTGTTACATTACATTCACTGGTAGGAGTGAGAGAAACATCACGGGGTGGTGCACATTGTATGGGTGTGTGTTACATTACATTCACTGGTAGGAGTGACAAAAATATCACGGGGTGGTGCGCATTGTATGGGTGTGTGTTACATTACATTCACTGGTAGGTGTGAGAAAATCATCACGGGGTAGTGCGCATTGTATAGGTGTGTGTTACATTACATTCACTAGTAGGAGTGAGAAAAACATCACGGGGTGGTGCGCATTGTATGGGTGTGTGTTACATTAGATTCACTAGTAGGAGTGAGAAAAACATCACGGGGTGGTGCGCATTTTATGGGTGAGTGTTACATTAGATTCACTAGTAGCAGTGAGAAAAACATCACGGGGTGGTGCGCATTGTATGGGTGTGTGTTTCATTAGATTCACTAGTAGGAGTGAGAAAAACATCACGGGGTGGTGCGCATTGTATGGGTGTGTGTTGCATTACATTCACTCGTAGGAGTGAGAAAAACATCACGGGGTGGTGCGCATTGTATGGGTGTGTGTTACATTACATTCACTGGTAGGAGTGAGAAAAACATCACGGGGTGGTGCGCATTGTATGGGTGTGTGTTACATTAGATTCACTAGTAGGAGTGAGAAAAACATCACGGGGTGGTGCGCATTTTATGGGTGTGTGTTACATTAGATTCACTAGTAGGAGTGAGAAAAACATCACGGGGTGGTGCGCATTGTATGGGTGTGTGTTACATTAGATTCACTAGTAGCAGTGAGAAAAACATCACGGGGTGGTGCGCATTGTATGGGTGTGTGTTACATTACATTCTCTTGTAGCAGTGAGAAAAACATCACGGCGTGGTGCGCATTGTATGGGTGTGTGTTACATGACATTCACTAGTAGGAGTGAGAGAAACATCACGGGGTGGTGCGCATTGTATGGGTGTGTGTTACATTACATTCACTAGTAGGAGTGAGAGAAACATCACGGGGTGGTGCGCATTGTATGGGTGTGTGTTACATTACATTCACTAGTAGGAGTGAGAGAAACATCACGGGGTGGTGCGCATTGTATGGGTGTGTGTTACATTACATTCACTAGTAGGAGTGAGAGAAACATCACGGGGTGTTGCGCTTTGTATGGGTGTGTGTTACATTACATTGACTAGTAGGAGTGAGAGAAACATCACGGGGTGGTGCGCATTGTATGGGTGTGTGTTACATTACATTCACTGGTAGGAGTGAGAGAAACATCACGGGGTGGTGCGCATTGTATGGGTGTGTGTTACATTACATTCACTGTTAGGAGTGAGAAAAACATCACGTGGTGGTGCGCATTGTATGGGTGTGTGTTACATTACATTCACTGGTAGGAGTGAGAAAAACATCACGGGGTGGTGCGCATTTTATGGGTGTGTGTTACATTACATTCACTGGTCGGAGTGAGAAAAACA
This sequence comes from Cavia porcellus, assembly GCF_034190915.1. Lineage (NCBI taxonomy): Eukaryota > Metazoa > Chordata > Mammalia > Rodentia > Caviidae > Cavia > Cavia porcellus. The sequence continues at coordinate 99,384 of NW_026947697.1, read as the reverse complement.
TCACGGGGTGGTGCGCATTGTATGGGTGTGTGATAATTTACATTCACTGGTAGGAGTGAGAAAAACATCACGGGGTGGTGCGCATTGTATGGGTGTGTGTTACATTACATTCACTAGTAGGAGGGAGAAAAACATCACAGGGTGGTGCGCATTGTATGGTGTGTGTTACATTACATTCACTAGTAGGAGGGAGAAAAACATCACGGGGTGGTGCGCCTTGTATGGGTGTGTGTTACATTACATTCACTAGTAGGAGTGAGAAAAACATCACGGGGTGGTGCGCATTGTATGGGTGTGTGTTACATGACATTCACTAGTAGGAGTGAGAAAAACATCACGGGGTGGTGCGCATTGTATGGGTGTGTGTTACATTAGATTCACTAGTAGGAGTGAGAAAAACATCACGGGGTGGTGCGCATTGTATGGGTGTGTGTTACATTACATTCACTAGTAGGAGTGAGAAAAACATCACGGGGTGGTGCACATTGTATGGGTGTGTGTTACATTACATTCACTCGTAGGATTGAGAAAAACATCATGGGGTGGTGCGCATTGTATGGGTGTGTGTTACATTAGATTCACTAGTAGGAGTGAGAAAAACATCACGGGATGGTGCGCATTGTATGGGTGTGTGTTACATTAGATTGACTATTAGGAGTGTGAAAAACATCACGGAGTGGTGCGCACTGTATGGGTGTGTGTTACATTACATTCACTAGTAGCAGTGAGAAAAACATCACGGGGTGGTGCGCATTGTATGGGTGTGTGTTACATTACATTCACTAGTAGGAGTGAGAGAAACATCACGGGGTGGTGCGCTTTGTATGGGTGTGTATTACACTACATTCACTAGTAGGAGTGAGAGAAACATCACGGGGTGGTGCGCATTGTATGGGTGTGTGTTACATTACATTCACTAGTAGGAGTGAGAGAAACATCACGGGGTGGTGCGCTTTGTATGGGTGTGTATTACACTACATTCACTAGTAGGAGTGAGAGAAACATCACGGGGTGGTGCGCATTGTATGGGTGTGTCTTACATTACATTCACTAGTAGGAGTGAGAGAAACATCACGGGGTGGTGCGCATTGTATGGGTGTGTGTTACATTACATTCACTAGTAGGAGTGAGAGAAACATCACTGGTGGTGCGCATTGTATGGGTGTGTGTTACATTACATTCACTAGTAGCAGTGAGAGAAACATCACGGGGTGGTGCGCATTGTATGGGTGTGTGTTACATTACATTCACTGGTAGGAGTGAGAAAAACACACGGGATGGTGCGCATTGTATGGTTGTGTGTCACATTACATTCACTGGTAGGAGTGAGAAAAACATCACGGGGTGGTGCGCATTGTATGGGTGTGTGTTACATTACATTCACTGGTAGGAGTGAGAAAAACATCACGGGGTGGTGCGCATTGTATGGGTGTGTGTTACATTACATTCACTGGTAGGAGTGAGAAAAACATCACGGGGTGGTGCGCATTGTATGGGTGTGTGTTACATTACATTCACTGGTAGGAGTGAGAGAAACATCACGGGGTGGTGCGCATTGTATGGGTGGGTGTTACATTACATACACTGGTAGGAGTGAGAAAAACATCACGGGGTGGTGCGCATTGTATGGGTGTGTGTTACATGACATTCACTGGTAGGAGTGAGAAAAACATGACGGGGTGGTGCGCATTGTATGGGTGTGTGTTACATTACATTCACTGGTAGGAGTGAGAAAAACATCACGGGGTGGTTCGCATTGTATGGGTGTGTGTTACATTACATTCACTAGTAGCAGTGAGAAAAACATCACGGGGTGGTGTGCATTGTATGGGTGTGTGTTACATTACATTCTCTTGTAGCAGTGAGAAAAACATCACGGGGTGGTGCGCATTGTATGGGTGTGTGTTACATTACATTCACTAGTAGGAGTGAGAGAAACATCACGGTGTGGTGCGCATTGTATGGGTGTGTGTTACATTACATTCACTAGTAGGAGTGAGAGAAACATCATGGGGTGGTGCGCATTGTATGGGTGTGTGTTACATTACATTCACTAGTAGGAGTGAGAGAAACATCACGGGGTGGTGCACTTTGTATGGGTTTGTGTTACATTACATTGACTAGTAGGAGTGAGAGAAACATCACGGGGTGGTGCGCATTGTATGGGTGTGTGTTACATTACATTCACTAGTAGGAGTGAGAGAAACATCACGGGGTGGTGCGCATTGTATGGGTGTGTATTACACTACATTCACTAGTAGCAGTGAGAGAAACATCACGGGGTGGTGCGCATTGTATGGGTGTGTGTTACATTACATTCACTAGTAGCAGTGAGAGAAACATCACGGGGTGCTGCGCATTGTATGGGTGTGTGTTACATTACATTCACTAGTAGGAGTGAGAGAAACATCACGGGGTGGTGCGCATTGTATGGGTGTGTGTTACATTACATTCACTAGTAGGAGTGAGAGAAACATCACTGGTGGTGCGCATTGTATGGGTGTGTGTTACTTTACATTCACTAGTAGGAGTGAGAGAAACATCACGGGGTGGTGCGCATTGTATGGGTGTGTGTTACATTACATTCACTAGTAGCAGTGAGAGAAACATCACGGGGTGGTGCGCATTGTATGTTTGTGTGTTACATTACTTTCACTAGTAGGAGTGAGAGAAACATCACGGGGAGGTGCGCATTGTATGGGTGTGTGTTACATTACATTCACTGGTAGGAGTGAGAGAAACATCACGGGGTGGTGCGCATTGTATGGGTGTGTGTTACATTACATTCACTGGTAGGAGTGAGAAAAACATCACGGGGTGGTGCGCATTGTATGGGTGTGTGTTACATTACATTCACTGCTAGGAGTGAGAAAAACATCACGGGGTGGTGCGCATTGTATGGGTGTGTGTCACATTACATTCACTGGTAGGAGTGAGAAAAACATCACGGGGTGGTGCGCATTGTATGGGTGTGTGTCACATTACATTTACTGGTAGGAGTGAGAAAAACATCACGGGGTGGTGCGCATTGTATGGGTGTGTGTTACATTACATTCACTGGTAGGAGTGAGAAAAACATCACGGGGTGGTGCGCATTGTATGGGTGTGTGTTACATTACATTCACTGGTAGGAGTGAGAAAAACATCACGGGGTTGTGCGCATTGTATGTGTGGGTGTTACATTACATTCACTGGTAGGAGTGAGAAAAACATCACGGGGTGGTGCGCATTGTATGGGTGTGTGTTACATGACATTCACTGGTAGGAGTGAGAAAAACATCACGGGGTGGTGCGCATTGTATGGGTGTGTGTGTTACATTACATTCACTGGTAGGAGTGAGAAAAACACACGGGATGATGCGCATTGTATGGGTGTGTGTTACATTACATTCACTGGTAGGAGTGAGAGAAACATCACGGGGTGGTGCACATTGTATGGGTGTGTGTTACATTACATTCACTGGTAGGAGTGACAAAAATATCACGGGGTGGTGCGCATTGTATGGGTGTGTGTTACATTACATTCACTGGTAGGTGTGAGAAAAACATCACGGGGTAGTGCGCATTGTATAGGTGTGTGTTACATTACATTCACTAGTAGGAGTGAGAAAAACATCACGGGGTGGTGCGCATTGTATGGGTGTGTGTTACATTAGATTCACTAGTAGGAGTGAGAAAAACATCACGGGGTGGTGCGCATTTTATGGTGAGTGTTACATTAGATTCACTAGTAGCAGTGAGAAAATCATCACGGGGTGGTGCGCATTGTATGGGTGTGTGTTTCATTAGATTCACTAGTAGGAGTGAGAAAAACATCACGGGGTGGTGCGCATTGTATGGGTGTGTGTTACATTACATTCACTTGTAGCAGTGAGAGAAACATCACGGCGTGGTGCGCATTGTATGGGTGTGTGTTACATGACATTCACTAGTAGGAGTGAGAGAAACATCACGGGGTGGTGCGCATTGTATGGGTGTGTGTTACATGACATTCACTAGTAGGAGTGAGAGAAACATCACGGGGTGGTGCGCATTGTATGGGTGTGTGTTACATTACATTCACTAGTAGGAGTGAGAGAAACATCACGGGGTGGTGCGCATTGTATGGGTGTGTGTTACATTACATTCACTAGTAGTAGTGAGAGAAACATCACGGGGTGGTGCGCATTGTATGGGTGTGTGTTACATTACATTCACTGGTAGCAGTGAGAGAAACATCACGGGGTGGTGCGCATTGTATGGGTGTGTGTTACATTACATTCACTGGTAGCAGTGAGAGAAACATCACGGGGTGGTGCGCATTGTATGGGTGTGTGTTACATTACATTCACTGGTAGGAGTGAGAAAAACATCACGGGGTGGTTCCCATTGTATGGGTGTGTGTTACATTACATTCACTAGTAGCAGTGAGAAAAACATCACGGGGTGGTGTGCATTGTATGGGTGTGTGTTACATTACATTCTCTTGTAGCAGTGAGAAAAACATCACGGGGTGGTGCGCATTGTATGGGTGTGTGTTACATTACATTCACTAGTAGGAGTGAGAGAAACATCACGGTGTGGTGCGCATTGTATGGGTGTGTGTTACATTACATTCACTAGTAGGAGTGAGAGAAACATCATGGGGTGGTGCGCATTGTATGGGTGTGTGTTACATTACATTCACTAGTAGGAGTGAGAGAAACATCACGGGGTGGTGCGCTTTGTATGGGTTTGTGTTACATTACATTGACGAGTAGGAGTGAGAGAAACATCACGGGGTGGTGCGCATTGTATGGGTGTGTGTTACATTACATTCACTAGTAGGAGTGAGAGAAACATCACGGGGTGGTGCGCATTGTATGGGTGTGTATTACACTACATTCACTAGTAGCAGTGAGAGAAACATCACGGGGTGGTGCGCATTGTATGGGTGTGTGTTACATTACATTCACTAGTAGCAGTGAGAGAAACATCACGGGGTGGTGCGCATTGTATGGGTGTGTGTTACATTACATTCACTAGTAGGAGTGAGAGAAACATCACGGGGTGGTGCGCATTGTATGGGTGTGTGTTACATTACATTCACTAGTAGGAGTGAGAGAAACATCACTGGTGGTGCGCATTGTATGGGTGTGTGTTACTTTACATTCACTAGTAGGAGTGAGAGAAACATCACGGGGTGGTGCGCATTGTATGGGTGTGTGTTACATTACATTCACTAGTAGCAGTGAGAGAAACATCACGGGGTGGTGCGCATTGTATGGGTGTGTGTTACATTACTTTCACTAGTAGGAGTGAGAGAAACATCACGGGGAGGTGCGCATTGTATGGGTGTGTGTTACATTAGATTCACTAGTAGGAGTGAGAAAAACATCACGGGGTGGTGCGCATTTTATGGTGAGTGTTACATTAGATTCACTAGTAGCAGTGAGAAAATCATCACGGGGTGGTGCGCATTGTATGGGTGTGTGTTTCATTAGATTCACAAGTAGGAGTGAGAAAAACATCACGGGGTGGTGCGCATTGTATGGGTGTGTGTTACATTACATTCACTTGTAGCAGTGAGAGAAACATCACGGCGTGGTGCGCATTGTATGGGTGTGTGTTACATGACATTCACTAGTAGGAGTGAGAGAAACATCACGGGGTGGTGCGCATTGTATGGGTGTGTGTTACATGACATTCACTAGTAGGAGTGAGAGAAACATCACGGGGTGGTGCGCATTGTATGGGTGTGTGTTACATTACATTCACTAGTAGGAGTGAGAGAAACATCACGGGGTGGTGCGCATTGTATGGGTGTGTGTTACATTACATTCACTAGTAGTAGTGAGAGAAACATCACGGGGTGGTGCGCATTGTATGGGTGTGTGTTACATTACATTCACTGGTAGCAGTGAGAGAAACATCACGGGGTGGTGCGCATTGTATGGGTGTGTGTTACATTACATTCACTGGTAGGAGTGAGAGAAACATCACGGGGTGGTGCGCATTGTATGGGTGTGTGTTACATTACATTCACTGGTATGAGTGAGAGAAACATCACGGGGTGGTGCGCATTGTATGGGTGTGTGTTACATTACATTCACTGGTAGGAGTGAGAGAAACATCACGGGGTGGTGCGCATTGTATGGGTGTGTGTTACATTACATTCACTGGTAGGAGTGAGAAAAACATCACGGGGTGGTGCGCATTGTATGGGTGTGTGTTACATTACATTCACTGGTAGGAGTGAGAAAAACATCACGGGGTGGTGCGCATTGTATGGGTGTGTGTTACATTACATTCACTGGTAGGAGTGAGAAAAACATCACGGGGTGGTGCGCATTGTATGGGTGTGTGTTACATTACATTGACTAGTAGGAGTGAGAAAAACATCACGGGGTGGTGCGCATTGTATGGGTGTGTGTTACATTACATTCACTAGTAGGAGGGAGAAAAACATCACGGGGTGGTGCGCATTGTATGGGTGTGTGTTACATTACATTCACTAGTAGGAGGGAGAAAAACATCACGGGGTGGTGCGCATTGTATGGTGTGTGTTACATTACATTCACTAGTAGGAGGGAGAAAAACATCACAGGGTGGTGCGCATTGTATGGTGTGTATTACATTACATTCACTAGTAGGAGGGAGAAAAACATCACGGGGTGGTGCGCCTTGTATGGGTGTGTGTTACATTACATTCACTAGTAGGAGTGAGAAAAACATCACGGGGTGGTGCGCATTGTATGGGTGTGTGTTACATGACATTCACTAGTAGGAGTGAGAAATACATCATGGGGTGGTGCGCATTGTATGGGTGTGTGTTACATGACATTCACTAGTAGGAGTGAGAAAAACATCACGGGGTGGTGCGCATTGTATGGGTGTGTGTTACATGACATTCACTAGTAGGAGGGAGAAAAACATCACGGGGTGGTGCGCATTGTATGGGTGTGTGTTACATTACATTCACTGGTAGGAGTGAGAAAAACATCACGGGGTGGTGCGCATTGTATGGGTGTGTGTCACATTACATTCACTGGTAGGAGTGAGAAAAACATCACGGGGTGGTGCGCATTGTATGGGTGTGTGTTACATTACATTCACTGGTAGGAGTGAGAAAAACATCACGGGGTGGTGCGCATTGTATGGGTGTGTGTTACATTACATTCACTGGTAGGAGTGAGAAAAACATCACGGGGTGGTGCGCATTGTATGGGTGTGTGTTACATTACATTCACTGGTAGGAGTGAGAAAAACATCACGGGGTTGTGCGCATTGTATGGGTGGGTGTTACATTACATTCACTGGTAGGAGTGAGAAAAACATCACGGGGTGGTGCGCATTGTATGGGTGTGTGTTACATGACATTCACTGGTAGGAGTGAGAAAAACATCACGGGGTGGTGCGCATTGTATGGGTGTGTGTGTTACATTACATTCACTGGTAGGAGTGAGAAAAACACACGGGATGATGCGCATTGTATGGGTGTGTGTTACATTACATTCACTGGTAGGAGTGAGAGAAACATCACGGGGTGGTGCACATTGTATGGGTGTGTGTTACATTACATTCACTGGTAGGAGTGACAAAAATATCACGGGGTGGTGCGCATTGTATGGGTGTGTGTTACATTACATTCACTGGTAGGTGTGAGAAAAACATCACGGGGTAGTGCGCATTGTATAGGTGTGTGTTACATTACATTCACTAGTAGGAGTGAGAAAAACATCACGGGGTGGTGCGCATTGTATGGGTGTTTGTTACATTAGATTCACTAGTAGGAGTGAGAAAAACATCACGGGGTGGTGCGCATTTTATGGTGAGTGTTACATTAGATTCACTAGTAGCAGTGAGAAAAACATCACGGGGTGGTGCGCATTGTATGGGTGTGTGTTTCATTAGATTCACTACTAGGAGTGAGAAAAACATCACGGGGTGGTGCGCATTTTATGGGTGTGTGTTACATTACATTCACTCGTAGGAGTGAGAAAAACATCACGGGGTGGTGCGCATTGTATGGGTGTGTGTTACATTACATTCACTAGTAGGAGTGAGAGAAACATCACGGGGTGGTGCGCATTGTATGGGTGTGTGTTACATTACATTCACTAGTAGGAGTGAGAGAAACATCACAGGGTGGTGCGCTTTGTATGGGTGTGTGTTACATTACATTGACTAGTAGGAGTGAGAGAAACATCACGGGGTGGTTCGCATTGTATGGGTGTGTGTTACATTACATTGACTAGTAGGAGTGAGAGAAACATCACGTGGTGTTGCGCATTGTATGGGTGTGTGTTACATTACACTCACTAGTAGGAGTGAGAGAAACATCAGGGGGTGGTGCGCATTGTATGGGTGTGTGTTACATTACATTCACTAGGAGGAGTGAGAGAAACATCACGGGGCGGTGCGCATTTGTATGGGTGTGTGTTACATTACATTCACTAGTAGTAGTGAGAGAAACATCACGGGGTGGTGCGCATTGTATGGGTGTGTGTTACATTACATTCACTGGTAGCAGTGAGAGAAACATCACGGGGTGGTGCGCATTGTATGGGTGTGTGTTACATTACATTCACTGGTAGGAGTGAGAGAAACATCACGGGGTGGTGCGCATTGTATGGGTGTGTGTTACATTACATTCACTGGTATGAGTGAGAGAAACATCACGGGGTGGTGCGCATTGTATGGGTGTGTGTTACATTACATTCACTGGTAGGAGTGAGAGAAACATCACGGGGTGGTGCGCATTGTATGGGTGTGTGTTACATTACATTCACTGGTAGGAGTGAGAAAAACATCACGGGGTGGTGCGCATTGTATGGGTGTGTGTTACATTACATTCACTGGTAGGAGTGAGAAAAACATCACGGGGTGGTGCGCATTGTATGGGTGTGTGTTACATTACATTCACTGGTAGGAGTGAGAAAAACATCACGGGGTGGTGCGCATTGTATGGGTGTGTGTTACATTACATTCACTAGTAGGAGTGAGAAAAACATCACGGGGTGGTGCGCATTGTATGGGTGTGTGTTACATTACATTCACTAGTAGGAGGGAGAAAAACATCACGGGGTGGTGCGCATTGTATGGGTGTGTGTTACATTACATTCACTAGTAGGAGGGAGAAAAACATCACAGGGTGGTGCGCATTGTATGGTGTGTGTTACATTACATTCACTAGTAGGAGGGAGAAAAACATCACAGGGTGGTGCGCATTGTATGGTGTGTATTATATTACATTTACTAGTAGGAGGGAGAAAAACATCACGGGGTGGTGCGCCTTGTATGGGTGTGTGTTACATTACATTCACTAGTAGGAGTGAGAAAAACATCACGGGGTGGTGCGCATTGTATGGGTGTGTGTTACATGACATTCACTAGTAGGAGTGAGAAAAACATCATGGGGTGGTGCCCATTGTATGGGTGTGTGTTACATGACATTCACTAGTAGGAGTGAGAAAAACATCACGGGGTGGTGCGCATTGTATGGGTGTGTGTTACATGACATTCACTAGTAGGAGGGAGAAAAACATCACGGGGTGGTGCGCATTGTATGGGTGTGTGTTACATTACATTCACTAGTAGGAGTGAGAAAAACATCACGGGGTGGTGCGCATTGTATGGGTGTGTGTTACATTACATTCACTAGTAGGAGGGAGAAAAACATCACGGGGTGGTGCGCATTGTATGGGTGTGTGTTACATTACATTCACTAGTAGGAGGGAGAAAAACATCACGGGGTGGTGCGCATTGTATGGTGTGTGTTACATTACATTCACTAGTAGGAGTGAGAAAATCATCACGGGTTGGTGCGCATTGTATGGGTGTGTGTTACATTACTTTCACTAGTAGGAGTGAGAAAAACATCACGGGGTGGTGCGCATTGTATGGGTGTGTGTTACATTACATTCACTAGTAGGAGTGAGAAAAACATCACGGGTGGTGGGCATTGTATGGGTGTGTGTTACATTAGATTCACTAGTAGGAGTGAGAAAAACATCACGGGGTGGTGCGCATTGTATGGGTGTGTGTTACATTACATTCACTAGTAGGAGTGAGAAAAACATCACGGGGTGGTGCACATTGTATGGGTGTGTGTTACATTACATTCACTCATAGGAGTGAGAAAAACATCACGGGGTGGTGCGCATTGTATGGGTGTGTGTTACATTACATTCACTCGTAGGAGTGAGAAAAACATCACGGGGTGGTGCGCATTGTATGGGTGTGTGTTACATTACATTCACTCATAGGAGTGAGAAAAACATCACGGGGTGGTGCGCATTGTATGGGTGTGTGTTACATTAGATTCACTAGTAGGAGTGAGAAAAACAGCACTGGGTGGTGCGCATTGTATGGGTGTGTGTTACATTAGATTCACTAGTAGGAGTGAGAAAAACATCACGGGGTGGTGCGCATTGTATGGGTGTGTGTTACATTAGATTCACTAGTAGGAGTGAGAAAAACATCACGGGATGGTGTGCATTGTATGGGTGTGTGTTACATTACATTCACTAGTAGCAGTGAGAAAAACATCACGGGGTGGTGTGCATTGTATGGGTGTGTGTTACATTACATTCTCTTGTAGCAGTGAGAAAAACATCACGGGGTGGTGCGCATTGTATGGGTGTGTGTTACATGACATTCACTAGTAGGAGTGAGAGAAACATCACGGTGTGGTGCGCATTGTATGGGTGTGTGTTACATTACATTCACTAGTAGGAGTGAGAGAAACATCATGGGGTGGTGCGCATTGTATGGGTGTGTGTTACATTACATTCACTAGTAGGAGTGAGAGAAACATCACGGGGTGGTGCGCTTTGTATGGGTTTGTGTTACATTACATTGACTAGTAGGAGTGAGAGAAACATCACGGGGTGGTGCGCATTGTATGGGTGGGTGTTACATTACATTCACTAGTAGGAGTGAGAGAAACATCACGGGGTGGTGCGCATTGTATGGGTGTGTATTACACTACATTCACTAGTAGGAGTGAGAGAAACATCACGGGGTGGTGCGCATTGTATGGGTGTGTGTTACATTACATTCACTAGTAGCAGTGAGAGAAACATCACGGGGTGGTGTGCATTGTATGGGTGTGTGTTACATTACATTCACTAGTAGGAGTGAGAGAAACATCACGGGGTGGTGCGCATTGTATGGGTGTGTGTTACATTACATTCACTAGTAGGAGTGAGAGAAACATCACTGGTGGTGCGCATTGTATGTGTGTGTGTTACTTTACATTCACTAGTAGGAGTGAGAGAAACATCACGGGGTGGTGCGCATTGTATGGGTGTGTGTTACATTACATTCACTAGTAGCAGTGAGAGAAACATCACGGGGTGGTGCGCATTGTATGGGTGTGTGTTACATTACTTTCACTAGTAGGAGTGAGAGAAACATCACGGGGAGGTGCGCATTGTATGGGTGTGTGTTACATTACATTCACTGGTAGGAGTGAGAGAAATATCACGGGGTGGTGCGCATTGTATGGGTGTGTGTTACATTACATTCACTGGTAGGAGTGAGAAAAACATCACGGGGTGGTGCGCATTGTATGGGTGTGTGTTACATTACATTCACTGGTAGGAGTGAGAAAAACATCACGGGGTGGTGCGCATTGTATGGGTGTGTGTCACATTACATTCACTGGTAGGAGTGAGAAAAACATCACGGGGTGGTGCGCATTGTATGGGTGTGTGTTACATTACATTCACTGGTAGGAGTGAGAAAAACATCACGGGGTGGTGCGCATTGTATGGGTGTGTGTTACATTACATTCACTGGTAGGAGTGAGAAAAACATCACGGGGTGGTGCGCATTGTATGGGTGTGTGTTACATTACATTCACTGGTAGGAGTGAGAAAAACATCACGGGGTTGTGCGCATTGTATGGGTGGGTGTTACATTACATTCACTGGTAGGAGTGAGAAAAACATCACGGAGTGGTGCGCATTGTATGGGTTTGTGTTACATGACATTCACTGGTAGGAGTGAGAAAAACATCACGGGGTGGTGCGCATTGTATGGGTGTGTGTGTTACATTACATTCACTGGTAGGAGTGAGAAAAACACACGGGATGATGCGCATTGTATGGGTGTGTGTTACATTACATTCACTGGTAGGAGTGAGAGAAACATCACGGGGTGGTGCACATTGTATGGGTGTGTGTTACATTACATTCACTGGTAGGAGTGACAAAAATATCACGGGGTGGTGCGCATTGTATGGGTGTGTGTTACATTACATTCACTGGTAGGTGTGAGAAAAACATTACGGGGTAGTGCGCATTGCATAGGTGTGTGTTACATTACATTCACTAGTAGGAGTGAGAAAAACATCACGGGGTGGTGCGCATTGTATGGGTGTGTGTTACATTAGATTCACTAGTAGGAGTGAGAAAAACATCACGGGGTGGTGCGCATTTTATGGTGAGTGTTACATTAGATTCACTAGTAGCAGTGAGAAAAACATCACGGGGTGGGGCGCATTGTATGGGTGTGTGTTTCATTAGATTCACTAGTAGGAGTGAGAAAAACATCACGGGGTGTTGCGCATTGTATGGGTGTGTGTTACATTACATTCACTCGTAGGAGTGAGAAAAACATCACGGGGTGGTGCGCATTGTATGGGTGTGTGTTACATTACATTCACTAGTAGGAGTGAGAAAAACATCACGGGTGGTGCGCATTGTATGGGTCTGTGTTACATTAGATTCACTAGTAGGAGTGAGAAAAACATCACGGGGTGGTGCGCATTGTATGGGTGTGTGTTACATTACATTCACTAGTAGGAGTGAGAAAAACATCACGGGGTGGTGCACATTGTATGTGTGTGTTACATTACATTCACTCGTAGGAGTGAGAAAAACATCACGGGGTGGTGCGCATTGTATGGGTGTGTGTTACATTACATTCACTCGTAGGAGTGAGAAAAACATCACGGGGTGGTGCGCATTGTATGGGTGTGTGTTACATTACATTCACTGGTAGGAGTGAGAAAAACATCACGGGGTGGTGCGCATTGTATGGGTGTGTGTTACATTAGATTCACTAGTAGGAGTGAGAAAAACATCACTGGGTGGTGCGCATTGTATGGGTGTGTGTTACATTAGATTCACTAGTAGGAGTGAGAAAAACATCATGGGGTGGTGCGCATTGTATGGGTGTGTGTTACATTAGATTCACTAGTAGGAGTGAGAAAAACATCACGGGGTGGTGCGCATTGTATGGGTGTGTGTTACATGACATTCACTAGTAGGAGTGAGAGAAACATCACGGTGTGGTGCGCATTTTATGGGTGTGTGTTACATTACATTCACTAGCAGGAGTGAGAGAAACATCATGGGGTGGTGCGCATTGTATGGGTGTGTGTTACATTACATTCACTAGTAGGAGTCAGAGAAACATCACGGGGTGGTGCGCTTTGTATGGGTTTGTGTTACATTACATTGACTAGTAGGAGTGAGAGAAACATCACGGGGTGGTGCGCATTGTATGGGTGTGTGTTACATTACATTCACTAGTAGGAGTGAGAGAAACATCACGGGGTGGTGCGCATTGTATGGGTGTGTATTACACTACATTCACTCGTAGGAGTGAGAGAAACATCACGGGGTGGTGCGCATTGTATGGGTGTGTGTTACTTTACATTCACTAGTAGGAGTGAGAGAAACATCACTGGTGGTGCGCATTGTATGGGTGTGTGTTACATTACATTCACTAGTAGGAGTGAGAGAAACATCACGGGGTGGTGCGCATTGTATGGGTGTGTGTTACATTACATTCACTAGTAGGAGTGAGAGAAACATCACGGGGTGGTGCGCATTGTATGGGTGTGTGTCACATTACATTCACTGGTAGGAGTGAGAAAAACATCACGGGGTGGTGCGCATTGTATGGGTGTGTGTCACATTACATTCACTGGTAGGAGTGAGAAAAACATCACGGGGTGGTGCGCATTGTATGGGTGTGTGTCACATTACATTCACTGGTAGGAGTGAGAAAAACATCACGGGGTGGTGCGCATTGTATGGGTGTGTGTTACATTACATTCACTGGTAGGAGTGAGAAAAACATCACGGGGTGGTGCGCATTGTATGGGTGTGTGTTACATTACATTCACTGGTAGGAGTGAGAAAAACATCACGGGGTGGTGCGCATTGTATGGGTGTGTGTTACATTACATTCACTGGTAGGAGTGAGAAAAACATCACGGGGTTGTGCGCATTGTATGGGTGGGTGTTACATTACATTCACTGGTAGGAGTGAGAAAAACATCACGGGGTGGTGCGCATTGTATGGGTGTGTGTTACATGACATTCACTGGTAGGAGTGAGAAAAACACACGGGATGATGCGCATTGTATGGGTGTGTGTTACATTACATTCACTGGTAGGAGTGAGAGAAACATCACGGGGTGGTGCACATTGTATGGGTGTGTGTTACATTACATTCACTGGTAGGAGTGACAAAAATATCACGGGGTGGTGCGCATTGTATGGGTGTGTGTTACATTACATTCACTGGTAGGTGTGAGAAAAACATCACGGGGTAGTGCGCATTGTATAGGTGTGTGTTACATTACATTCACTAGTAGGAGTGAGAAAAACATCACGGGGTGGTGCGCATTGTATGGGTGTGTGTTACATTAGATTCACTAGTAGGAGTGAGAAAAACATCACGGGGTGGTGCGCATTTTATGGGTGAGTGTTACATTAGATTCACTAGTAGCAGTGAGAAAAACATCACGGGGTGGTGCGCATTGTATGGGTGTGTGTTTCATTAGATTCACTAGTAGGAGTGAGAAAAACATCACGGGGTGGTGCGCATTGTATGGGTGTGTGTTGCATTACATTCACTCGTAGGAGTGAGAAAAACATCACGGGGTGGTGCGCATTGTATGGGTGTGTGTTACATTACATTCACTGGTAGGAGTGAGAAAAACATCACGGGGTGGTGCGCATTGTATGGGTGTGTGTTACATTAGATTCACTAGTAGGAGTGAGAAAAACATCACGGGGTGGTGCGCATTGTATGGGTGTGTGTTACATTAGATTCACTAGTAGGAGTGAGAAAAACATCACGGGGTGGTGCGCATTGTATGGGTGTGTGTTACATTAGATTCACTAGTAGCAGTGAGAAAAACATCACGGGGTGGTGCGCATTGTATGGGTGTGTGTTACATTACATTCTCTTGTAACAGTGAGAAAAACATCACGGCGTGGTGCGCATTGTATGGGTGTGTGTTACATGACATTCACTAGTAGGAGTGAGAGAAACATCACGGGGTGGTGCGCATTGTATTGGTGTGTGTTACATTACATTCACAAGTAGGAGTGAGAGAAACATCACGGAGTGGTGCGCATTGTATGGGTGTGTGTTACATTACATTCACTAGTAGGAGTGAGAGAAACATCACGGGGTGGTGCGCATTGTATGGGTGTGCGTTACATTACATTCACTAGTAGGAGTGAGAGAAACATCACGGGGTGTTGCGCTTTGTATGGGTGTGTGTTACATTACATTGACTAGTAGGAGTGAGAGAAACATCACGGGGTGGTGCGCATTGTATGGGTGTGTGTTACATTACATTCACTAGTAGGAGTGAGAAAAACATCACGGGGTGGTGCGCATTGTATGGGTGTGTGTTACATTAGTTTCACTAGTAGGATTGAGAAAAACATCACGGGGTGGTGCGCATTGTATGGGTGTGTGTTACATTAGATGCACTAGTAGGAATGAGAACAACATCACGGGGTGGTGCGCATTGTATGGGTGTGTGTTACATTAGTTTCACTAGTAGGATTGAGAAAAACATCACGGGGTGGTGCGCATTGTATGGGTGTGTGTTACATTAATTTCACTAGTAGGAGTGAGAAAAACATCACGGGGTGGTGCGCATTGTATGGGTGTGTGTTACATTAGATGAACTAGTAGCAGTGAGAAAAACATCACGGGGTGGTGCGCATTGTATGGGTGTGTGTTACATTAGATTCACTAGTAGCAGTGAGAAAAACATCACGGGGAGGTGCACATTGTATGGGTGTGTGTTACATTACATTCACTAGTAGCAGTGAGAAAAACATCACGGGGTGGTGCGCATTGTATGGGTGTGTGTTACTTTACATTCACTAGTAGCAGTGAGAAAAACATCACGGGGTGGTGCGCATTGTATGGGTGTGTGTTACATTACATTCACTACTAGCAGTGAGAAAAACATCACGGGGTGGTGCGCATTGTATGGGTGTGTGTTACATTACATTCACTACTAGCAGTGAGAAAAACATCACGGGGTGGTGCGCATTGTATGGGTGTGTGTTACATTAGATTCACTAGTAGCAGTGAGAAAAACTTCACGGGGTGGTGCGCATTGTATGGGTGTGTGTTACATTAGATTCACTAGTAGCAGTGAGAAAAACATCACGGGGTGGTGCGCATTGTATGGGTGTGTGTTACATTAGATTCACTAGTAGCAGTGACAAAAACATCACGGGGTGGTGCGCATTGTATGGGTGTGTGTTGCATTAGATTCACTAGTAGGAGTGAGAAAAACATCACGGGGTGGTGCGCATTGTATGGGTGTGTGTTACATTACATTCACTAGTAGGAGTGAGAAAAACATCACGGGGTGGTGCGCATTGTATGGGTGTGTGTTACATTACATTCACTAGTAGCAGTGAGAAAAACATCACGGTGTGGTGCGCATTGTATGGGTGTGTGTTACATTAGATTCACTAGTAGGAGTGAGAAAAACATCACGGGGTGGTGCGCATTGTATGGGTGTGTGTTACATTAGATTCAATAGTAGGAGTGAGAAAAACATCACGGGGTGGTGCGCATTGTATGGGTGTGTGTTACATTACATTCACTAGTAGGAGTGAGAAAAACATCACGGGGTGGTGCGCATTGTATGGGTGTGTGTTACATTAGATTCACTAGTAGGAGTGAGAAAAACATCACGGGGTGGTGCGCATTGTATGGGTGTGTGTTACATTACATTCACTAGTAGGAGTGAGAAAAACATCACGGGGTGGTGCGCAATGTATGGGTGTGTGTTACATTAGATTCACTAGTAGGAGTTAGAAAAACATCACGGGGTGGTGGGCATTGTATGGGTATGTGTTACATTAGATTCACTAGTAGGAGTGAGAAAATCATCACGGGGTGGTGCGCATTGTATGGGTGTGTGTTACATTAGATTCACTAGTAGCAGTGAGAAAAACATCACGGGGTGGTGCGCATTGGATGGGTGTGTGTTACATTACATTCACTAGTAGCAGTGAGAAAAACATCACGGGGTGGTGCGCATTGTATGGGTGTGTGTTACATTACATTCACTAGTAGGAGGGAGAAAAACATCACAGGGTGGTGCGCATTGTATGGTGTGTGTTACATTACATTCACTAGTAGGAGGGAGAAAAACATCACAGGGTGGTGCGCATTGTATGGTGTGTGTTACATTACATTCACTAGTAGGAGGGAGAAAAACATCACAGGGTGGTGCGCATTGTATGGTGTGTATTACATTACATTTACTAGTAGGAGGGAGAAAAACATCACGGGGTGGTGCGCCTTGTATGGGTGTGTGTTACATTACATTCACTAGTAGGAGTGAGAAAAACATCACGGGGTGGTGCGCATTGTATGGGTGTGTGTTACATGACATTCACTAGTAGGAGTGAGAAAAACATCATGGGGTGGTGCCCATTGTATGGGTGTGTGTTACATGACATTCACTAGTAGGAGTGAGAAAAACATCACGGGGTGGTGCGCATTGTATGGGTGTGTGTTACATGACATTCACTAGTAGGAGGGAGAAAAACATCACGGGGTGGTGCGCATTGTATGGGTGTGTGTTACATTACATTCACTAGTAGGAGTGAGAAAAACATCACGGGGTGGTGCGCATTGTATGGGTGTGTGTTACATTACATTCACTAGTAGGAGGGAGAAAAACATCACGGGGTGGTGCGCATTGTATGGGTGTGTGTTACATTACATTCACTAGTAGGAGGGAGAAAAACATCACGGGGTGGTGCGCATTGTATGGTGTGTGTTACATTACATTCACTAGTAGGAGTGAGAAAATCATCACGGGTTGGTGCGCATTGTATGGGTGTGTGTTACATTACTTTCACTAGTAGGAGTGAGAAAAACATCACGGGGTGGTGCGCATTGTATGGGTGTGTGTTACATTACATTCACTAGTAGGAGTGAGAAAAACATCACGGGTGGTGCGCATTGTATGGGTGTGTTTTACATTAGATTCACTAGTAGGAGTGAGAAAAACATCACGGGGTGGTGCGCATTGTATGGGTGTGTGTTACATTACATTCACTAGTAGGAGTGAGAAAAACATCACGGGGTGGTGAACATTGTATGGGTGTGTGTTACATTACATTCACTCATAGGAGTGAGAAAAACATCACGGGGTGGTGCGCATTGTATGGGTGTGTGTTACATTACATTCACTCGTAGGAGTGAGAAAAACATCACGGGGTGGTGCGCATTGTATGGGTGTGTGTTACATTACATTCACTCATAGGAGTGAGAAAAACATCACGGGGTGGTGCGCATTGTATGGGTGTGTGTTACATTAGATTCACTAGTAGGAGTGAGAAAAACAGCACTGGGTGGTGCGCATTGTATGGGTGTGTGTTACATTAGATTCACTAGTAGGAGTGAGAAAAACATCACGGGGTGGTGCGCATTGTATGGGTGTGTGTTACATTAGATTCACTAGTAGGAGTGAGAAAAACATCACGGGATGGTGTGCATTGTATGGGTGTGTGTTACATTAGATTCACTAGTAGGAGTGTGAAAAACATCACGGGGTGGTGCGCATTGTATGGGTGTGTGTTACATTACATTCACTAGTAGCAGTGAGAAAAACATCACGGGGTGGTGTGCATTGTATGGGTGTGTGTTACATTACATTCTCTTGTAGCAGTGAGAAAAACATCACGGGGTGGTGCGCATTGTATGGGTGTGTGTTACATGACATTCACTAGTAGGAGTGAGAGAAAAATCACGGTGTGGTGGGCATTGTATGGGTGTGTGTTACATTACATTCACTAGTAGGAGTGAGAGAAACATCATGGGGTGGTGCGCATTGTATGGGTGTGTGTTACATTACATTCACTAGTAGGAGTGAGAGAAACATCACGGGGTGGTGCGCTTTGTATGGGTTTTTGTTACATTACATTGACTAGTAGGAGTGAGAGAAACATCACGGGGTGGTGCGCATTGTATGGGTGTGTGTTACATTACATTCACTAGTAGGAGTGAGAGAAACATCACGGGGTGGTGCGCATTGTATGGGTGTGTATTACACTACATTCACTAGTAGGAGTGAGAGAAACATCACGGGGTTGTGCGCATTGTATGGGTGGGTGTTACATTACATTCACTGTTAGGAGTGAGAAAAACATCAAGGGGTGGTGCGCATTGTATGGGTGTGTGTTACATGACATTCACTGGTAGGAGTGAGAAAAACATCACGGGGTGGTGCGCATTGTATGGGTGTGTGTGTTACATTACATTCACTGGTAGGAGTGAGAAAAACACACGGGATGATGCGCATTGTATGGGTGTGTGTTACATTACATTCACTGGTAGGAGTGAGAGAAACATCACGGGGTGGTGCACATTGTATGGGTGTGTGTTACATTACATTCACTGGTAGGAGTGACAAAAATATCACGGGGTGGTGCGCATTGTATGGGTGTGTGTTACATTACATTCACTGGTAGGTGTGAGAAAAACATTACGGGGTAGTGCGCATTGCATAGGTGTGTGTTACATTACATTCACTAGTAGGAGTGAGAAAAACATCACGGGGTGGTGCGCATTGTATGGGTGTGTGTTACATTAGATTCACTAGTAGGAGTGAGAAAAACATCACGGGGTGGTGCGCATTTTATGGTGAGTGTTACATTAGATTCACTAGTAGCAGTGAGAAAAACATCACGGGGTGGGGCGCATTGTATGGGTGTGTGTTTCATTAGATTCACTAGTAGGAGTGAGAAAAACATCACGGGGTGGTGCGCATTGTATGGGTGTGTGTTACATTACATTCACTCGTAGGAGTGAGAAAAACATCACGGGGTGGTGCGCATTGTATGGGTGTGTGTTACATTACATTCACTAGTAGGAGTGAGAAAAACATCACGGGTGGTGCGCATTGTATGGGTGTGTGTTACATTAGATTCACTAGTAGGAGTGAGAAAAACATCACGGTGTGGTGCGCATTGTATGGGTGTGTGTTACATTACATTCACTAGTAGGAGTGAGAAAAACATCACGGGGTGGTGCACATTGTATGTGTGTGTTACATTACATTCACTCGTAGGAGTGAGAAAAACATCACGGGGTGGTGCGCATTGTATGGGTGTGTGTTACATTACATTCACTCGTAGGAGTGAGAAAAACATCACGGGGTGGTGCGCATTGTATGGGTGTGTGTTACATTACATTCACTGGTAGGAGTGAGAAAAACATCACGGGGTGGTGCGCATTGTATGGGTGTGTGTTACATTAGATTCACTAGTAGGAGTGAGAAAAACATCACTGGGTGGTGCGCATTGTATGGGTGTGTGTTACATTAGATTCACTAGTAGGAGTGAGAAAAACATCATGGGGTGGTGCGCATTGTATGGGTGTGTGTTACATTAGATTCACTAGTAGGAGTGAGAAAAACATCACGGGGTGGTCCGCATTGTATGGGTGTGTGTTACATGACATTCACTAGTAGGAGTGAGAGAAACATCACGGTGTGGTGCGCATTTTATGGCTGTGTGTTACATTACATTCACTAGCAGGAGTGAGAGAAACATCATGGGGTGGTGCGCATTGTATGGGTGTGTGTTACATTACATTCACTAGTAGGAGTGAGAGAAACATCACGGGGTGGTGCGCTTTGTATGGGTTTGTGTTACATTACATTGACTAGTAGGAGTGAGAGAAACATCACGGGGTGGTGCGCATTGTATGGGTGTGTGTTACATTACATTCACTAGTAGGAGTGAGAGAAACATCACGGGGTGGTGCGCATTGTATGGGTGTGTATTACACTACATTCACTAGTAGGAGTGAGAGAAACATCACGGGGTGGTGCGCATTGTATGGGTGTGTGTTACTTTACATTCACTAGTAGGAGTGAGAGAAAGATCACTGGTGGTGCGCATTGTATGGGTGTGTGTTACATTACATTCACTAGTAGGAGTGAGACAAACATCACGGGGTGGTGCGCATTGTATGGGTGTGTGTTACATTACATTCACTAGTAGGAGTGAGAGAAACATCACGGGGTGGTGCGCATTGTATGGGTGTGTGTCACATTACATTCACTGGTAGGAGTGAGAAAAACATCACGGGGTGGTGCGCATTGTATGGGTGTGTGTCACATTACATTCACTGGTAGGAGTGAGAAAAACATCACGGGGTGGTGCGCATTGTATGGGTGTGTGTCACATTACATTCACTGGTAGGAGTGAGAAAAACATCACGGGGTGGTGCGCATTGTATGGGTGTGTGTTACATTACATTCACTGGTAGGAGTGAGAAAAACATCACGGGGTGGTGCGCATTGTATGGGTGTGTGTTACATTACTTTCACTGGTAGGAGTGAGAAAAACATCACGGGGTGGTGCGCATTGTATGGGTGTGTGTTACATTACATTCACTGGTAGGAGTGAGAAAAACATCACGGGGTTGTGCGCATTTTATGGGTGGGTGTTACATTACATTCACTGGTAGGAGTGAGAAAAACATCACGGGGTGGTGCGCATTGTATGGGTGTGTGTTACATGACATTCACTGGTAGGAGTGAGAAAAACACACGGGATGATGCGCATTGTATGGGTGTGTGTTACATTACATTCACTGGTAGGAGTGAGAGAAACATCACGGGGTGGTGCACATTGTATGGGTGTGTGTTACATTACATTCACTGGTAGGAGTGACAAAAATATCACGGGGTGGTGCGCATTGTATGGGTGTGTGTTACATTACATTCACTGGTAGGTGTGAGAAAAACATCACGGGGTAGTGCGCATTGTATAGGTGTGTGTTACATTACATTCACTAGTAGGAGTGAGAAAAACATCACGGGGTGGTGCGCATTGTATGGGTGTGTGTTACATTAGATTCACTAGTAGGAGTGAGAAAAACATCACGGGGTGGTGCGCATTTTATGGGTGAGTGTTACATTAGATTCACTAGTAGCAGTGAGAAAAACATCACGGGGTGGTGCGCATTGTATGGGTGTGTGTTTCATTAGATTCACTAGTAGGAGTGAGAAAAACATCACGGGGTGGTGCGCATTGTATGGGTGTGTGTTGCATTACATTCACTCGTAGGAGTGAGAAAAACATCACGGGGTGGTGCGCATTGTATGGGTGTGTGTTACATTACATTCACTGGTAGGAGTGAGAAAAACATCACGGGGTGGTGCGCATTGTATGGGTGTGTGTTACATTAGATTCACTAGTAGGAGTGAGAAAAACATCACGGGGTGGTGCGCATTGTATGGGTGTGTGTTACATTAGATTCACTAGTAGGAGTGAGAAAAACATCACGGGGTGGTGCGCATTGTATGGGTGTGTGTTACATTAGATTCACTAGTAGCAGTGAGAAAAACATCACGGGGTGGTGCGCATTGTATGGGTGTGTGTTACATTACATTCTCTTGTAACAGTGAGAAAAACATCACGGTGTGGTGCGCATTGTATGGGTGTGTGTTACATGACATTCACTAGTAGGAGTGAGAGAAACATCACGGGGTGGTGCGCATTGTATGGGTGTGTGTTACATTACATTCACTAGTAGGAGTGAGAGAAACATCACGGGGTGGTGCGCATTGTATGGGTGTGTGTTACATTACATTCACTAGTAGGAGTGAGAGAAACATCACGGGGTGGTGCGCATTGTATGGGTGTGCGTTACATTACATTCACTAGTAGGAATGAGAGAAACATCACGGGGTATTGCGCTTTGTATGGGTGTGTGTTACATTACATTGACTAGTAGGAGTGAGAGAAACATCACGGGGTGGTGCGCATTGTATGGGTGTGTGTTACATTACATTCACTAGTAGGAGTGAGAAAAACATCACGGGGTGGTGCGCATTGTATGGGTGTGTGTTACATTAGTTTCACTAGTAGGATTGAGAAAAACATCACGGGGTGGTGCGCATTGTATGGGTGTGTTTTACATTAGATGCACTAGTAGGAATGAGAACAACATCACGGGGTGGTGCGCATTGTATGGGTGTGTGTTACATTAGTTTCACTAGTAGGATTGAGAAAAACATCACGGGGTGGTGCGCATTGTATGGGTGTGTGTTACATTAATTTCACTAGTAGGAGTGAGAAAAACATCACGGGGTGGTGCGCATTGTATGGGTGTGTGTTACATTAGATGAACTAGTAGCAGTGAGAAAAACATCACGGGGTGGTGCGCATTGTATGGGTGTGTGTTACATTAGATTCACTAGTAGCAGTGAGAAAAACATCACGGGGAGGTGCGCATTGTATGGGTGTGTGTTACATTACATTCACTAGTAGCAGTGAGAAAAACATCACGGGGTGGTGCGCATTGTATGGGTGTGTGTTACTTTACATTCACTAGTAGCAGTGAGAAAAACATCACGGGGTTGTGCGCATTGTATGGGTGTGTGTTACATTACATTCACTACTAGCAGTGAGAAAAACATCACGGGGTGGTGCGCATTGTATGGGTGTGTGTTACATTACATTCACTACTAGCAGTGAGAAAAACATCACGGGGTGGTGCGCATTGTATGGGTGTGTGTTACATTAGATTCACTAGTAGCAGTGAGAAAAACTTCACGGGGTGGTGCGCATTGTATGGGTGTGTGTTACATTAGATTCACTAGTAGCAGTGAGAAAAACATCACGGGGTGGTGCGCATTGTATGGGTGTGTGTTACATTAGATTCACTAGTAGCAGTGACAAAAACATCACGGGGTGGTGCGCATTGTATGGGTGTGTGTTACATTAGATTCACTAGTAGGAGTGAGAAAAACATCACGGGGTGGTGCGCATTGTATGGGTGTGTGTTACATTACATTCACTAGTAGGAGTGAGAAAAACATCACGGGGTGGTGCGCATTGTATGGGTGTGTGTTACATTACATTCACTAGTAGCAGTGAGAAAAACATCACGGTGTGGTGCGCATTGTATGGGTGTGTGTTACATTAGATTCACTAGTAGGAGTGAGAAAAACATCACGGGGTGGTGCGCATTGTATGGGTGTGTGTTACATTAGATTCAATAGTAGGAGTGAGAAAAACATCACGGGGTGGTGCGCATTGTATGGGTGTGTGTTACATTACATTCACTAGTAGGAGTGAGAAAAACATCACGGGGTGGTGCGCAATGTATGGGTGTGTGTTACATTAGATTCACTAGTAGGAGTTAGAAAAACATCACGGGGTGGTGCGCATTGTATGGGTGTGTGTTACATTAGATTCACTAGTAGGAGTGAGAAAAACATCACGGGGTGGTGCGCATTGTATGGGTGTGTGTTACATTACATTCACTAGTAGGAGTGAGAAAAACATCACGGGGTGGTGCGCAATGTATGGGTGTGTGTTACATTAGATTCACTAGTAGGAGTTAGAAAAACATCACGGGGTGGTGGGCATTGTATGGGTGTGTGTTACATTAGATTCACTAGTAGGAGTGAGAAAATCATCACGGGGTGGTGCGCATTGTATGGGTGTGTGTTACATTACATTCACTAGTAGCAGTGAGAAAAACATCACGGGGTGGTGCGCATTGTATGGGTGTGTGTTACATTACATTCACTAGTAGCAGTGAGAAAAACATCACGGGGTGGTGCGCATTGTATGGGTGTGTGTTACATTAGATTCACTAGTAGGAGTGAGAAAAACATCACGGGGTGGTGCGCATTGTATGGGTGTGTGTTACATTAGATTCACTAGTAGGAGTGAGAAAAACATCACGGGGTGGTGCGCATTGTATGGGTGTGTGTTACATTAGATTCACTAGTAGCAGTGAGAAAAACATCACGGGGTGGTGCGCATTGTATGGGTGTGTGTTACATTAGATTCACTAGTAGCAGTGAGAAAAACATCACGGGGTGGTGCGCATTGTATGGGTGTGTGTTACATTACATTCACTAGTAGGAGTGAGAAAAACATCACGGGGTGGTGCGCCTTGTATGGGTGTGTGTTACATTAGATTCACTAGTAGGAGTGAGAAAAACATCACGGGTTGGTGCGCCTTGTATGGGTGTGTGTCACATTAGATTCACTAGTAGCAGTGAGAAAAACATCACGGGGTGGTGCGCATTGTATGGGTGTGTGTTACATTAGATTCACTAGTAGCAGTGAGAAAAACATCACGGGGTGGTGCGCATTGTATGGGTGTGTGTCACATTAGATTCACTAGTAGCAGTGAGAAAAACATCACGGGGTGGTGCGCATTGTATGGGTGTGTGTCACATTAGATTCACTAGTAGCAGTGAGAAAAACATCACGGGGTGGTGCGCATTGTATGGGTGTGTGTCACAGATTCACTAGTAGCAGTGAGAAAAACATCACGGGGTGGTGCGCATTGAATGGGTGTGTGTCACATTACATTCACTAGTAGGAGTGAGAAAAACATCACGGGGTGGTGCGCATTGTATGGGTGTGTGTCACATTACATTCACTGGTAGGAGTGAGAAAAACATCACGGGGTGGTGCGCATTGTATGGGTGTGTGTTACATTAGATTCACTAGTAGGAGTGAGAAAAACATCACTGGGTGGTGCGCATTGTATGGGTGTGTGTTACATTAGATTCACTAGTAGGAGTGAGAAAAACATCATGGGGTGGTGCGCATTGTATGGGTGTGTGTTACATTAGATTCACTAGTAGGAGTGAGAAAAACATCACGGGGTGGTCCGCATTGTATGGGTGTGTGTTACATGACATTCACTAGTAGGAGTGAGAGAAACATCACGGTGTGGTGCGCATTTTATGGCTGTGTGTTACATTACATTCACTAGCAGGAGTGAGAGAAACATCATGGGGTGGTGCGCATTGTATGGGTGTGTGTTACATTACATTCACTAGTAGGAGTGAGAGAAACATCACGGGGTGGTGCGCTTTGTATGGGTTTGTGTTACATTACATTGACTAGTAGGAGTGAGAGAAACATCACGGGGTGGTGCGCATTGTATGGGTGTGTGTTACATTACATTCACTAGTAGGAGTGAGAGAAACATCACGGGGTGGTGCGCATTGTATGGGTGTGTATTACACTACATTCACTAGTAGGAGTGAGAGAAACATCACGGGGTGGTGCGCATTGTATGGGTGTGTGTTACTTTACATTCACTAGTAGGAGTGAGAGAAAGATCACTGGTGGTGCGCATTGTATGGGTGTGTGTTACATTACATTCACTAGTAGGAGTGAGACAAACATCACGGGGTGGTGCGCATTGTATGGGTGTGTGTTACATTACATTCACTAGTAGGAGTGAGAGAAACATCACGGGGTGGTGCGCATTGTATGGGTGTGTGTCACATTACATTCACTGGTAGGAGTGAGAAAAACATCACGGGGTGGTGCGCATTGTATGGGTGTGTGTCACATTACATTCACTGGTAGGAGTGAGAAAAACATCACGGGGTGGTGCGCATTGTATGGGTGTGTGTCACATTACATTCACTGGTAGGAGTGAGAAAAACATCACGGGGTGGTGCGCATTGTATGGGTGTGTGTTACATTACATTCACTGGTAGGAGTGAGAAAAACATCACGGGGTGGTGCGCATTGTATGGGTGTGTGTTACATTACTTTCACTGGTAGGAGTGAGAAAAACATCACGGGGTGGTGCGCATTGTATGGGTGTGTGTTACATTACATTCACTGGTAGGAGTGAGAAAAACATCACGGGGTTGTGCGCATTTTATGGGTGGGTGTTACATTACATTCACTGGTAGGAGTGAGAAAAACATCACGGGGTGGTGCGCATTGTATGGGTGTGTGTTACATGACATTCACTGGTAGGAGTGAGAAAAACACACGGGATGATGCGCATTGTATGGGTGTGTGTTACATTACATTCACTGGTAGGAGTGAGAGAAACATCACGGGGTGGTGCACATTGTATGGGTGTGTGTTACATTACATTCACTGGTAGGAGTGACAAAAATATCACGGGGTGGTGCGCATTGTATGGGTGTGTGTTACATTACATTCACTGGTAGGTGTGAGAAAAACATCACGGGGTAGTGCGCATTGTATAGGTGTGTGTTACATTACATTCACTAGTAGGAGTGAGAAAAACATCACGGGGTGGTGCGCATTGTATGGGTGTGTGTTACATTAGATTCACTAGTAGGAGTGAGAAAAACATCACGGGGTGGTGCGCATTTTATGGGTGAGTGTTACATTAGATTCACTAGTAGCAGTGAGAAAAACATCACGGGGTGGTGCGCATTGTATGGGTGTGTGTTTCATTAGATTCACTAGTAGGAGTGAGAAAAACATCACGGGGTGGTGCGCATTGTATGGGTGTGTGTTGCATTACATTCACTCGTAGGAGTGAGAAAAACATCACGGGGTGGTGCGCATTGTATGGGTGTGTGTTACATTACATTCACTGGTAGGAGTGAGAAAAACATCACGGGGTGGTGCGCATTGTATGGGTGTGTGTTACATTAGATTCACTAGTAGGAGTGAGAAAAACATCACGGGGTGGTGCGCATTGTATGGGTGTGTGTTACATTAGATTCACTAGTAGGAGTGAGAAAAACATCACGGGGTGGTGCGCATTGTATGGGTGTGTGTTACATTAGATTCACTAGTAGCAGTGAGAAAAACATCACGGGGTGGTGCGCATTGTATGGGTGTGTGTTACATTACATTCTCTTGTAACAGTGAGAAAAACATCACGGTGTGGTGCGCATTGTATGGGTGTGTGTTACATGACATTCACTAGTAGGAGTGAGAGAAACATCACGGGGTGGTGCGCATTGTATGGGTGTGTGTTACATTACATTCACTAGTAGGAGTGAGAGAAACATCACGGGGTGGTGCGCATTGTATGGGTGTGTGTTACATTACATTCACTAGTAGGAGTGAGAGAAACATCACGGGGTGGTGCGCATTGTATGGGTGTGCGTTACATTACATTCACTAGTAGGAATGAGAGAAACATCACGGGGTGTTGCGCTTTGTATGGGTGTGTGTTACATTACATTGACTAGTAGGAGTGAGAGAAACATCACGGGGTGGTGCGCATTGTATGGGTGTGTGTTACATTACATTCACTAGTAGGAGTGAGAAAAACATCACGGGGTGGTGCGCATTGTATGGGTGTGTGTTACATTAGTTTCACTAGTAGGATTGAGAAAAACATCACGGGGTGGTGCGCATTGTATGGGTGTGTTTTACATTAGATGCACTAGTAGGAATGAGAACAACATCACGGGGTGGTGCGCATTGTATGGGTGTGTGTTACATTAGTTTCACTAGTAGGATTGAGAAAAACATCACGGGGTGGTGCGCATTGTATGGGTGTGTGTTACATTAATTTCACTAGTAGGAGTGAGAAAAACATCACGGGGTGGTGCGCATTGTATGGGTGTGTGTTACATTAGATGAACTAGTAGCAGTGAGAAAAACATCACGGGGTGGTGCGCATTGTATGGGTGTGTGTTACATTAGATTCACTAGTAGCAGTGAGAAAAACATCACGGGGAGGTGCGCATTGTATGGGTGTGTGTTACATTACATTCACTAGTAGCAGTGAGAAAAACATCACGGGGTGGTGCGCATTGTATGGGTGTGTGTTACTTTACATTCACTAGTAGCAGTGAGAAAAACATCACGGGGTGGTGCGCATTGTATGGGTGTGTGTTACATTACATTCACTACTAGCAGTGAGAAAAACATCACGGGGTGGTGCGCATTGTATGGGTGTGTGTTACATTACATTCACTACTAGCAGTGAGAAAAACATCACGGGGTGGTGCGCATTGTATGGGTGTGTGTTACATTAGATTCACTAGTAGCAGTGAGAAAAACTTCACGGGGTGGTGCGCATTGTATGGGTGTGTGTTACATTAGATTCACTAGTAGCAGTGAGAAAAACATCACGGGGTGGTGCGCATTGTATGGGTGTGTGTTACATTAGATTCACTAGTAGCAGTGACAAAAACATCACGGGGTGGTGCGCATTGTATGGGTGTGTGTTACATTAGATTCACTAGTAGGAGTGAGAAAAACATCACGGGGTGGTGCGCATTGTATGGGTTTGTGTTACATTACATTCACTAGTAGGAGTGAGAAAAACATCACGGGGTGGTGCGCATTGTATGGGTGTGTGTTACATTACATTCACTAGTAGCAGTGAGAAAAACATCACGGTGTGGTGCGCATTGTATGGGTGTGTGTTACATTAGATTCACTAGTAGGAGTGAGAAAAACATCACGGGGTGGTGCGCATTGTATGGGTGTGTGTTACATTAGATTCAATAGTAGGAGTGAGAAAAACATCACGGGGTGGTGCGCATTGTATGGGTGTGTGTTACATTACATTCACTAGTAGGAGTGAGAAAAACATCACGGGGTGGTGCGCAATGTATGGGTGTGTGTTACATTAGATTCACTAGTAGGAGTTAGAAAAACATCACGGGTTGGTGCGCATTGTATGGGTGTGTGTTACATTAGATTCACTAGTAGGAGTGAGAAAAACATCACGGGGTGGTGCGCATTGTATGGGTGTGTGTTACATTACATTCACTAGTAGGAGTGAGAAAAACATCACGGGGTGGTGCGCATTGTATGGGTGTGTGTTACATTACATTCACTAGTAGCAGTGAGAAAAACATCACGGGGTGGTGCGCATTGTATGGGTGTGTGTTACATTAGATTCACTAGTAGGAGTGAGAAAAACATCACGGGGTGGTGCGCATTGTATGGGTGTGTGTTACATTAGATTCACTAGTAGGAGTGAGAAAAACATCACGGGGTGGTGCGCATTGTATGGGTGTGTGTTACATTAGATTCACTAGTAGCAGTGAGAAAAACATCACGGGGTGGTGCGCATTGTATGGGTGTGTGTTACATTAGATTCACTAGTAGCAGTGAGAAAAACATCACGGGGTGGTGCGCATTGTATGGGTGTGTGTTACATTACATTCACTAGTAGGAGTGAGAAAAACATCACGGGGTGGTGCGCCTTGTATGGGTGTGTGTTACATTAGATTCACTAGTAGGAGTGAGAAAAACATCACGGGTTGGTGCGCCTTGTATGGGTGTGTGTCACATTAGATTCACTAGTAGCAGTGAGAAAAACATCACGGGGTGGTGCGCATTGTATGGGTGTGTGTTACATTAGATTCACTAGTAGCAGTGAGAAAAACATCACGGGGTGGTGCGCATTGTATGGGTGTGTGTCACATTAGATTCACTAGTAGCAGTGAGAAAAACATCACGGGGTGGTGCGCATTGTATGGGTGTGTGTCACATTAGATTCACTAGTAGCAGTGAGAAAAACATCACGGGGTGGTGCGCATTGTATGGGTGTGTGTCACAGATTCACTAGTAGCAGTGAGAAAAACATCACGGGGTGGTGCGCATTGAATGGGTGTGTGTCACATTACATTCACTAGTAGGAGTGAGAAAAACATCACGGGGTGGTGCGCATTGTATGGGTGTGTGTCACATTACATTCACTAGTAGGAGTGAGAAAAACATCACGGGGTGGTGCGCATTGTATGGGTGTGTGTCACATTAGATACACTAGTAGGAGTGAGAAAAACATCACGGGGTGGTGCGCATTGTATTGGTGTGTGTCACATTAGATTCACTAGTAGGAGTGAGAAAAACATCACGGGGTGGTGCGCATTGTATGGGTGTGTGTCACATTAGATTCACTAGTAGGAGTGAGAAAAACATCACGGGGTGGTGCGCATTGTATGGGTGTGTGTCACATTAGATTCACTAGTAGGAGTGAGAAAAACATCACGGGGTGGTGCGCATTGTATGGGTGTGAGTCACATTAGATTCACTAGTAGGAGTGAGAAAAACATCACGGGGTGGTGCGCATTGTATGGGTGTGTGTTACATTAGATTCACTAGTAGGAGTGAGAAAAACATCACGGGGTGGTGCGCATTGTATGGGTGTGTGTTACATTACATTCACTAGTAGGAGTGAGAAAATCATCACGGGGTGGTGCGCATTGTATGGGTGTGTGTTACATTAGATTCACTAGTAGGATTGAGAAAAACATCACGGGGTGGTGCGCATTGTATGGGTGTGTGTTACATTAGTTTCACTAGTAGGATTGAGAAAAACATCACGGGGTGGTGCGCATTGTATGGGTGTGTGTTACTTTAGTTTCACTAGCAGGAGTGACAAAAACATCACGGGGTGGTGCGCATTGTATGGGTGTGTGTTACATTAGTTTCACTAGTAGGAGTGAGAAAAACATCACGGGGTGGTGCGCATTGTATGGGTGTGTGTTACATTACATTCACTAGTAGCAGTGAGAAAAACATCACGGGGTGGTGCGCATTGTATGGGTGTGTGTCACATTAGATTCACTAGTAGGAGTGAGAAAAACATCACGGGGTGGTGCGCATTGTATGGGTGTGTGTCACATTAGATTCACTAGTAGGAGTGAGAAAAACATCACGGGGTGGTGCGCATTGTATGGGTGTGAGTCACATTAGATTCACTAGTAGGAGTGAGAAAAACATCACGGGGTGGTGCGCATTGTATGGGTGTGTGTTACATTAGATTCACTAGTAGGAGTGAGAAAAACATCACGGGGTGGTGCGCATTGTATGGGTGTGTGTTACATTACATTCACTAGTAGGAGTGAGAAAATCATCACGGGGTGGTGCGCATTGTATGGGTGTGTGTTACATTAGATTCACTAGTAGGATTGAGAAAAACATCACGGGGTGGTGCGCATTGTATGGGTGTGTGTTACATTAGTTTCACTAGTAGGATTGAGAAAAACATCACGGGGTGGTGCGCATTGTATGGGTGTGTGTTACTTTAGTTTCACTAGCAGGAGTGACAAAAACATCACGGGGTGGTGCGCATTGTATGGGTGTGTGTTACATTAGTTTCACTAGTAGGAGTGAGAAAAACATCACGGGGTGGTGCGCATTGTATGGGTGTGTGTTACATTACATTCACTAGTAGCAGTGAGAAAAACATCACGGGGTGGTGCGCATTGTATGGGTGTGTGTTACATTACATTCACTAGTAGCAGTGAGAAAAACATCACGGGGTGGTGCGCATTGTATGGGTGTGTGTTACATTAGATTCACTAGTAGCAGTGAGAAAAACATCACGGGGTGGTGCGCATTGTATGGGTGTGTGTTACATTAGATTCACTAATAGCAGTGAGAAAACCATCACGGGGTGGTGCGCATTGTATGGGTGTGTGTTACACTAGATTCATTAGTAGCAGTGAGAAAAACATCACGGGGTGGTGCGCATTGTATGGGTGTGTGTTACATTAGATTCACTAGTAGCAGTGAGAAAAACATCACGGGGTGGTGCGCATTGTATGGGTGTGTGTTACATTAGATTCACTAGTAGCAGTGAGAAAAACACGGGGTGGTGCGCATTGTATGGGTGTGTGTTACATTAGATTCACTAGTAGGAGTGAGAAAAACATCACGGGGTGGTGCGCATTGTATGGGTGTGTGTTACATTACATTCACTAGTAGGAGTGAGAAAAACATCACGGGGTGTTGCGCATTGTATGTGTGTGTGTTACATTAGATTCACTAGTAGCAGTGAGAAAAACATCACGGGGTGGTGCGCCTTGTATGGATGTGTGTCACATTACATTCACTAGTAGAAGTGAGAAAAACATCACGGGGTGGTGCGCATTGTATGGGTGTGTGTCACATTAGATTCACTAGTAGCAGTGAGAAAAACATCACGGGGTGGTGCGCATTGTATGGGTGTGTGTTACATTAGATTCACTAGTAGTAGTGAGAAAAACATCACGGGGTGGTGCGCATTGTATGGGTGTGTGTCACATTAGATTCACTAGTAGCAGTGAGAAAAATATCACGGGGTGGTGCGCATTGTATGCGTGTGTGTTACATTAGATTCACTAGTAGCAGTGAGAAAAACATCACGGGGTGGTGCGCATTGTATGGGTGTGTGTTACATTAGATTCACTAGTAGCAGTGAGAAAAACATCACGGGGTCGTGCGCATTGTATGGGTGTGTGTTACATTAGATTCACTAGTAGCAGTGAGAAAAACATCACGGGGTGGTGCGCATTGTATGGGTGTGTGTTACATTAGATTCACTAGTAGCAGTGAGAAAAACATCACGGGGTCGTGCGCATTGTATGGGTGTGTGTTACATTAGATTCACTAGTAGCAGTGTGAAAAACATCACGGGGTGGTGCGCATTGTATGGGTGTGTGTTACATTAGATTCACTAGTAGCAGTGAGAAAAACATCACGGGGTGGTGCGCATTGTATGGGTGTGTGTTACATTAGATTCACTAGTAGCAGTGAGAAAAACATCACGGGGTGGTGCGCATTGTATGGGTGAGTGTTACATTAGATTCACTAGTAACACTGAGAAAAACATCACGGGGTGGTGCGCATTGTATGGGTGTGTGTTATATTACATTCACTAGTAGGAGTGAGAAAAACATCACGGGGTGGTGCGCATTGTATGGGTGTGAGTTACATTAGATTCACTAGTAGCAGTGAGAAAAACATCACGTGGTGGTGCGCCTTGTATGGTTGTGTGTCACATTAGATTCACTAGTAGAAGTGAGAAAAACATCACGGGGTGGTGCGCATTGTATGGGTGTGTGTCACATTAGATTCACTAGTAGCAGTGAGAAAATCATCACGGGGTGGTGCGCATTTTAAGGGTGTGTGTCACATTAGATTCAATAGTAGGAGTGAGAAAAACATCACGGGGTGGTGCGCATTGTATGGGTGTGTGTCACATTACATTCTAGTAGGAGTGAGAAAAACATCACGGGGTGGTGCGCATTGTATGGGTGTGTGTCACATTAGATTCACTAGTAGGAGTGAGAAAAACATCACGGGGTGGTGCGCATTGTATGGGTGTGTGTCACATTAGATTCACTAGTAGGAGTGAGAAAAACATCACGGGGTGGTGCGCATTGTATGGGTGTGTGTCACATTAGATTCACTAGTAGGAGTGAGAAAAACATCACGGGGTGGTGCGCATTCTATGGGTGTGTGTCACATTAGATTCACTAGTAGGAGTGAGAAAAACATCACGGGGTGGTGCGCATTCTATGGGTGTGTGTCACTTTAGATTCACTAGTAGGAGTGAGAAAAACATCACGGGGTGGTGCGCATTCTATGGGTGTGTGTTACATTAGATTCACTAGTAGGAGTGAGAAAAACATCACGGGGTGGTGCGCATTGTATGGGTGTGTGTTACATTAGATTCACTAGTAGGAGTGAGAAAAACATCACGGGGTGGTGCGCATTGTATGGGTGTGTGTTACATTACATTCACTAGTAGGAGTGAGAAAAACATCAAGGGGTGGTGCGCATTGTATGGGTGTGTGTTACATTACATTCACTAGTAGGAGTGAGAAAAACATCTCGGGGTGGTGCGCATTGTATGGGTGTGTGTTACATTAGATTCACTAGTAGGAGTGAGAAAATCATCACGGGGTGGTGCGCATTGTATGGGTGTGTGTCACATTACATTCACTAGTAGGAGTGAGAAAAACATCACGGGGTGGTGCGCATTGTATGGGTGTGTGTTACATTACATTCACTAGTAGGAGTGAGAAAAACATCACGGGGTGGTGCGCATTGTATGGGTGTGTGTTACATTAGTTTCACTAGTAGGATTGAGAAAAACATCACGGGGTGGTGCGCATTGTATGGGTGTGTTTTACATTAGATGCACTAGTAGGAATGAGAACAACATCACGGGGTGGTGCGCATTGTATGGGTGTGTGTTACATTAGTTTCACTAGTAGGATTGAGAAAAACATCACGGGGTGGTGCGCATTGTATGGGTGTGTGTTACATTAATTTCACTAGTAGGAGTGAGAAAAACATCACGGGGTGGTGCGCATTGTATGGGTGTGTGTTACATTAGATGCACTAGTAGCAGTGAGAAAAACATCACGGGGTGGTGCGCATTGTATGGGTGTGTGTTACATTAGATTCACTAGTAGCAGTGAGAAAAACATCACGGGGTGGTGCGCATTGAATGGGTGTGTGTCACATTACATTCACTAGTAGGAGTGAGAAAAACATCACGGGGTGGTGCGCATTGTATGGGTGTGTGTCACATTACATTCACTAGTAGGAGTGAGAAAAACATCACGGGGTGGTGCGCATTGTATGGGTGTGTGTCACATTAGATACACTAGTAGGAGTGAGAAAAACATCACGGGGTGGTGCGCATTGTATTGGTGTGTGTCACATTAGATTCACTAGTAGGAGTGAGAAAAACATCACGGGGTGGTGCGCATTGTATGGGTGTGTGTCACATTAGATTCACTAGTAGGAGTGAGAAAAACATCACGGGGTGGTGCGCATTGTATGGGTGTGTGTCACATTAGATTCACTAGTAGGAGTGAGAAAAACATCACGGGGTGGTGCGCATTGTATGGGTGTGAGTCACATTAGATTCACTAGTAGGAGTGAGAAAAACATCACGGGGTGGTGCGCATTGTATGGGTGTGTGTTACATTACATTCACTAGTAGGAGTGAGAAAAACATCACGGGGTGGTGCGCATTGTATGGGTGTGTGTTACTTTACATTCACTAGTAGGAGTGAGAAAATCATCACGGGGTGGTGCGCATTGTATGGGTGTGTGTTACATTAGATTCACTAGTAGGATTGAGAAAAACATCACGGGGTGGTGCGCATTGTATGGGTGTGTGTTACATTAGTTTCACTAGTAGGATTGAGAAAAACATCACGGGGTGGTGCGCATTGTATTGGTGTGTGTTACTTTAGTTTCACTAGCAGGAGTGACAAAAACATCACGGGGTGGTGCGCATTGTATGGGTGTGTGTTACATTAGTTTCACTAGTAGGAGTGAGAAAAACATCACGGGGTGGTGCGCATTGTATGGGTGTGTGTTACATTACATTCACTAGTAGCAGTGAGAAAAACATCACGGGGTGGTGCGCATTGTATGGGTGTGTGTTACATTACATTCACTAGTAGCAGTGAGAAAAACATCACGGGGTGGTGCGCATTGTATGGGTGTGTGTTACATTAGATTCACTAGTAGCAGTGAGAAAAACATCACGGGGTGGTGCGCATTGTATGGGTGTGTGTTACATTAGATTCACTAATAGCAGTGAGAAAACCATCACGGGGTGGTGCGCATTGTATGGGTGTGTGTTACACTAGATTCATTAGTAGCAGTGAGAAAAACATCACGGGGTGGTGCGCATTGTATGGGTGTGTGTTACATTAGATTCACTAGTAGCAGTGAGAAAAACATCACGGGGTGGTGCGCATTGTATGGGTGTGTGTTACATTAGATTCACTAGTATCAGTGAGAAAAACACGGGGTGGTGCGCATTGTATGGGTGTGTGTTACATTAGATTCACTAGTAGGAGTGAGAAAAACATCACGGGGTGGTGCGCATTGTATGGGTGTGTGTTACATTACATTCACTAGTAGGAGTGAGAAAAACATCACGGGGTGGTGCGCATTGTATGTGTGTGTGTTACATTAGATTCACTAGTAGCAGTGAGAAAAACATCACGGGGTGGTGCGCCTTGTATGGATGTGTGTCACATTACATTCACTAGTAGAAGTGAGAAAAACATCACGGGGTGGTGCGCATTGTATGGGTGTGTGTCACATTAGATTCACTAGTAGCAGTGAGAAAAACATCACGGGGTGGTGCGCATTGTATGGGTGTGTGTTACATTAGATTCACTAGTAGTAGTGAGAAAAACATCACGGGGTGGTGCGCATTGTATGGGTGTGTGTCACATTAGATTCACTAGTAGCAGTGAGAAAAACATCACGGGGTGGTGCGCATTGTATGCGTGTGTGTTACATTAGATTCACTAGTAGCAGTGAGAAAAACATCACGGGGTGGTGCGCATTGTATGGGTGTGTGTTACATTAGATTCACTAGTAGCAGTGAGAAAAACATCACGGGGTCGTGCGCATTGTATGGGTGTGTGTTACATTAGATTCACTAGTAGCAGTGAGAAAAACATCACGGGGTGGTGCGCATTGTATGGGTGTGTGTTACATTAGATTCACTAGTAGCCGTGAGAAAAACATCACGGGGTCGTGCGCATTGTATGGGTGTGTGTTACATTAGATTCACTAGTAGCAGTGTGAAAAACATCACGGGGTGGTGCGCATTGTATGGGTGTGTGTTACATTAGATTCACTAGTAGCAGTGAGAAAAACATCACGGGGTGGTGCGCATTGTATGGGTGTGTGTTACATTAGATTCACTAGTAGCAGTGAGAAAAACATCACGGGGTGGTGCGCATTGTATGGGTGAGTGTTACATTAGATTCACTAGTAACACTGAGAAAAACATCACGGGGTGGTGCGCATTGTATGGGTGTGTGTTACATTACATTCACTAGTAGGAGTGAGAAAAACATCACGGGGTGGTGCGCATTGTATGGGTGTGAGTTACATTAGATTCACTAGTAGCAGTGAGAAAAACATCACGTGGTGGTGCGCCTTGTATGGGTGTGTGTCACATTAGATTCACTAGTAGAAGTGAGAAAAACATCACGGGGTGGTGCGCATTGTATGGGTGTGTGTCACATTAGATTCACTAGTAGCAGTGAGAAAAACATCACGGGGTGGTGCGCATTGTATGGGTGTGTGTTACATTAGATTCACTAGTAGGAGTGAGAAAAACATCACGGGGTGGTGCGCATTGTATGGGTGTGTGTTACCTTAGATTCACTCGTAGCAGTGAGAAAAACATCACGGGGTGGTGCGCATTGTATGGGTGTGTGTTACATTAGATTCACTAGTAACAGTGAGAAAAACATCACGTGGTGGTGCGCATTGTATGGGTGTGTGTCACATTACATTCACTAGTAGGAGTGAGAAAAAGATCACGGGGTGGTGCGCATTGTATGGGTGTGTGTCACATTAGATTCACTAGTAGGAGTGAGAAAAACATCACGGCGTGGTGCGCATTTTAAGGGTGTGTGTCACATTAGATTCACTAGTAGGAGTGAGAAAAAGATCACGGGGTGGTGCGCATTGTATGGGTGTGTGTCACATTAGATTCACTAGTAGCAGTGAGAAAAACATCACGGGGTGGTGCGCATTGTATGGGTGTGTGTTACATTAGATTCACTAGTAGTAGTGAGAAAAACATCACGGGGTGGTGCGCATTGTATGGGTGTGTGTCACATTAGATTCACTAGTAGCAGTGAGAAAAACATCACGGGGTGGTGCGCATTGTATGCGTGTGTGTTACATTAGATTCACTAGTAGCAGTGAGAAAAACATCACGGGGTGGTGCGCATTGTATGGGTGTGTGTTACATTAGATTCACTAGTAGCAGTGAGAAAAACATCACGGGGTCGTGCGCATTGTATGGGTGTGTGTTACATTAGATTCACTAGTAGCAGTGAGAAAAACATCACGGGGTGGTGCGCATTGTATGGGTGTGTGTTACATTAGATTCACTAGTAGCCGTGAGAAAAACATCACGGGGTCGTGCGCATTGTATGGGTGTGTGTTACATTAGATTCACTAGTAGCAGTGTGAAAAACATCACGGGGTGGTGCGCATTGTATGGGTGTGTGTTACATTAGATTCACTAGTAGCAGTGAGAAAAACATCACGGGGTGGTGCGCATTGTATGGGTGTGTGTTACATTAGATTCACTAGTAGCAGTGAGAAAAACATCACGGGGTGGTGCGCATTGTATGGGTGAGTGTTACATTAGATTCACTAGTAACACTGAGAAAAACATCACGGGGTGGTGCGCATTGTATGGGTGTGTGTTACATTACATTCACTAGTAGGAGTGAGAAAAACATCACGGGGTGGTGCGCATTGTATGGGTGTGAGTTACATTAGATTCACTAGTAGCAGTGAGAAAAACATCACGTGGTGGTGCGCCTTGTATGGGTGTGTGTCACATTAGATTCACTAGTAGAAG
The DNA here is from genome assembly GCF_034190915.1 of Cavia porcellus. Classification (NCBI taxonomy): domain Eukaryota; kingdom Metazoa; phylum Chordata; class Mammalia; order Rodentia; family Caviidae; genus Cavia; species Cavia porcellus. Next base: position 60,243 of record NW_026947697.1, on the reverse strand, counting down.
TGAGAAAAACATCACGGGGTGGTGCGCATTGTATGGGTGTGTGTCACATTAGATTCACTAGTAGCAGTGAGAAAAACATCACGGGGTGGTGCGCATTGTATGGGTGTGTGTTACATTAGATTCACTAGTAGGAGTGAGAAAAACATCACGGGGTGGTGCGCATTGTATGGGTGTGTGTTACCTTAGATTCACTCGTAGCAGTGAGAAAAACATCACGGGGTGGTGCGCATTGTATGGGTGTGTGTTACATTAGATTCACTAGTAACAGTGAGAAAAACATCACGTGGTGGTGCGCATTGTATGGGTGTGTGTCACATTACATTCACTAGTAGGAGTGAGAAAAAGATCACGGGGTGGTGCGCATTGTATGGGTGTGTGTCACATTAGATTCACTAGTAGGAGTGAGAAAAACATCACGGCGTGGTGCGCATTTTAAGGGTGTGTGTCACATTAGATTCACTAGTAGGAGTGAGAAAAAGATCACGGGGTGGTGCGCATTGTATGGGTGTGTGTCACATTAGATTCACTAGTAGGAGTGAGAAAAACATCACGGGGTGGTGCGCATTGTAAGGGTGTGTGTCACATTAGATTCACTAGTAGGAGTGAGAAAAACATCACGGGGTGGTGCGCATTGTATGGGTGTGTGTCACATTAGATTCACTAGTAGGAGTGAGAAAAACATCACGGGGTGCTGCGCATTGTATGGGTGTGTGTCACATTAGATTCACTAGTAGGAGTGAGAAAAACATCACGGGGTGGTGCGCATTGTATGGGTGTGTGTCACATTAGATTCACTAGTAGGAGTGAGAAAAACATCACGGGGTGGTGCGCATTGTATGGGTGTGTGTCACATTAGATTCACTAGTAGGAGTGAGAAAAACATCACGGGGTGGTGCGCATTGTATGGGTGTGTGTCACATTAGATTCACTAGTAGGAGTGAGAAAAACATCACGGGGTGGTGCGCATTCTATGGGTGTGTGTCACATTAGATTCACTAGTAGGAGTGAGAAAAACATCACGGGGTGGTGCGCATTCCATGGGTGTGTGTCACTTTAGATTCACTAGTAGGAGTGAGAAAAACATCACGGGGTGGTGCGCATTCTATGGGTGTGTGTTACATTAGATTCACTAGTAGGAGTGAGAAAAACATCACGGGGTGGTGCGCATTGTATGGGTGTGTGTTACATTAGATTCACTAGTAGGAGTGAGAAAAACATAACGGGGTGGTGCGCATTGTATGGGTGTGTGTTACATTACATTCACTAGTAGGAGTGAGAAAAACATCAAGGGGTGGTGCGCATTGTATGGGTGTGTGTTACATTACATTCACTAGTAGGAGTGAGAAAAACATCTCGGGTGGTGCGCATTGTATGGGTGTGTGTTACATTAGATTCACTAGTAGGAGTGAGAAAATCATCACGGGGTGGTGCGCATTGTATGGGTGTGTGTCACATTACATTCACTAGTAGGAGTGAGAAAAACATCACGGGGTGGTGCGCATTGTATGGGTGTGTGTTACATTACATTCACTAGTAGGAGTGAGAAAAACATCACGGGGTGGTGCGCATTGTATGGGTGTGTGTTACATTAGTTTCACTAGTAGGATTGAGAAAAACATCACGGGGTGGTGCGCATTGTATGGGTGTGTTTTACATTAGATGCACTAGTAGGAATGAGAACAACATCACGGGGTGGTGCGCATTGTATGGGTGTGTGTTACATTAGTTTCACTAGTAGGATTGAGAAAAACATCACGGGGTGGTGCGCATTGTATGGGTGTGTGTTACATTAATTTCACTAGTAGGAGTGAGAAAAACATCACGGGGTGGTGCGCATTGTATGGGTGTGTGTTACATTAGATGCACTAGTAGCAGTGAGAAAAACATCACGGGGTGGTGCGCATTGTATGGGTGTGTGTTACATTAGATTCACTAGTAGCAGTGAGAAAAACATCACGGGGTGGTGCGCATTGTATGGGTGTGTGTTACATTACATTCACTAGTAGCAGTGAGAAAAACATCACGGGGTGGTGCGCATTGTATGGGTGTGTGTTACTTTACATTCACTAGTAGCAGTGAGAAAAACATCACGGGGTGGTGCGCATTGTATGGGTGTGTGTTACATTACATTCACTACTAGCAGTGAGAAAAACATCACGGGGTGGTGCGCATTGTATGGGTGTGTGTTACATTACATTCACTACTAGCAGTGAGAAAAACATCACGGGGTGGTGCGCATTGTATGGGTGTGTGTTACATTAGATTCACTAGTAGCAGTGAGAAAAACTTCACGGGGTGGTGCGCATTGTATGGGTGTGTGTTACATTAGATTCACTAGTAGCAGTGAGAAAAACATCACGGGGTGGTGCGCATTGTATGGGTGTGTGTTACATTAGATTCACTAGTAGCAGTGACAAAAACATCACGGGGTGGTGCGCATTGTATGGGTGTGTGTTACATTAGATTCACTAGTAGGAGTGAGAAAAACATCACGGGGTGGTGCGCATTGTATGGGTGTGTGTTACATTACATTCACTAGTAGGAGTGAGAAAAACATCACGGGGTGGTGCGCATTCTATGGGTGTGTGTTACATTACATTCACTAGTAGCAGTGAGAAAAACATCACGGTGTGGTGCGCATTGTATGGGTGTGTGTTACATTAGATTCACTAGTAGGAGTGAGAAAAACATCACGGGGTGGTGCGCATTGTATGGGTGTGTGTTACATTAGATTCAATAGTAGGAGTGAGAAAAACATCACGGGGTGGTGCGCATTGTATGGGTGTGTGTTACATTACATTCACTAGTAGGAGTGAGAAAAACATCACGGGGTGGTGCGCATTGTATGGGTGTGTGTTACATTAGATTCACTAGTAGGAGTGAGAAAAACATCACGGGGTTGTGCGCATTGTATGGGTGTGTGTTACATTACATTCACTAGTAGGAGTGAGAAAAACATCACGGGGTGGTGCGCATTGTATGGGTGTGTGTTACATTAGATTCACTAGTAGGAGTTAGAAAAACATCACGGGGTGGTGGGCATTGTATGGGTGTGTGTTACATTAGATTCACTAGTAGGAGTGAGAAAATCATCACGGGGTGGTGCGCATTGTATGGGTGTGTGTTACATTACATTCACTAGTAGCAGTGAGAAAAACATCACGGGGTGGTGCGCATTGTATGGGTGTGTGTTACATTACATTCACTAGTAGCAGTGAGAAAAACATCACGGGGTGGTGCGCATTGTATGGGTGTGTGTTACATTAGATTCACTAGTAGGAGTGAGAAAAACATCACGGGGTGGTGCGCATTGTATGGGTGTGTTTTACATTAGATTCACTAGTAGGAGTGAGAAAAACATCACGGGGTGGTGCGCATTGTATGGGTGTGTGTTACATTAGATTCACTAGTAGCAGTGAGAAAAACATCACGGGGTGGTGCGCATTGTATGGGTGTGTGTTACATTAGATTCACTAGTAGCAGTGAGAAAAACATCACGGGGTGGTGCGCATTGTATGGGTGTGTGTTACATTACATTCACTAGTAGGAGTGAGAAAAACATCACGGGGTGGTGCGCCTTGTATGGGTGTGTGTTACATTAGATTCACTAGTAGGAGTGAGAAAAACATCACGGGTTGGTGCGCCTTGTATGGGTGTGTGTCACATTAGATTCACTAGTAGCAGTGAGAAAAACATCACGGGGTGGTGCGCATTGTATGGGTGTGTGTTACATTAGATTCACTAGTAGCAGTGAGAAAAACATCACGGGGTGGTGCGCATTGTATGGGTGTGTGTCACATTAGATTCACTAGTAGCAGTGAGAAAAACATCACGGGGTGGTGCGCATTGTATGGGTGTGTGTCACATTAGATTCACTAGTAGCAGTGAGAGAAACATCACGGGGTGGTGCGCATTGTATGGGTGTGTGTTACATTAGATTCACTAGTAGCAGTGAGAAAAACATCACGGGGTGGTGCGCCTTGTATGGGTGTGTGTTACATTACATTCACTAGCAGGGGTGAGAAAAACATCACGGGGTGGTTCGCCTTGTATGGGTGTGTGTTACATTACATTCACTAGCAGGGGTGAGAAAAACATCACGGGGTGGTGCGCCTTGTATGGGTGTGTGTTACATTACATTCACTGGTAGGAGTGAGAGAAACATCACGGGGTGGTGCGCATTGTATGGGTGTGTGTTACATTACATTCACTGGTAGGAGTGAGAAAAACATCACGGGGTGGTGCGCATTGTATGGGTGTGTGTTACATTACATTCACTGCTAGGAGTGAGAAAAACATCACGGGGTGGTGCGCATTGTATGGGTGTGTGTCACATTACATTCACTGGTAGGAGTGAGAAAAACATCACGGGGTGGTGCGCATTGTATGGGTGTGTGTCACATTACATTTACTGGTAGGAGTGAGAAAAACATCACGGGGTGGTGCGCATTGTATGGGTGTGTGTTACATTACATTCACTGGTAGGAGTGAGAAAAACATCACGGGGTGGTGCGCATTGTATGGGTGTGTGTTACATTACATTCACTGGTAGGAGTGAGAAAAACATCACGGGGTTGTGCGCATTGTATGGGTGGGTGTTACATTACATTCACTGGTAGGAGTGAGAAAAACATCACGGGGTGGTGCGCATTGTATGGGTGTGTGTTACATGACATTCTCTGGTAGGAGTGAGAAAAACATCACGGGGTGGTGCGCATTGTATGGGTGTGTGTGTTACATTACATTCACTGGTAGGAGTGAGAAAAACACACGGGATGATGCGCATTGTATGGGTGTGTGTTACATTACATTCACTGGTAGGAGTGAGAGAAACATCACGGGGTGGTGCACATTGTATGGGTGTGTGTTACATTACATTCACTGGTAGGAGTGACAAAAATATCACGGGGTGGTGCGCATTGTATGGGTGTGTGTTACATTACATTCACTGGTAGGTGTGAGAAAAACATCACGGGGTAGTGCGCATTGTATAGGTGTGTGTTACATTACATTCACTAGTAGGAGTGAGAAAAACATCACGGGGTGGTGCGCATTGTATGGGTGTGTGTTACATTAGATTCACTAGTAGGAGTGAGAAAAACATCACGGGGTGGTGCGCATTTTATGGTGAGTGTTACATTAGATTCACTAGTAGCAGTGAGAAAAACATCACGGGGTGGTGCGCATTGTATGGGTGTGTGTTTCATTAGATTCACTAGTAGGAGTGAGAAAAACATCACGGGGTGGTGCGCATTGTATGGGTGTGTGTTACATTACATTCACTTGTAGCAGTGAGAGAAACATCACGGCGTGGTGCGCATTGTATGGGTGTGTGTTACATGACATTCACTAGTAGGAGTGAGAGAAACATCACGGGGTGGTGCGCATTGTATGGGTGTGTGTTACATGACATTCACTAGTAGGAGTGAGAGAAACATCACGGGGTGGTGCGCATTGTATGATTGTGTGTTACATTACATTCACTAGTAGGAGTGAGAGAAACATCACGGGGTGGTGCGCATTGTATGGGTGTGTGTTACATTACATTCACTAGTAGTAGTGAGAGAAACATCACGGGGTGGTGCGCATTGTATGGGTGTGTGTTACATTACATTCACTGGTAGCAGTGAGAGAAACATCACGGGGTGGTGCGCATTGTATGGGTGTGTGTTACATTACATTCACTGGTAGGAGTGAGAGAAACATCACGGGGTGGTGCGCATTGTATGGGTGTGTGTTACATTACATTCACTGGTATGAGTGAGAGAAACATCACGGGGTGGTGCGCATTGTATGGGTGTGTGTTACATTACATTCACTGGTAGGAGTGAGAGAAACATCACGGGGTGGTGCGCATTGTATGGGTGTGTGTTACATTACATTCACTGGTAGGAGTGAGAAAAACATCACGGGGTGGTACGCATTGTATGGGTGTGTGTTACATTACATTCACTGGTAGGAGTGAGAAAAACATCACGGGGTGGTGCGCATTGTATGGGTGTGTGTTACATTACATTCACTGGTAGGAGTGAGAAAAACATCACGGGGTGGTGCGCATTGTATGGGTGTGTGTTACATTACATTGACTAGTAGGAGTGAGAAAAACATCACGGGGTGGTGCGCATTGTATGGGTGTGTGTTACATTACATTCACTAGTAGGAGGGAGAAAAACATCACGGGGTGGTGCGCATTGTATGGGTGTGTGTTACATTACATTCACTAGTAGGAGGGAGAAAAACATCACAGGGTGGTGCGCATTGTATGGTGTGTGTTACATTACATTCACTAGTAGGAGGGAGAAAAACATCACAGGGTGGTGCGCATTGTATGGTGTGTATTACATTACATTCACTAGTAGGAGGGAGAAAAACATCACGGGGTGGTGCGCCTTGTATGGGTGTGTGTTACATTACATTCACTAGTAGGAGTGAGAAAAACATCACGGGGTGGTGCGCATTGTATGGGTGTGTGTTACATGACATTCACTAGTAGGAGTGAGAAATACATCATGGGGTGGTGCGCATTGTATGGGTGTGTGTTACATGACATTCACTAGTAGGAGTGAGAAAAACATCACGGGGTGGTGCGCATTGTATGGGTGTGTGTTACATGACATTCACTAGTAGGAGGGAGAAAAACATCACGGGGTGGTGCGCATTGTATGGGTGTGTGTTACATTACATTCACTGGTAGGAGTGAGAAAAACATCACAGGGTGGTGCGCATTGTATGGGTGTGTGTCACATTACATTCACTGGAAGGAGTGAGAAAAACATCACGGGGTGGTGCGCATTGTATGGGTGTGTGTTACATTACATTCACTGGTAGGAGTGAGAAAAACATCACGGGGTGGTGCGCATTGTATGGGTGTGTGTTACATTACATTCACTGGTAGGAGTGAGAAAAACATCACGGGGTGGTGCGCATTGTATGGGTGTGTGTTACATTACATTCACTGGTAGGAGTGAGAAAAACATCATGGGGTTGTGCGCATTGTATGGGTGGGTGATACATTACATTCACTGGTAGGAGTGAGAAAAACATCACGGGGTGGTGCGCATTGTATGGGTGTGTGTTACATGACATTCACTGGTAGGAGTGAGAAAAACATCACGGGGTGGTGCGCATTGTATGGGTGTGTGTGTTACATTACATTCACTGGTAGGAGTGAGAAAAACACACGGGATGATGCGCATTGTATGGGTGTGTGTTACATTACATTCACTGGTAGGAGTGAGAGAAACATCACGGGGTGGTGCACATTGTATGGGTGTGTGTTACGTTACATTCACTGGTAGGAGTGACAAAAATATCACGGGGTGGTGCGCATTGTATGGGTGTGTGTTACATTACATTCACTGGTAGGTGTGAGAAAAACATCACGGGGTAGTGCGCATTGTATAGGTGTGTGTTACATTACATTCACTAGTAGGAGTGAGAAAAACATCACGGGGTGGTGCGCATTGTATGGGTGTTTGTTACATTAGATTCACTAGTAGGAGTGAGAAAAACATCACGGGGTGGTGCGCATTTTATGGTGAGTGTTACATTAGATTCACTAGTAGCAGTGAGAAAAACATCACGGGGTGGTGCGCATTGTATGGGTGTGTGTTTCATTAGATTCACTAGTAGGAGTGAGAAAAACATCACGGGGTGGTGCGCATTGTATGGGTGTGTGTTACATTACATTCACTCGTAGGAGTGAGAAAAACATCACGGGGTGGTGCGCATTGTATGGGTGTGTGTTACATTACATTCACTAGTAGGAGTGAGAGAAACATCACGGGGTGGTGCGCATTGTATGGGTGTGTGTTACATTACATTCACTAGTAGGAGTGAGAGAAACATCACAGGGTGGTGCGCTTTGTATGGGTGTGTGTTACATTACATTGACTAGTAGGAGTGAGAGAAACATCACGGGGTGGTTCGCATTGTATGGGTGTGTGTTACATTACATTGACTAGTAGGAGTGAGAGAAACATCACGTGGTGTTGCGCATTGTATGGGTGTGTGTTACATTACACTCACTAGTAGGAGTGAGAGAAACATCAGGGGGTGGTGCGCATTGTATGGGTGTGTGTTACATTACATTCACTAGGAGGAGTGAGAGAAACATCACGGGGTGGTGCGCATTGTATGGGTGTGTGTTACATTACATTCACTAGTAGGAGTGAGAGAAACATCACGGGGTTTTGCGCATTGTATGGGTGTGTGTTACATTACATTCACTAGTAGGAGTGAGAGAAACATCACGGGGTGGTGCGCATTGTATGGGTGTGTGTTACATTACATTCACTAGTAGGAGTGAGAGAAACATCACGGGGTGGTGCGCATTGTATGGGTGTGTGTTACATTACATTCACTAGTAGTAGTGAGAGAAACATCACGGGGTGGTGCGCATTGTATGGGTGTGTGTTACATTACATTCACTGGTAGCAGTGAGAGAAACATCACGGGGTGGTGCGCATTGTATGGGTGTGTGTTACATTACATTCACTGGTAGGAGTGAGAGAAACATCACGGGGTGGTGCGCATTGTATGGGTGTGTGTTACATTACATTCACTGGTATGAGTGAGAGAAACATCACGGGGTGGTGCGCATTGTATGGGTGTGTGTTACATTACATTCACTGGTAGGAGTGAGAGAAACATCACGGGGTGGTGCGCATTGTATGGGTGTGTGTTACATTACATTCACTGGTAGGAGTGAGAAAAACATCACGGGGTGGTGCGCATTGTATGGGTGTGTGTTACATTACATTCACTGGTAGGAGTGAGAAAAACATCACGGGGTGGTGCGCATTGTATGGGTGTGTGTTACATTACATTCACTAGTAGGAGTGAGAAAAACATCACGGGGTGGTGCGCATTGTATGGGTGTGTGTTACATTACATTCACTAGTAGGAGGGAGAAAAACATCACGGGGTGGTGCGCATTGTATGGGTGTGTGTTACATTACATTCACTAGTAGGAGGGAGAAAAACATCACAGGGTGGTGCGCATTGTATGGTGTGTGTTACATTACATTCACTAGTAGGAGGGAGAAAAACATCACAGGGTGGTGCGCATTGTATGGTGTGTATTACATTACATTTACTAGTAGGAGGGAGAAAAACATCACGGGGTGGTGCGCCTTGTATGGGTGTGTGTTACATTACATTCACTAGTAGGAGTGAGAAAAACATCACGGGGTGGTGCGCATTGTATGGGTGTGTGTTACATGACATTCACTAGTAGGAGTGAGAAAAACATCATGGGGTGGTGCCCATTGTATGGGTGTGTGTTACATGACATTCACTAGTAGGAGTGAGAAAAACATCACGGGGTGGTGCGCATTGTATGGGTGTGTGTTACATGACATTCACTAGTAGGAGGGAGAAAAACATCACGGGGTGGTGCGCATTGTATGGGTGTGTGTTACATTACATTCACTAGTAGGAGTGAGAAAAACATCACGGGGTGGTGCGCATTGTATGGGTGTGTGTTACATTACATTCACTAGTAGGAGGGAGAAAAACATCACGGGGTGGTGCGCATTGTATGGGTGTGTGTTACATTACATTCACTAGTAGGAGGGAGAAAAACATCACGGGGTGGTGCGCATTGTATGGTGTGTGTTACATTACATTCACTAGTAGGAGTGAGAAAATCATCACGGGTTGGTGCGCATTGTATGGGTGTGTGTTACATTACTTTCACTAGTAGGAGTGAGAAAAACATCACGGGGTGGTGCGCATTGTATGGGTGTGTGTTACATTACATTCACTAGTAGGAGTGAGAAAAACATCACGGGTGGTGCGCATTGTATGGGTGTGTGTTACATTAGATTCACTAGTAGGAGTGAGAAAAACATCACGGGGTGGTGCGCATTGTATGGGTGTGTGTTACATTACATTCACTAGTAGGAGTGAGAAAAACATCACGGGGTGGTGCACATTGTATGGGTGTGTGTTACATTACATTCACTCATAGGAGTGAGAAAAACATCACGGGGTGGTGCGCATTGTATGGGTGTGTGTTACATTACATTCACTCGTAGGAGTGAGAAAAACATCACGGGGTGGTGCGCATTGTATGGGTGTGTGTTACATTACATTCACTCATAGGAGTGAGAAAAACATCACGGGGTGGTGCGCATTGTATGGGTGTGTGTTACATTAGATTCACTAGTAGGAGTGAGAAAAACAGCACTGGGTGGTGCGCATTGTATGGGTGTGTGTTACATTAGATTCACTAGTAGGAGTGTGAAAAACATCACGGGGTGGTGCGCATTGTATGGGTGTGTGTTACATTACATTCACTAGTAGCAGTGAGAAAAACATCACGGGGTGGTGTGCATTGTATGGGTGTGTGTTACATTACATTCTCTTGTAGCAGTGAGAAAAACATCACGGGGTGGTGCGCATTGTATGGGTGTGTGTTACATGACATTCACTAGTAGGAGTGAGAGAAACATCACGGTGTGGTGCGCATTGTATGGGTGTGTGTTACATTACATTCACTAGTAGGAGTGAGAGAAACATCATGGGGTGGTGCGCATTGTATGGGTGTGTGTTACATTACATTCACTAGTAGGAGTGAGAGAAACATCACGGGGTGGTGCGCATTGTATGGGTGTGTATTACACTACATTCACTAGTAGGAGTGAGAGAAACATCACGGTGTGGTGCGCATTGTATGGGTGTGTGTTACATTACATTCACTAGTAGCAGTGAGAGAAACATCACGGGGTGGTGTGCATTGTATGGGTGTGTGTTACATTACATTCACTAGTAGGAGTGAGAGAAACATCACGGGGTGGTGCGCATTGTATGGGTGTGTGTTACATTACATTCACTATTAGGAGTGAGAGAAACATCACTGGTGGTGCGCATTGTATGTGTGTGTGTTACTTTACATTCACTAGTAGGAGTGAGAGAAACATCACGGGGTGGTGCGCATTGTATGGGTGTGTGTTACATTACATTCACTAGTAGCAGTGAGAGAAACATCACGGGGTGGTGCGCATTGTATGGGTGTGTGTTACATTACTTTCACTAGTAGGAGTGAGAGAAACATCACGGGGAGGTGCGCATTGTATGGGTGTGTGTTACATTAGATTCACTAGTAGCAGTGAGAAAAACTTCACGGGGTGGTGCGCATTGTATGGGTGTGTGTTACATTAGATTCACTAGTAGCAGTGACAAAAACATCACGGGGTGGTGCGCATTGTATGGGTGTGTGTTACATTAGATTCACTAGTAGGAGTGAGAAAAACATCACGGGGTGGTGCGCATTGTATGGGTGTGTGTTACATTACATTCACTAGTAGGAGTGAGAAAAACATCACGGGGTGGTGCGCATTGTATGGGTGTGTGTTACATTACATTCACTAGTAGCAGTGAGAAAAACATCACGGTGTGGTGCGCATTGTATGGGTGTGTGTTACATTAGATTCACTAGTAGGAGTGAGAAAAACATCACGGGGTGGTGCGCATTGTATGGGTGTGTGTTACATTAGATTCAATAGTAGGAGTGAGAAAAACATCACGGGGTGGTGCGCATTGTATGGGTGTGTGTTACATTACATTCACTAGTAGGAGTGAGAAAAACATCACGGGGTGGTGCGCATTGTATGGGTGTGTGTTACATTAGATTCACTAGTAGGAGTGAGAAAAACATCACGGGGTGGTGCGCATTGTATGGGTGTGTGTTACATTACATTCACTAGTAGGAGTGAGAAAAACATCACGGGGTGGTGCGCAATGTATGGGTGTGTGTTACATTAGATTCACTAGTAGGAGTTAGAAAAACATCACGGGGTGGTGGGCATTGTATGGGTGTGTGTTACATTAGATTCACTAGTAGGAGTGAGAAAATCAAACGGGGTGGTGCGCATTGTATGGGTGTGTGTTACATTACATTCACTAGTAGCAGTGAGAAAAACATCACGGGGTGGTGCGCCTTGTATGGGTGTGTGTTACATTACATTCACTAGTAGCAGTGAGAAAAACATCACGGGGTGGTGCGCATTGTATGGGTGTGTGTTACATTAGATTCACTAGTAGGAGTGAGAAAAACATCACGGGGTGGTGCGCATTGTATGGGTGTGTGTTACATTAGATTCACTAGTAGGAGTGAGAAAAACATCACGGGGTGGTGCGCATTGTATGGGTGTGTGTTACATTAGATTCACTAGTAGCAGTGAGAAAAACATCACGGGGTGGTGCGCATTGTATGGGTGTGTGTTACATTAGATTCACTAGTAGCAGTGAGAAAAACATCACGGGGTGGTGCGCATTGTATGGGTGTGTGTTACATTACATTCACTAGTAGGAGTGAGAAAAACATCACGGGGTGGTGCGCCTTGTATGGGTGTGTGTTACATTAGATTCACTAGTAGGAGTGAGAAAAACATCACGGGTTGGTGCGCCTTGTATGGGTGTGTGTCACATTAGATTCACTAGTAGCAGTGAGAAAAACATCACGGGGTGGTGCGCATTGTATGGGTGTGTGTTACATTAGATTCACTAGTAGCAGTGAGAAAAACATCACGGGGTGGTGCGCATTGTATGGGTGTGTGTCACATTAGATTCACTAGTAGCAGTGAGAAAAACATCACGGGGTGGTGCGCATTGTATGGGTGTGTGTCACATTAGATTCACTAGTAGCAGTGAGAAAAACATCACGGGGTGGTGCGCATTGTATGGGTGTGTGTCACATTAGATTCACTAGTAGCAGTGAGAAAAACATCACGGGGTGGTGCGCATTGAATGGGTGTGTGTCACATTACATTCACTAGTAGGAGTGAGAAAAACATCACGGGGTGGTGCGCATTGTATGGGTGTGTGTCACATTACATTCACTAGTAGGAGTGAGAAAAACATCACGGGGTGGTGCGCATTGTATGGGTGTGTGTCACATTAGATACACTAGTAGGAGTGAGAAAAACATCACGGGGTGGTGCGCATTGTATTGGTGTGTGTCACATTAGATTCACTAGTAGGAGTGAGAAAAACATCACGGGGTGGTGCGCATTGTATGGGTGTGTGTCACATTAGATTCACTAGTAGGAGTGAGAAAAACATCACGGGGTGGTGCGCATTGTATGGGTGTGTGTCACATTAGATTCACTAGTAGGAGTGAGAAAAACATCACGGGGTGGTGCGCATTGTATGGGTGTGAGTCACATTAGATTCACTAGTAGGAGTGAGAAAAACATCACGGGGTAGTGCGCATTGTATGGGTGTGTGTTACATTAGATTCACTAGTAGGAGTGAGAAAAACATCACGGGGTGGTGCGCATTGTATGGGTGTGTGTTACATTACATTCACTAGTAGGAGTGAGAAAATCATCACGGGGTGGTGCGCATTGTATGGGTGTGTGTTACATTAGATTCACTAGTAGGATTGAGAAAAACATCACGGGGTGGTGCGCATTGTATGGGTGTGTGTTACATTAGTTTCACTAGTAGGATTGAGAAAAACATCACGGGGTGGTGCGCATTGTATGGGTGTGTGTTACTTTAGTTTCACTAGCAGGAGTGACAAAAACATCACGGGGTGGTGCGCATTGTATGGGTGTGTGTTACATTAGTTTCACTAGTAGGAGTGAGAAAAACATCACGGGGTGGTGCGCATTGTATGGGTGTGTGTTACATTACATTCACTAGTAGCAGTGAGAAAAACATCACGGGGTGGTGCGCATTGTATGGGTGTGTGTTACATTACATTCACTAGTAGCAGTGAGAAAAACATCACGGGGTGGTGCGCATTGTATGGGTGTGTGTTACATTAGATTCACTAGTAGCAGTGAGAAAAACATCACGGGGTGGTGCGCATTGTATGGGTGTGTGTTACATTAGATTCACTAATAGCAGTGAGAAAACCATCACGGGGTGGTGCGCATTGTATGGGTGTGTGTTACACTAGATTCATTAGTAGCAGTGAGAAAAACATCACGGGGTGGTGCGCATTGTATGGGTGTGTGTTACATTAGATTCACTAGTAGCAGTGAGAAAAACATCACGGGGTGGTGCGCATTGTATGGGTGTGTGTTACATTAGATTCACTAGTAGCAGTGAGAAAAACACGGGGTGGTGCGCATTGTATGCGTGTGTGTTACATTAGATTCACTAGTAGGAGTGAGAAAAACATCACGGGGTGGTGCGCATTGTATGGGTGTGTGTTACATTAGATTCACTAGTAGGAGTGAGAAAAACATCACGGGGTGGTGCGCATTGTATGTGTGTGTGTTACATTAGATTCACTAGTAGCAGTGAGAAAAACATCACGGGGTGGTGCGCCTTGTATGGATGTGTGTCACATTACATTCACTAGTAGAAGTGAGAAAAACATCACGGGGTGGTGCGCATTGTATGGGTGTGTGTCACATTAGATTCACTAGTAGCAGTGAGAAAAACATCACGGGGTGGTGCGCATTGTATGGGTGTGTGTTACATTAGATTCACTACTAGCAGTGAGAAAAACATCACGGGGTGGTGCGCATTGTATGGGTGTGTGTCACATTAGATTCACTAGTAGCAGTGAGAAAAACATCACGGGGTGGTGCGCATTGTATGCGTGTGTGTTACATTAGATTCACTAGTAGCAGTGAGAAAAACATCACGGGGTGGTGCGCATTGTATGGGTGTGTGTTACATTAGATTCACTAGTAGCAGTGAGAAGAACATCACGGGGTGGTGCGCATTGTATGGGTGTGTGTTACATTAGATTCACTAGTAGCAGTGAGAAAAACATCACGGGGTCGTGCGCATTGTATGGGTGTGTGTTACATTAGATTCACTAGTAGCAGTGTGAAAAACATCACGGGGTGGTGCGCATTGTATGGGTGTGTGTTACATTAGATTCACTAGTAGCAGTGAGAAAAACATCACGGGGTGGTGCGCATTGTATGGGTGTGTGTTACATTAGATTCACTAGTAGCAGTGAGAAAAACATCACAGGGTGGTGCGCATTGTATGGGTGAGTGTTACATTAGATTCACTAGTAACACTGAGAAAAACATCACGGGGTGGTGCGCATTGTATGGGTGTGTGTTACATTACATTCACTAGTAGGAGTGAGAAAAACATCACGGGGTGGTGCGCATTGTATGGGTGTGAGTTACATTAGATTCACTAGTAGCAGTGAGAAAAACATCACGTGGTGGTGCGCCTTGTATGGGTGTGTGTCACATTAGATTCACTAGTAGAAGTGAGAAAAACATCACGGGGTGGTGCGCATTGTATGGGTGTGTGTCACATTAGATTCACTAGTAGCAGTGAGAAAAACATCACGGGGTGGTGCGCATTGTATGGGTGTGTGTCACATTAGATTCACTAGTAGCAGTGAGAAAAACATCACGGGGTGGTGCGCATTGTATGGGTGTGTGTTACCTTAGATTCACTCGTAGCAGTGAGAAAAACATCACGGGGTGGTGCGCATTGTATGGGTGTGTGTTACATTAGATTCACTAGTAGCAGTCAGAAAAACATCACGGGGTGGTGCGCATTGTATGGGTGTGTGTCACATTACATTCACTAGTAGGAGTGAGAAAAAGATCACGGGGTGGTGCGCATTGTATGGGTGTGTGTCACATTAGATTCACTAGTAGGAGTGAGAAAAAGATCACGGCGTGGTGCGCATTGTAAGGGTGTGTGTCACATTAGATTCACTAGTAGGAGTGAGAAAAACATCACGGGGTGGTGCGCATTGTATGGGTGTGTGTCACATTACATTCTAGTAGGAGTGAGAAAAACATCACGGGGTGGTGCGCATTGTAAGGATGTGTGTCACATTAGATTCACTAGTAGGAGTGAGAAAAACATCACGGGGTGGTGCGCATTGTATGGGTGTGTGTCACATTAGATTCACTAGTAGGAGTGAGAAAAACATCACGGGGTGGTGCGCATTGTATGGGTGTGTGTCACATTAGATTCAGTAGTAGGAGTGAGAAAAACATCACGGGGTGGTGCGCATTGTATGGGTGTGTGTCACATTAGATTCACTAGTAGGAGTGAGAAAAACATCACGGGGTGGTGCGCATTGTATGGGTGTGTGTCACATTAGATTCACTAGTAGGAGTGAGAAAAACATCACGGGGTGGTGCGCATTGTATGGGTGTGTCTCACATTAGATTCACTAGTAGGAGTGAGAAAAACATCACGGGGTGGTGCGCATTGTATGGGTGTGTGTCACATTAGATTCACTAGTAGGAGTGAGAAAAACATCACGGGGTGGTGCGCATTCTATGGGTGTGTGTCACTTTAGATTCACTAGTAGGAGTGAGAAAAACATCACGGGGTGGTGCGCATTCTATGGGTGTGTGTTACATTAGATTCACTAGTAGGAGTGAGAAAAACATCACGGGGTGGTGCGCATTGTATGGGTGTGTGTTACATTAGATTCACTAGTAGGAGTGAGAAAAACATCACGGGGTGGTGCGCATTGTATGGGTGTGTGTTACATTACATTCACTAGTAGGAGTGAGAAAAACATCAAGGGGTGGTGCGCATTGTATGGGTGTGTGTTACATTACATTCACTAGTAGGAGTGAGAAAAACATCTCGGGGTGGTGCGCATTGTATGGGTGTGTGTTACATTAGATTCACTAGTAGGAGTGAGAAAATCATCACGGGGTGGTGCGCATTGTATGGGTGTGTGTTACATTAGATTCACTAGTAGGAGTGAGAAAAACGTCACGGGGTGGTGCGCATTGTATGGGTGTGTTTTACATTAGATTCACTAGTAGGAGTGAGAAAAACATCACGGGGTGGTGCGCATTGTATGGGTGTGTGTCACATTACATTCACTAGTAGGAGTGAGAAAAACATCACGGGGTGGTGCGCATTGTATGGGTGTGTGTTACATTACATTCACTAGTAGGAGTGAGAAAAACATCACGGGGTGGTGCGCATTGTATGGGTGTGTGTTACATTAGTTTCACTAGTAGGATTGAGAAAAACATCACGGGGTGGTGCGCATTGTATGGGTGTGTTTTACATTAGATGCACTAGTAGGAATGAGAACAACATCACGGGGTGGTGCGCATTGTATGGGTGTGTGTTACATTAGTTTCACTAGTAGGATTGAGAAAAACATCACGGGGTGGTGCGCATTGTATGGGTGTGTGTTACATTAATTTCACTAGTAGGAGTGAGAAAAACATCACGGGGTGGTGCGCATTGTATGGGTGTGTGTTACATTAGATGCACTAGTAGGAGTGAGAAAAACATCACGGGGTGGTGCGCATTGTATGGGTGTGTGTTACATTAGATTCACTAGTAGCAGTGAGAAAAACTTCACGGGGTGGTGCGCATTGTATGGGTGTGTGTTACATTAGATTCACTAGTAGCAGTGAGAAAAACATCACGGGGTGGTGCGCATTGTATGGGTGTGTGTTACATTAGATTCACTAGTAGCAGTGAGAAAAACATCACGGGGTGGTGCGCATTGTATGGGTGTGTGTTACATTAGATTCACTAGTAGGAGTGAGAAAAACATCACGGGGTGGTGCGCATTGTATGGGTGTGTGTTACATTACATTCACTAGTAGGAGTGAGAAAAACATCACGGGGTGGTGCGCATTGTATGGGTGTGTGTTACATTACATTCACTAGTAGCAGTGAGAAAAACATCACGGGGTGGTGCGCATTGTATGGGTGTGTGTTACATTACATTCACTAGTAGCAGTGAGAAAAACATCACGGTGTGGTGCGCATTGTATGGGTGTGTGTTACATTAGATTCACTAGTAGGAGTGAGAAAAACATCACGGGGTGGTGCGCATTGTATGGGTGTGTGTTACATTAGATTCAATAGTAGGAGTGAGAAAAACATCATGGGGTGGTGCGCATTGTATGGGTGTGTGTTACATTACATTCACTAGTAGGAGTGAGAAAAACATCACGGGGTTGTGCGCATTGTATGGGTGTGTGTTACATTAGATTCACTAGTAGGAGTGAGAAAAACATCACGGGGTGGTGCGCATTGTATGGGTGTGTGTTACATTACATTCACTAGTAGGAGTGAGAAAAACATCACGGGGTGGTGCGCATTGTATGGGTGTGTGTTACATTAGATTCACTAGTAGGAGTTAGAAAAACATCACGGGGTGGTGGGCATTGTATGGGTGTGTGTTACATTAGATTCACTAGTAGGAGTGAGAAAATCATCACGGGGTGGTGCGCATTGTATGCGTGTGTGTTACATTACATTCACTAGTAGCAGTGAGAAAAACATCACGGGGTGGTGCGCATTGTATGGGTGTGTGTTACATTACATTCACTAGTAGCAGTGAGAAAAACATCACGGGGTGGTGCGCATTGTATGGGTGTGTGTTACATTAGATTCACTAGTAGGAGTGAGAAAAACATCACGGGGTGGTGCGCATTGTATGGGTGTGTGTTACATTAGATTCACTAGTAGGAGTGAGAAAAACATCACGGGGTGGTGCGCATTGTATGGGTGTGTGTTACATTAGATTCACTAGTAGCAGTGAGAAAAACATCACGGGGTGGTGCGCATTGTATGGGTGTGTGTTACATTAGATTCACTAGTAGCAGTGAGAAAAACATCACGGGGTGGTGCGCATTGTATGGGTGTGTGTTACATTACATTCACTAGTAGGAGTGAGAAAAACATCACGGGGTGGTGCGCCTTGTATGGGTGTGTGTTACATTAGATTCACTAGTAGGAGTGAGAAAAAGATCACGGGTTGGTGCGCCTTGTATGGGTGTGTGTCACATTAGATTCACTAGTAGCAGTGAGAAAAACATCACGGGGTGGTGCGCATTGTATGGGTGTGTGTTACATTAGATTCACTAGTAGCAGTGAGAAAAACATCACGGGGTGGTGCGCATTGTATGGGTGTGTGTCACATTAGATTCACTAGTAGCAGTGAGAAAAACATCACGGGGTGGTGCGCATTGTATGGGTGTGTGTCACATTAGATTCACTAGTAGCAGTGAGAAAAACATCACGGGGTGGTGCGCATTGTATGGGTGTGTGTCACATTAGATTCACTAGTAGCAGTGAGAAAAACATCACGGGGTGGTGCGCATTGAATGGGTATGTGTCACATTACATTCACTAGTAGGAGTGAGAAAAACATCACGGGGTGGTGCGCATTGTATGGGTGTGTGTCACATTACATTCACTAGTAGGAGTGAGAAAAACATCACGGGGTGGTGCGCATTGTATGGGTGTGTGTCACATTAGATACACTAGTAGGAGTGAGAAAAACATCACGGGGTGGTGCGCATTGTATGGGTGTGTGTCACATTAGATTCACTAGTAGGAGTGAGAAAAACATCACGGGGTGGTGCGCATTGTATGGGTGTGTGTCACATTAGATTCACTAGTAGGAGTGAGAAAAACATCACGGGGTGGTGCGCATTGTATGGGTGTGTGTTACATTACATTCACTAGTAGGAGTGAGAAAATCATCACGGGGTGGTGCGCATTGTATGGGTGTGTGTTACATTAGATTCACTAGTAGGATTGAGAAAAACATCACGGGGTGGTGCGCATTGTATGGGTGTGTGTTACATTAGTTTCACTAGTAGGATTGAGAAAAACATCACGGGGTGGTGCGCATTGTATGGGTGTGTGTTACTTTAGTTTCACTAGCAGGAGTGACAAAAACATCACGGGGTGGTGCGCATTGTATGGGTGTGTGTTACATTAGTTTCACTAGTAGGAGTGAGAAAAACATCACGGGGTGGTGCGCATTGTATGGGTGTGTGTTACATTACATTCACTAGTAGCAGTGAGAAAAACATCACGGGGTGGTGCGCATTGTATGGGTGTGTGTTACATTACATTCACTAGTAGCAGTGAGAAAAACATCACGGGGTGGTGCGCATTGTATGGGTGTGTGTTACATTAGATTCACTAGTAGCAGTGAGAAAAACATCACGGGGTGGTGCGCATTGTATGGGTGTGTGTTACATTAGATTCACTAATAGCAGTGAGAAAACCATCACGGGGTGGTGCGCATTGTATGGGTGTGTGTTACACTAGATTCATTAGTAGCAGTGAGAAAAACATCACGGGGTGGTGCGCATTGTATGGGTGTGTGTTACATTAGATTCACTATTAGCAGTGAGAAAAACATCACGGGGTGGTGCGCATTGTATGGGTGTGTGTTACATTAGATTCACTAGTAGCAGTGAGAAAAACACGGGGTGGTGCGCATTGTATGGGTGTGTGTTACATTAGATTCACTAGTAGGAGTGAGAAAAACATCACGGGGTGGTGCGCATTGTATGGGTGTGTGTTACATTACATTCACTAGTAGGAGTGAGAAAAACATCACGCGGTGGTGCGCATTGTATGATTGTGTGTTACATTAGATTCACTAGTAGCAGTGAGAAAAACATCACGGGGTGGTGCGCATTGTATGGGTGTGTGTTACATTAGATTCATTAGTAGGAGTGAGAAAAACATCACGGGGTGTTGCGCATTGTATGGGTGTGTGTTACATTAGATTCACTAGTAGGAGTGAGAAAAACATCACGGGGTGGTGCGCATTATATGGGTGTGTGTTACATTAGATTCACTAGTAGCAGTGAGAAAAACATCACGGGGTGGTGCGCATTGTATGGGTGTGTGTTACATTACATTCACTAGTAGCAGTGAGAAAAACATCACGGGGTGGTGCGCATTGTATGGGTGTGTGTTACATTAGATTCACTAGTAGCAGTGAGAAAAACATCACGGGGTGGTGCGCATTGTATGGGTGTGTGTTACATTAGATTCACTAGTAGGAGTGAGAAAAACATCACGGGGTGGTGCGCATTGTATGGGTGTGTGTTACATTACATTCACTAGTAGGAGTGAGAAAAACATCACGGGGTGGTGCGCATTGTATGGGTGTGTGTTACATTAGATACACTAGTAGCAGTGAGAAAAACATCACGGGGTGGTGCGCATTGTATGGGTGTGTGTTACATTAGATTCACTAGTAGCAGTGAGAAAAACATCACGGGGTGGTGCGCATTGTATGGGTGTGTGTTACATTAGATTCACTAGTAGCAGTGAGAAAAACATCACGGGGTGGTGCGCATTGTATGGGTGTGTGTTACATTATATTCACTAGTAGCAGTGAGAAAAACATCACGGGGTGGTGCGCATTGTATGGGTGTGTGTTACATTAGATTCACTAGTAGCAGTGAGAAAAACATCACGGGATGGTGCGCATTGTATGGGTGTGTGTTACATTAGATTCACTAGTAGCAGTGAGAAAAACATCACGGGGTGGTGCGCATTGTATGGGTGTGTGTTACATTAGATTCACTAGTAGCAGTGAGAAAAACATCACGGGGTGGTGCGCATTGTATGGGTGTGTGTCACATTAGATTCACTAGTAGGAGTGAGAAAAACATCACGGGGTGGTGCGCATTGTATGGGTGTGTGTCACATTACATTCACTAGTAGGAGTGAGAAAAACATCACGGGGTGGTGCGCATTGTATGGGTGTGTGTCACATTAGATTCACTAGTAGGAGTGAGAAAAACATCACGGGATGGTGCGCATTGTATGGGTGTGTGTCACATTAGATTCACTAGTAGGAGTGAGAAAAACATCACGGGGTGGTGCGCACTGTATGGGTGTGTGTCACATTAGATTCACTAGTAGGAGTGAGAAAAACATCACGGGGTGGTGCGCATTGTATGGGTGTGTGTCACATTAGATTCACTAGTAGGAGTGAGAAAAACATCACGGGGTGGTGCGCATTGTATGGGTGTGTGTCACATTAGATTCACTAGTAGGAGTGAGAAAAACATCACGGGGTGGTGCGCATTGTATGGGTGTGTGTCACATTAGATTCACTAGTAGCAGTGAGAAAAACATCACGGGGTGGTGCGCATTGTATGGGTGTGTGTTACATTACATTCACTAGTAGCAGTGAGAAAAACATCACGGGGTGGTGCGCATTGTATGGGTGTGTGTTACATTAGATTCACTAGTAGGAGTGAGAAAAACATCACGGGGTGGTGCGCATTGTATGGGTGTGTGTTACATTACATTCACTAGTAGGAGTGAGAAAAACATCACGGGGTGGTGCGCATTGTATGGGTGTGTGTTACATTAGATTCACTAGTAGCAGTGAGAAAAACATCACGGGGTGGTGCGCATTGTATGGGTGTGTGTTACATTATATTCACTAGTAGCAGTGAGAAAAACATCACGGGGTGGTGCGCATTGTATGGGTGTGTGTTACATTAGATTCACTAGTAGCAGTGAGAAAAACATCACGGGGTGGTGCGCATTGTATGGGTGTGTGTTACATTAGATTCACTAGTAGCAGTGAGAAAAACTTCACGGGGTGGTGCGCATTGTATGGGTGTGTGTTACATTACATTCACTAGTAGGAGTGAGAAAAACATCACGGGGTGGTGCGCATTGTATGGGTGTGTGTTACATTAGATTCACTAGTAGGAGTTAGAAAAACATCACGGGGTGGTGGGCATTGTATGGGTGTGTGTTACATTAGATTCACTAGTAGGAGTGAGAAAATCATCACGGGGTGGTGCGCATTGTATGGGTGTGTGTTACATTACATTCACTAGTAGCAGTGAGAAAAACATCACGGGGTGGTGCGCATTGTATGGGTGTGTGTTACATTACATTCACTAGTAGCAGTGAGAAAAACATCACGGGGTGGTGCGCATTGTATGGGTGTGTGTTACATTACATTCACTAGTAGCAGTGAGAAAAACATCACGGGGTGGTGCGCATTGTATGGGTGTGTGTTACTTTACATTCACTAGTAGCAGTGAGAAAAACATCACGGGGTGGTGCGCATTGTATGGGTGTGTGTTACATTACATTCACTACTAGCAGTGAGAAAAACATCACGGGGTGGTGCGCATTGTATGGGTGTGTGTTACATTACATTCACTACTAGCAGTGAGAAAAACATCACGGGGTGGTGCGCATTGTATGGGTGTGTGTTACATTAGATTCACTAGTAGCAGTGAGAAAAACTTCACGGGGTGGTGCGCATTGTATGGGTGTGTGTTACATTAGATTCACTAGTAGCAGTGAGAAAAACATCACGGGGTGGTGCGCATTGTATGGGTGTGTGTTACATTAGATTCACTAGTAGCAGTGACAAAAACATCACGGGGTGGTGCGCATTGTATGGGTGTGTGTTACATTAGATTCACTAGTAGGAGTGAGAAAAACATCACGGGGTGGTGCGCATTGTATGGGTGTGTGTTACATTACATTCACTAGTAGGAGTGAGAAAAACATCACGGGGTGGTGCGCATTGTATGGGTGTGTGTTACATTACATTCACTAGTAGCAGTGAGAAAAACATCACGGTGTGGTGCGCATTGTATGGGTGTGTGTTACATTAGATTCACTAGTAGGAGTGAGAAAAACATCACGGGGTGGTGCGCATTGTATGGGTGTGTGTTACATTAGATTCAATAGTAGGAGTGAGAAAAACATCACGGGGTGGTGCGCATTGTATGGGTGTGTGTTACATTACATTCACTAGTAGGAGTGAGAAAAACATCACGGGGTGGTGCGCATTGTATGGGTGTGTGTTACATTAGATTCACTAGTAGGAGTGAGAAAAACATCACGGGGTGGTGCGCATTGTATGGGTGTGTGTTACATTACATTCACTAGTAGGAGTGAGAAAAACATCACGGGGTGGTGCGCAATGTATGGGTGTGTGTTACATTAGATTCACTAGTAGGAGTTAGAAAAACATCACGGGGTGGTGGGCATTGTATGGGTGTGTGTTACATTAGATTCACTAGTAGGAGTGAGAAAATCATCACGGGGTGGTGCGCATTGTATGGGTGTGTGTTACATTACATTCACTAGTAGCAGTGAGAAAAACATCACGGGGTGGTGCGCATTGTATGGGTGTGTGTTACATTAGATGAACTAGTAGCAGTGAGAAAAACATCACGGGGTGGTGCGCATTGTATGGGTGTGTGTTACATTAGATTCACTAGTAGCAGTGAGAAAAACATCACGGGGTGGTGCGCATTGTATGGGTGTGTGTTACATTACATTCACTAGTAGCAGTGAGAAAAACATCACGGGGTGGTGCGCATTGTATGGGTGTGTGTTACTTTACATTCACTAGTAGCAGTGAGAAAAACATCACGGGGTGGTGCGCATTGTATGGGTGTGTGTTACATTACATTCACTACTAGCAGTGAGAAAAACATCACGGGGTGGTGCGCATTGTATGGGTGTGTGTTACATTACATTCACTACTAGCAGTGAGAAAAACATCACGGGGTGGTGCGCATTGTATGGGTGTGTGTTACATTAGATTCACTAGTAGCAGTGAGAAAAACTTCACGGGGTGGTGCGCATTGTATGGGTGTGTGTTACATTAGATTCACTAGTAGCAGTGAGAAAAACATCACGGGGTGGTGCGCATTGTATGGGTGTGTGTTACATTAGATTCACTAGTAGCAGTGACAAAAACATCACGGGGTGGTGCGCATTGTATGGGTGTGTGTTACATTAGATTCACTAGTAGGAGTGAGAAAAACATCACGGGGTGGTGCGCATTGTATGGGTGTGTGTTACATTACATTCACTAGTAGGAGTGAGAAAAACATCACGGGGTGGTGCGCATTGTATGGGTGTGTGTTACATTACATTCACTAGTAGCAGTGAGAAAAACATCACGGTGTGGTGCGCATTGTATGGGTGTGTGTTACATTAGATTCACTAGTAGGAGTGAGAAAAACATCACGGGGTGGTGCGCATTGTATGGGTGTGTGTTACATTAGATTCAATAGTAGGAGTGAGAAAAACATCACGGGGTGGTGCGCATTGTATGGGTGTGTGTTACATTACATTCACTAGTAGGAGTGAGAAAAACATCACGGGGTGGTGCGCATTGTATGGGTGTGTGTTACATTAGATTCACTAGTAGGAGTGAGAAAAACATCACGGGGTGGTGCGCATTGTATGGGTGTGTGTTACATTACATTCACTAGTAGGAGTGAGAAAAACATCACGGGGTGGTGCGCAATGTATGGGTGTGTGTTACATTAGATTCACTAGTAGGAGTTAGAAAAACATCACGGGGTGGTGGGCA
Source organism: Cavia porcellus (assembly GCF_034190915.1). Classification (NCBI taxonomy): domain Eukaryota; kingdom Metazoa; phylum Chordata; class Mammalia; order Rodentia; family Caviidae; genus Cavia; species Cavia porcellus. The sequence continues at coordinate 35,174 of NW_026947697.1, read as the reverse complement.
TTGTATGGGTGTGTGTTACATTAGATTCACTAGTAGGAGTGAGAAAATCATCACGGGGTGGTGCGCATTGTATGGGTGTGTGTTACATTACATTCACTAGTAGCAGTGAGAAAAACATCACGGGGTGGTGCGCATTGTATGGGTGTGTGTTACATTACATTCACTAGTAGCAGTGAGAAAAACATCACGGGGTGGTGCGCATTGTATGGGTGTGTGTTACATTAGATTCACTAGTAGGAGTGAGAAAAACATCACGGGGTGGTGCGCATTGTATGGGTGTGTGTTACATTAGATTCACTAGTAGGAGTGAGAAAAACATCACGGGGTGGTGCGCATTGTATGGGTGTGTGTTACATTAGATTCACTAGTAGCAGTGAGAAAAACATCACGGGGTGGTGCGCATTGTATGGGTGTGTGTTACATTAGATTCACTAGTAGGAGTGAGAAAAACATCACGGGGTGGTGCGCATTGTATGGGTGTGTGTTACATTACATTCACTAGTAGGAGTGAGAAAAACATCACGGGGTGGTGCGCCTTGTATGGGTGTGTGTTACATTAGATTCACTAGTAGGAGTGAGAAAAACATCACGGGTTGGTGCGCCTTGTATGGGTGTGTGTCACATTAGATTCACTAGTAGCAGTGAGAAAAACATCACGGGGTGGTGCGCATTGTATGGGTGTGTGTTACATTAGATTCACTAGTAGCAGTGAGAAAAACATCACGGGGTGGTGCGCATTGTATGGGTGTGTGTCACATTAGATTCACTAGTAGCAGTGAGAAAAACATCACGGGGTGGTGCGCATTGTATGGGTGTGTGTCACATTAGATTCACTAGTAGCAGTGAGAAAAACATCACGGGGTGGTGCGCATTGTATGGGTGTGTGTCACATTTGATTCACTAGTAGCAGTGAGAAAAACATCACGGGGTGGTGCGCATTGAATGGGTGTGTGTCACATTAGATTCACTAGTAGGAGTGAGAAAAACATCACGGGGTGGTGCGCATTGTATGGGTGTGTGTCACATTACATTCACTAGTAGGAGTGAGAAAAACATCACGGGGTGGTGCGCATTGTATGGGTGTGTGTCACATAAGATACACTAGTAGGAGTGAGAAAAACATCACGGGGTGGTGCGCATTGTATTGGTGTGTGTCACATTAGATTCACTAGTAGGAGTGAGAAAAACATCACGGGGTGGTGCGCATTGTATGGGTGTGTGTCACATTAGATTCACTAGTAGGAGTGAGAAAAACATCACGGGGTGGTGCGCATTGTATGGGTGTGTGTCACATTAGATTCACTAGTAGGAGTGAGAAAAACATCACGGGGTGGTGCGCATTGTATGGGTGTGAGTCACATTAGATTCACTAGTAGGAGTGAGAAAAACATCACGGGGTAGTGCGCATTGTATGGGTGTGTGTTACATTAGATTCACTAGTAGGAGTGAGAAAAACATCACGGGGTGGTGCGCATTGTATGGGTGTGTGTTACATTACATTCACTAGTAGCAGTGAGAAAATCATCACGGGGTGGTGCGCATTGTATGGGTGTGTGTTACATTAGATTCACTAGTAGGATTGAGAAAAGCATCACGGGGTGGTGCGCATTGTATGGGTGTGTGTTACATTAGTTTCACTAGTAGGATTGAGAAAAACATCACGGGGTGGTGCGCATTGTATGGGTGTGTGTTACTTTAGTTTCACTAGCAGGAGTGACAAAAACATCACGGGGTGGTGCGCATTGTATGGGTGTGTGTTACATTAGTTTCACTAGTAGGAGTGAGAAAAACATCACGGGGTGGTGCGCATTGTATGGGTGTGTGTTACATTACATTCACTAGTAGCAGTGAGAAAAACATCACGGGGTGGTGCGCATTGTATGGGTGTGTGTTACATTACATTCACTAGTAGCAGTGAGAAAAACATCACGGGGTGGTGCGCATTGTATGGGTGTGTGTTACATTAGATTCACTAGTAGCAGTGAGAAAAACATCACGGGGTGGTGCGCATTGTATGGGTGTGTGTTACATTAGATTCACTAATAGCAGTGAGAAAACCATCACGGGGTGGTGCGCATTGTATGGGTGTGTGTTACACTAGATTCATTAGTAGCAGTGAGAAAAACATCACGGGGTGGTGCGCATTGTATGGGTGTGTGTTACATTAGATTCACTAGTAGCAGTGAGAAAAACATCACGGGGTGGTGCGCATTGTATGGGTGTGTGTTACATTAGATTCACTAGTAGCAGTGAGAAAAACACGGGGTGGTGCGCATTGTATGGGTGTGTGTTACATTAGATTCACTAGTAGGAGTGAGAAAAACATCACGGGGTGGTGCGCATTGTATGGGTGTGTGTTACATTACATTCACTAGTAGGAGTGAGAAAAACATCACGGGGTGGTGCGCATTGTATGTGTGTGTGTTACATTAGATTCACTAGTAGCAGTGAGAAAAACATCACGGGGTGGTGCGCCTTGTATGGATGTGTGTCACATTACATTCACTAGTAGAAGTGAGAAAAACATCACGGGGTGGTGCGCATTGTATGGGTGTGTGTCACATTAGATTCACTAGTAGCAGTGAGAAAAACATCACGGGGTGGTGCGCATTGTATGGGTGTGTGTTACATTAGATTCACTAGTAGCAGTGAGAAAAACATCACGCGGTGGTGCGCATTGTATGGGTGTGTGTCACATTAGATTCACTAGTAGCAGTGAGAAAAACATCACGGGGTGGTGCGCAGTATGGGTGTGTGTCACATTAGATTCACTAGTAGCAGTGAGAAAAACATCACGGGGTGGTGCGCATTGTTTGGGTGTGTGTCACATTAGATTCACTAGTAGCAGTGAGAAAAACATCACGGGGTGGTGCGCATTGAATGGGTGTGTGTCACATTACATTCACTAGTAGGAGTGAGAAAAACATCACGGGGTGGTGCGCATTGTATGGGTGTGTGTCACATTACATTCACTAGTAGGAGTGAGAAAAACATCACGGGGTGGTGCGCATTGTATGGGTGTGTGTCACATTAGATACACTAGTAGGAGTGAGAAAAACATCACGGGGTGGTGCGCATTGTATGGGTGTGTGTCACATTAGATTCACTAGTAGGAGTGAGAAAAACATCACGGGGTGGTGCGCATTGTATGGGTGTGTGTCACATTAGATTCACTAGTAGGAGTGAGAAAAACATCACGGGGTGGTGCGCATTGTATGGGTGTGTGTCACATTAGATTCACTAGTAGGAGTGAGAAAAACATCACGGGGTGGTGCGCATTGTATGGGTGTGAGTCACATTAGATTCACTAGTAGGAGTGAGAAAAACATCACGGGGTGGTGCGCATTGTATGGGTGTGTGTTACATTAGATTCACTAGTAGGAGTGAGAAAAACATCACGGGGTGGTGCGCATTGTATGGGTGTGTGTTACATTACATTCACTAGTAGGAGTGAGAAAATCATCACGGGGTGGTGCGCATTGTATGGGTGTGTGTTACATTAGATTCACTAGTAGGATTGAGAAAAACATCACTGGGTGGTGCGCATTGTATGGGTGTGTGTTACATTAGTTTCACTAGTAGGATTGAGAAAAACATCACGGGGTGGTGCGCATTGTATGGGTGTGTGTTACTTTAGTTTCACTAGCAGGAGTGACAAAAACATCACGGGGTGGTGCGCATTGTATGGGTGTGTGTTACATTAGTTTCACTAGTAGGAGTGAGAAAAACATCACGGGGTGGTGCGCATTGTATGGGTGTGTGTTACATTACATTCACTAGTAGCAGTGAGAAAAACATCACGGGGTGGTGCGCATTGTATGGGTGTGTGTTACATTACATTCACTAGTAGCAGTGAGAAAAACATCACGGGGTGGTGCGCATTGTATGGGTGTGTGTTACATTAGATTCACTAGTAGCAGTGAGAAAAACATCACGGGGTGGTGCGCATTGTATGGGTGTGTGTTACATTAGATTCACTAATAGCAGTGAGAAAACCATCACGGGGTGGTGCGCATTGTATGGGTGTGTGTTACACTAGATTCATTAGTAGCAGTGAGAAAAACATCACGGGGTGGTGCGCATTGTATGGGTGTGTGTCACATTAGATTCACTAGTAGGAGTGAGAAAAACATCACGGGGTGGTGCGCATTGTATGGGTGTGTGTCACATTAGATTCACTAGTAGGAGTGAGAAAAACATCACGGGGTGGTGCGCATTGTATGGGTGTGTGTCACATTAGATTCACTAGTAGGAGTGAGAAAAACATCACGGGGTGGTGCGCATTGTATGGGTGTGTGTCACATTAGATTCACTAGTAGGAGTGAGAAAAACATCACGGGGTGGTGCGCATTGTATGGGTGTGTGTCACATTAGATTCACTAGTAGGAGTGAGAAAAACATCACGGGGTGGTGCGCATTCTATGGGTGTGTGTCACATTAGATTCACTAGTAGGAGTGAGAAAAACATCACGGGGTGGTGCGCATTCTATGGGTGTGTGTCACTTTAGATTCACTAGTAGGAGTGAGAAAAACATCACGGGGTGGTGCGCATTCTATGGGTGTGTGTTACATTAGATTCACTAGTAGGAGTGAGAAAAACATCACGGGGTGGTGCGCATTGTATGGGTGTGTGTTACATTAGATTCACTAGTAGGAGTGAGAAAAACATCACGGGGTGGTGCGCATTGTATGGGTGTGTGTTACATTACATTCACTAGTAGGAGTGAGAAAAACATCAAGGGGTGGTGCGCATTGTATGGGTGTGTGTTACATTACATTCACTAGTAGGAGTGAGAAAAACATCTCGGGGTGGTGCGCATTGTATGGGTGTGTGTTACATTAGATTCACTAGTAGGAGTGAGAAAATCATCACGGGGTGGTGCGCATTGTATGGGTGTGTGTTACATTACATTCACTAGTAGGAGTGAGAAAAACGTCACGGGGTGGTGCGCATTGTATGGGTGTGTTTTACATTAGATTCACTAGTAGGAGTGAGAAAAACATCACGGGGTGGTGCGCATTGTATGGGTGTGTGTCACATTACATTCACTAGTAGGAGTGAGAAAAACATCACGGGGTGGTGCGCATTGTATGGGTGTGTGTTACATTACATTCACTAGTAGGAGTGAGAAAAACATCACGGGGTGGTGCGCATTGTATGGGTGTGTGTTACATTAGTTTCACTAGTAGGATTGAGAAAAACATCACGGGGTGGTGCGCATTGTATGGGTGTGTTTTACATTAGATGCACTAGTAGGAATGAGAACAACATCACGGGGTGGTGCGCATTGTATGGGTGTGTGTTACATTAGTTTCACTAGTAGGATTGAGAAAAACATCACGGGGTGGTGCGCATTGTATGGGTGTGTGTTACATTAATTTCACTAGTAGGAGTGAGAAAAACATCACGGGGTGGTGCGCATTGTATGGGTGTGTGTTACATTAGATGCACTATTAGCAGTGAGAAAAACATCACGGGGTGGTGCGCATTGTATGGGTGTGTGTTACATTAGATTCACTAGTAGCAGTGAGAAAAACATCACGGGGTGGTGCGCATTGTATGGGTGTGTGTTACATTACATTCACTAGTAGCAGTGAGAAAAACATCACGGGGTGGTGCGCATTGTATGGGTGTGTGTTACTTTACATTCACTAGTAGCAGTGAGAAAAACATCACGGGGTGGTGCGCATTGTATGGGTGTGTGTTACATTACATTCACTACTAGCAGTGAGAAAAACATCACGGGGTGGTGCGCATTGTATGGGTGTGTGTTACATTACATTCACTACTAGCAGTGAGAAAAACATCACGGGGTGGTGCGCATTGTATGGGTGTGTGTTACATTAGATTCACTAGTAGCAGTGAGAAAAACTTCACGGGGTGGTGCGCATTGTATGGGTGTGTGTTACATTAGATTCACTACTAGCAGTGAGAAAAACATCACGGGGTGGTGCGCATTGTATGGGTGTGTGTTACATTAGATTCACTAGTAGCAGTGACAAAAACATCACGGGGTGGTGCGCATTGTATGGGTGTGTGTTACATTAGATTCACAAGTAGGAGTGAGAAAAACATCACGGGGTGGTGCGCATTGTATGGGTGTGTGTTACATTACATTCACTAGTAGGAGTGAGAAAAACATCACGGGGTGGTGCACATTGTATGGGTGTGTGTTACATTACATTCACTAGTAGCAGTGAGAAAAACATCACGGTGTGGTGCGCATTGTATGGGTGTGTGTTACATTAGATTCACTAGTAGGAGTGAGAAAAACATCACGGGGTGGTGCGCATTGTATGGGTGTGTGTTACATTAGATTCAATAGTAGGAGTGAGAAAAACATCACGGGGTGGTGCGCATTGTATGGGTGTGTGTTACATTACATTCACTAGTAGGAGTGAGAAAAACATCACGGGGTGGTGCGCATTCTATGGGTGTGTGTTACATTAGATTCACTAGTAGGAGTGAGAAAAACATCACGGGGTGGTGCGCATTGTATGGGTGTGTGTTACATTACATTCACTAGTAGGAGTGAGAAAAACATCACGGGGTGGTGCGCATTGTATGGGTGTGTGTTACATTAGATTCACTAGTAGGAGTTAGAAAAACATCACGGGGTGGTGGGCATTGTATGGGTGTGTGTTACATTAGATTCACTAGTAGGAGTGAGAAAATCATCACGGGGTGGTGCGCATTGTATGGGTGTGTGTTACATTACATTCACTAGTAGCAGTGAGAAAAACATCACGGGGTGGTGCGCATTGTATGGGTGTGTGTTACATTACATTCACTAGTAGCAGTGAGAAAAACATCACGGGGTGGTGCGCATTGTATGGGTGTGTGTTACATTAGATTCACTAGTAGGAGTGAGAAAAACATCACGGGGTGGTGCGCATTGTATGGGTGTGTGTTACATTAGATTCACTAGTAGGAGTGAGAAAAACATCACGGGGTGGTGCGCATTGTATGGGTGTGTGTTACATTAGATTCACTAGTAGCAGTGAGAAAAACATCACGGGGTGGTGCGCATTGTATGGGTGTGTGTTACATTAGATTCACTAGTAGCAGTGAGAAAAACATCACGGGGTGGTGCGCATTGTATGGGTGTGTGTTACATTACATTCACTAGTAGGAGTGAGAAAAACATCACGGGGTGGTGCGCCTTGTATGGGTGTGTGTTACATTAGATTCACTAGTAGGAGTGAGAAAAACATCACGGGTTGGTGCGCCTTGTATGGGTGTGTGTCACATTAGATTCACTAGTAGCAGTGAGAAAAACATCACGGGGTGGTGCGCATTGTATGGGTGTGTGTTACATTAGATTCACTAGTAGCAGTGAGAAAAACATCACGGGGTGGTGCGCATTGTATGGGTGTGTGTCACATTAGATTCACTAGTAGCAGTGAGAAAAACATCACGGGGTGGTGCGCATTGTATGGGTGTGTGTCACATTAGATTCACTAGTAGCAGTGAGAAAAACATCACGGGGTGGTGCGCATTGTATGGGTGTGTGTCACATTAGATTCACTAGTAGCAGTGAGAAAAACATCACGGGGTGGTGCGCATTGAATGGGTGTGTGTCACATTACATTCACTAGTAGGAGTGAGAAAAACATCACGGGGTGGTGCGCATTGTATGGGTGTGTGTCACATTACATTCACTAGTAGGAGTGAGAAAAACATCACGGGGTGGTGCGCATTGTATGGGTGTGTGTCACATTAGATACACTAGTAGGAGTGAGAAAAACATCACGGGGTGGTGCGCATTGTATTGGTGTGTGTCACATTAGATTCACTAGTAGGAGTGAGAAAAACATCACGGGGTGGTGCGCATTGTATGGGTGTGTGTCACATTAGATTCACTAGTAGGAGTGAGAAAAACATCACGGGGTGGTGCGCATTGTATGGGTGTGTGTCACATTAGATTCACTAGTAGGAGTGAGAAAAACATCACGGGGTGGTGCGCATTGTATGGGTGTGAGTCACATTAGATTCACTAGTAGGAGTGAGAAAAACATCACGGGGTGGTGCGCATTGTATGGGTGTGTGTTACATTAGATTCACTAGTAGGAGTGAGAAAAACATCACGGGGTGGTGCGCATTGTATGGGTGTGTGTTACATTACATTCACTAGTAGGAGTGAGAAAATCATCACGGGGTGGTGCGCATTGTATGGGTGTGTGTTACATTAGATTCACTAGTAGGATTGAGAAAAACATCACGGGGTGGTGCGCATTGTATGGGTGTGTGTTACATTAGTTTCACTAGTAGGATTGAGAAAAACATCACGGGGTGGTGCGCATTGTATGGGTGTGTGTTACTTTAGTTTCACTAGCAGGAGTGACAAAAACATCACGGGGTGGTGCGCATTGTATGGGTGTGTGTTACATTAGTTTCACTAGTAGGAGTGAGAAAAACATCACGGGGTGGTGCGCATTGTATGGGTGTGTGTTACATTACATTCACTAGTAGCAGTGAGAAAAACATCACGGGGTGGTGCGCATTGTATGGGTGTGTGTTACATTACATTCACTAGTAGCAGTGAGAAAAACATCACGGGGTGGTGCGCATTGTATGGGTGTGTGTTACATTAGATTCACTAGTAGCAGTGAGAAAAACATCACGGGGTGGTGCGCATTGTATGGGTGTGTGTTACATTAGATTCACTAGTAGCAGTGAGAAAAACACGGGGTGGTGCGCATTGTATGGGTGTGTGTTACATTAGATTCACTAGTAGGAGTGAGAAAAACATCACGGGGTGGTGCGCATTGTATGGGTGTGTGTTACATTACATTCACTAGTAGGAGTGAGAAAAACATCACGGGGTGGTGCGCATTGTATGATTGTGTGTTACATTAGATTCACTAGTAGCAGTGAGAAAAACATCACGGGGTGGTGCGCATTGTATGGGTGTGTGTTACATTAGATTCATTAGTAGGAGTGAGAAAAACATCACGGGGTGTTGCGCATTGTATGGGTGTGTGTTACATTAGATTCACTAGTAGGAGTGAGAAAAACATCACGGGGTGGTGCGCATTATATGGGTGTGTGTTACATTAGATTCACTAGTAGCAGTGAGAAAAACATCACGGGGTGGTGCGCATTGTATGGGTGTGTGTTACATTAGATTCACTAGTAGCAGTGAGAAAAACATCACGGGGTGGTGCGCATTGTATGGGTGTGTGTTACATTAGATTCACTAGTAGCAGTGAGAAAAACATCACGGGGTGGTGCGCATTGTATGGGTGTGTGTTACATTATATTCACTAGTAGCAGTGAGAAAAACATCACGGGGTGGTGCGCATTGTATGGGTGTGTGTTACATTATATTCACTAGTAGCAGTGAGAAAAACATCACGGGGTGGTGCGCATTGTATGGGTGTGTGTTACATTAGATTCACTAGTAGCAGTGAGAAAAACATCACGGGGTGGTGCGCATTGTATGGGTGTGTGTTACATTATATTCACTAGTAGCAGTGAGAAAAACATCACGGGGTGGTGCGCATTGTATGGGTGTGTGTTACATTAGATTCACTAGTAGCAGTGAGAAAAACATCACGGGATGGTGCGCATTGTATGGGTGTGTGTTACATTAGATTCACTAGTAGCAGTGAGAAAAACATCACGGGGTGGTGCGCATTGTATGGGTGTGTGTTACATTAGATTCACTAGTAGCAGTGAGAAAAACATCACGGGGTGGTGCGCATTGTATGGGTGTGTGTCACATTAGATTCACTAGTAGGAGTGAGAAAAACATCACGGGGTGGTGCGCATTGTATGGGTGTGTGTCACATTACATTCACTAGTAGGAGTGAGAAAAACATCACGGGGTGGTGCGCATTGTATGGGTGTGTGTCACATTAGATTCACTAGTAGGAGTGAGAAAAACATCACGGGATGGTGCGCATTGTATGGGTGTGTGTCACATTAGATTCACTAGTAGGAGTGAGAAAAACATCACGGGGTGGTGCGCATTGTATGGGTGTGTGTCACATTAGATTCACTAGTAGCAGTGAGAAAAACATCACGGGGTGGTGCGCATTGTATGGGTGTGTGTCACATTAGATTCACTAGTAGGAGTGAGAAAAACATCACGGGGTGGTGCGCATTGTATGGGTGTGTGTCACATTAGATTCACTAGTAGGAGTGAGAAAAACATCACGGGGTGGTGCGCATTGTATGGGTGTGTGTCACATTAGATTCACTAGTAGCAGTGAGAAAAACATCACGGGGTGGTGCGCATTGTATGGGTGTGTGTTACATTACATTCACTAGTAGCAGTGAGAAAAACATCACGGGGTGGTGCGCATTGTATGGGTGTGTGTTACATTAGATTCACTAGTAGGAGTGAGAAAAACATCACGGGGTGGTGCGCATTGTATGGGTGTGTGTTACATTACATTCACTAGTAGGAGTGAGAAAAACATCACGGGGTGGTGCGCATTGTATGGGTGTGTGTTACATTAGATTCACTAGTAGCAGTGAGAAAAACATCACGGGGTGGTGCGCATTGTATGGGTGTGTGTTACATTATATTCACTAGTAGCAGTGAGAAAAACATCACGGGGTGGTGCGCATTGTATGGGTGTGTGTTACATTAGATTCACTAGTAGCAGTGAGAAAAACATCACGGGGTGGTGCGCATTGTATGGGTGTGTGTTACATTAGATTCACTAGTAGCAGTGAGAAAAACATCACGGGGTGGTGCGCATTGTATGGGTGTGTGTTACATTAGATTCACTAGTAGCAGTGAGAAAAACATCACGGGGTGGTGCGCATTGTATGGGTGTGTGTCACATTAGATTCACTAGTAGGAGTGAGAAAAACATCACGGGGTGGTGCGCATTGTATGGGTGTGTGTCACATTACATTCACTAGTAGGAGTGAGAAAAACATCACGGGGTGGTGCGCATTGTATGGGTGTGTGTCACATTAGATTCACTAGTAGGAGTGAGAAAAACATCACGGGATGGTGCGCATTGTATGGGTGTGTGTCACATTAGATTCACTAGTAGGAGTGAGAAAAACATCACGGGGTGGTGCGCATTGTATGGGTGTGTGTCACATTAGATTCACTAGTAGGAGTGAGAAAAACATCACGGGGTGGTGCGCATTGTATGGGTGTGTGTCACATTAGATTCACTAGTAGGAGTGAGAAAAACATCACGGGGTGGTGCGCATTGTATGGGTGTGTGTCACATTAGATTCACTAGTAGGAGTGAGAAAAACATCACGGGGTGGTGCGCATTGTATGGGTGTGTGTCACATTAGATTCACTAGTAGGAGTGAGAAAAACATCACGGGGTGGTGCGCATTGTATGGGTGTGTGTCACATTAGATTCACTAGTAGGAGTGAGAAAAACATCACGGGGTGGTGCACATTGTATGGGTGTGTGTCACATTAGATTCACTAGTAGGAGTGAGAAAAACATCACGGGGTGGTGCGCATTGTATGGGTGTGTGTCACATTAGATTCACTAGTAGGAGTGAGAAAAACATCACGGGGTGGTGCGCATTGTATGGGTGTGTGTTACATTAGATTCACTAGTAGGAGTGAGAAAAACATCACGGGGTGGTGCGCATTGTATGGGTGTGTGTTACATTAGATTCACTAGTAGGAGTGAGAAAAACATCACGGGGTGGTGCGCATTGTATGGGTGTGTGTTACATTAGATTCACTAGTAGGAGTTAGAAAAACATCACGGGGTGGTGTGCGTTGTATGGGTGTGTGTTACATTATATTCACTAGTAGGAGTGAGAAAAACATCACGGGGTGGTGCGCGTTGTATGGGTGTGTGTTACATTACATTCACTAGTAGGAGTGAGAAAAACATCACGGGGTGGTGCGCGTTGTATGGGTGTGTGTTACATTACATTCACTAGTAGGAGTGAGAAAAACATCACAGGGTGGTGCGCGTTGTATGGGTGTGTGTTACATTAGATTCACTAGTAGGAGTGAGAAAATCATGACGGGGTGGTGCGCGTTGTATGTGTGTGTGTTACATTACATTCACTAGTAGGAGTGAGAAAAACATCACGGGGTGGTGCGCGTTGTATGGGTGTGTGTTATATTAGATTCACTAGTAGGAGTGAGAAAAACATCACGGGGTGGTGCGCATTGTATGGGTGTGTGTTACATTACATTCACTAGTAGGAGTGAGAAATACATCACGGGGTGGTGCGCATTGTATGGGTGTGTGTTACATTACATTCTCTAGTAGGAGTGAGAAAAACATCACGGGGTGGTGTGCATTGTATGGGTGTGTGTTACATTAGTTTCACTAGTAGGAGTGAGAAAAACATCACGGGGTGGTGCGCATTGTATGGGTGTGTGTTTCATTAGATGCACTAGTTGTAGTGAGAAAAACATCACGGGGTGGTGCGCATTGTATGGGTGTGTGTTACATTAGATGCACTAGTAGGAGTGAGAAAAACATCACGGGGTGGTGCGCCTTGTATGGGTGTGTGTTACATTACATTCACTAGTAGCAGTGAGAAAAACATCACGGGGTGGTGCGCATTGTATGGGTGTGTGTTACATTAGATTCACTAGTAGCAGTGAGAAAAACATCACGGGGTGGTGCGCCTTGTATGGGTGTGTGTTACATTAGATTCACTAGTAGCAGTGAGAAAAACATCACGGGGTGGTGCGCCTTGTATGGGTGTGTGTCACATTACATTCACTAGTAGGAGTGAGAAAAACATCACGGGGTGGTGCGCCTTGTATGGGTGTGTGTCACATTACATTCACTAGTAGGAGTGAGAAAAACATCACGGGGTGGTGCGCATTGTATGGGTGTGTGTTACATTAGATTCACTAGTAGCAGTGAGAAAAACATCACGGGGTGGTGCGCATTGTATGGGTGTGTGTTACATTAGATTCACTAGTAGCAGTGAGAAAAACATCACGGGGTGGTGCGCATTGTATGGGTGTGTGTTACATTACATTCACTAGTTCGAGTGAGAAAAACATCACGGGGTGGTGCGCATTGTATGGGTGTGTGTTACATTAGATTCACTACTAGGAGTGAGAAAAACATCACGGGGTGGTGCGCATTGTATGGGTGTGTGTTACATTACATTCACTAGTAGGAGTGAGAAAATCATCACGGGGTGGTGCGCATTGTATGGGAGTGTGTTACATTACATTCACTAGTAGGAGTGAGAAAAACATCTCGGGGTGGTGCGCATTGTATGGGTGTGTGTTACATTAGATTCACTAGTAGGAGTGAGAAAAACATCACGGGGTGGTGCGCATTGTATGCGTGTGTGTTACATTAGTTTCACTAGTAGGAGTGAGAAAAACATCACGGGGTGGTGCGCATTGTATGGGTGTGTGTTATATTAGATTCACTAGTAGGAGTGAGAAAAACATCACGGGGTGGTTCGCATTGTATGGGTGTGTGTTACATTACATTCACTAGTAGGAGTGAGAAAAACATCACGGGGTGGTGCGCATTGTATGGGTGTGTGTTACATTACATTCACTAGTAGCAGTGAGAAAAACATCACGGGGTGGTGCGCATTGTATGGGTGTTTGTTACATTACATTCACTAGTAGGAGTGAGAAAAACATCACGGGGTGGTGCGCATTGTATGGGTGTGTGTTACATTACATTCACTAGTAGGAGTGAGAAAAACATCACGGGGTGGTGCGCATTGTATGGGTGTGTGTTACATTAGATTCACTAGTAGGAGTGAGAAAATCATCACGGGGTGGTGCGCATTATATGGGTGTGTGTTACATTAGATGCACTAGTAGGAGTGAGAAAAACATCACGGGGTGGTGCGCATTGTATGGGTGTGTGTTACATTACATTCACTAGTAGCAGTGAGAAAAACATCACGGGGTGGTGCGCATTGTATGGGTGTGAGTTACATTACATTCACTAGTAGCAGTGAGAAAAACATCACGGGGTGGTGCGCATTGTATGGGTGTGTGTTACATTAGATTCACTAGTAGCAGTGAGAAAAACATCACGGGGTGGTTACGCATTGTATCGGTGTGTGTTACATTAGATTCACTAGTAGCAGTGAGAAAAACATCACGGGGTGGTGCGCGTTGCATGGGTGTGTGTCACATTAGATTCACTAGTAGGAGTGAGAAAAACATCACGGGGTGGTGCGCGTTGTATGGGTGTGTGTCACATTACATTCACTAGTAGGAGTGAGAAAAACATCACGGGGTGGTGCGCATTGTACGGGTGTGTGTCACATTAGATTCACTAGTAGGAGTGAGAAAAACATCATGGGGTGGTGCGCATTGTATGCGTGTGTGTCACATTAGATTCACTAGTAGGAGTGAGAAAAACATCACGGGGTGGTGCGCATTGTATGGGTGTGTGTCACATTAGATTCACTAGTAGGAGTGAGAAAAACATCACGGGGTGGTGCGCATTGTATGGGTGTGTGTCACATTAGATTCACTAGTAGCAGTGAGAAAAACATCACGGGGTGGTGCGCATTGTATGGGTGTGTGTCACATTAGATTCATTAGTAGGAGTGAGAAAAACATCACGGGGTGGTGCGCATTCTATGGGTTTGTGTCACATTAGATTCACTAGTAGGAGTGAGAAAAACATCACGGGGTGGTGCGCATTGTATGGGTGTGTGTCACATTAGATTCACTAGTAGGAGTGAGAAAAACATCACGGGGTGGTGCGCATTGTATGGGTGTGTGTTACATTAGATTCACTAGTAGGAGTGAGAAAAACATCACGGGGTGGTGCGCATTGTATGGGTGTGTGTTACATTACATTCACTAGTAGGAGTGAGAAAAACATCACGGGGTGGTGCGCATTGTATGGGTGTGTGTTACATTACATTCACTAGTAGGAGTGAGAAAAACATCACGGGGTGGTGCGCATTGTATGGGTGTGTGTTACATTACATTCACTAGTAGGACTGAGAAAAACATCACGGGGTGGTGCGCATTGTATGGGTGTGTGTTACATTAGATTCACTAGTAGAAGTGAGAAAATCATCACGGGGTGGTGCGCAATGTATGGGTGTGTGTTACATTAGATTCACTAGTAGGAGTGAGAAAACCATCACGGGGTGGTGCGCATTGTATGGGTGTGTGTTACATTACATTCACTAGTAGGAGTGAGAAAAACATCACGGGGTGGTGCGCATTGTATGGGTGTGTGTTACATTACATTCTCTAGTAGGAGTGAGAAAAACATCACGGGGTGGTGCGCATTGTATGGGTGTGTGTTACATTAGATTCACTAGTAGGAGTGAGAAAAACATCACGGGGTGATGCGCATTGTATGGGTGTGTGTTACATTAGTTTCACTAGTAGGAGTGAGAAAAACATCACGGGGTGGTGCGCATTGTATGGGTGTGTGTTACATTAGATGCACTAGTAGGAGTGAGAAAAACATCACGGGGTGGTGCGCATTGTATGGGTGTGTGTTACATTAGATGCACTAGTAGGAGTGAGAAAAACATCACGGGGTGGTGCGCATTGTATGGGTGTGTGTTACATTAGATGCACTAGTAGGAGTGAGAAAAACATCACGGGGTGGTGCGCATTGTATGGGTGTGTGTTACATTACATGCACTAGTAGCAGTGAGAAAAACATCACGGGGTGGTGCGCATTGTATGGGTGTGTGTTACATTACATTCACTAGTAGCAGTGAGAAAAACATCACGGGGTGGTGCGCATTGTATGGGTGTGTGTTACATTACATTCACTAGTAGCAGTGAGAAAAACATCACGGGGTGGTGCGCATTGTATGGGTGTGTGTTACATTACATTCACTAGTAGGAGTGAGAAAAACATCACGGGGTGGTGCGCATTGTATGGGTGTGTGTTACATTACATTCACTAGTAGCAGTGAGAAAAACATCACGGGGTGGTGCGCATTGTATGGGTGTGTGTTACATTACATTCACTAGTAGCAGTGAGAAAAACATCACGGGGTGGTGCGCATTGTATGGGTGTGTGTTACATTAGATTCACTAGTAGCAGTGAGAAAAACATCACGTGGTGGTGCGCATTGTATGGGTGTGTGTCACATTACATTCACTAGTAGGAGTGCGAAAAACATCACGGGGTGGTGCGCATTGTACGGGTGTGTGTCACATTAGATTCACTAGTAGGAGTGAGAAAAACATCACGGGGTGGTGCGCATTGTATGGGTGTGTGTCACATTACATTCACTAGTAGGAGTGAGAAAAACATCACGGGGTGGTGCACATTGTATGGGTGTGTGTCACATTACATTCACTAGTAGCAGTGAGAAAAACATCACGGGGTGGTGCACATTGTATGGGTGAGTGTTACATTACATTCACTAGTAGCAGTGAGAAAAACATCACGGGGTGGTGCGCATTGTATGGGTGTGTGTTACATTAGTTTCACTAGTAGGATTGAGAAAAACATCACGGGGTGGTGCGCATTGTTTGGGTGTGTGTTACATTAGATTCACTAGTAGGAGTGAGAAAAACATCACGGGGTGGTGCGCATTCTATGGGTTTGTGTCACATTAGATTCACTAGTAGGAGTGAGAAAAACATCACAGGGTGGTGCGCATTGTATGGGTGTGTGTCACATTAGATTCACTAGTAGGAGTGAGAAAAACATCACGGGGTGGTGCGCATTGTATGGGTGTGTGTCACATTAGATTCACTAGTAGGAGTGAGAAAAACATCACGGGGTGGTGCGCATTGTATGGGTGTGTGTTACATTACATTCACTAGTAGGAGTGAGAAAAACATCACGGGGTGGTGCGCATTGTATGGGTGTGTGTTACATTACATTCACTAGTAGGAGTGAGAAAAACATCACGGGGTGGTGCGCATTGTATGGGTGTGTGTTACATTACATTCACTAGTAGGAGTGAGAAAAACATCACGGGGTGGTGTGCATTGTATGGGTGTGTGTTACATTAGATTCACTAGTAGGAGTGAGAAAAACATCACGGGGTGGTGCGCATTGTATGGGTGTGTGTTACATTAGATTCACTAGTAGGAGTGAGAAAATCATCACGGGGTGGTGCGCATTGTATGGGTGTGTGTTACATTAGATTCACTAGTAGGAGTGAGAAAATCATCACGGGGTGGTGCGCATTGTATGGGTGTGTGTTACATTACATTCACTAGTAGGAGTGAGAAAATCATCACGGGGTGGTGCGCATTGTATGGGTGTGTGTTACATTACATTCACTAGTAGGAGTGAGAAAAACATCACGGGGTGGTGCGCATTGTATGGGTGTGTGTTACATTACATTCACTAGTAGGAGTGAGAAAAACATCACGGGGTGGTGCGCATTGTATGGGTGTGTGTTACATTACATTCACTAGTAGGAGTGAGAAAAACATCACGGGGTGGTGCGCATTGTATGGGTGTGTGTTACATTAGATTCACTAGTAGGAGTGAGAAAATCATCACGGGGTGGTGCGCATTGTATGGGTGTGTGTTACATTACATTCACTAGTAGGAGTGAGAAAAACATCACGGGGTGGTGCGCATTGTATGGGTGTGTGTTACATTAGTTTCACTAGTAGGATCGAGAAAAACTTCACGGGGTGGTGCGCATTGTATGGGTGTGTGTTACATTAGTTTCACTAGTAGGAGTGAGAAAAACATCACGGGGTGGTGCGCATTGTATGGGTGTGTGTTACATTAGATGCACTAGTAGGAATGAGAAAAACATCACGGGGTGGTGCGCATTGTATGGGTGTGTGTTACATTAGATTCACTAGTAGGAGTGAGAAAAACATCACGGGGTGGTGCGCATTGTACGGGTGTGTGTTACATTAGATTCACTAGTAGGAGTGAGAAAAACATCACGGGATGGTGCGCATTGTACGGGTGTGTGTTACATTACATTCACTAGTAGGAGTGAGAAAAACATCACGGGGCGGTGCGCATTGTACGGGTGTGTGTTACATTACATTCACTAGTAGGAGTGAGAAAAACATCACGGGGTGGTGCGCATTGTATGGGTGTGTGTTACATTACATTCTCTAGTAGGAGTGAGAAAAACATCACGGGGTGGTGCGCATTGTATGGGTGTGTGTTACATTACATTCTCTAGTAGGATTGAGAAAAACAT
This sequence comes from Cavia porcellus, assembly GCF_034190915.1. Taxonomy (NCBI): domain Eukaryota; kingdom Metazoa; phylum Chordata; class Mammalia; order Rodentia; family Caviidae; genus Cavia; species Cavia porcellus. Next base: position 17,107 of record NW_026947697.1, on the reverse strand, counting down.
CACGGGGTGGTGCGCATTGTATGGGTGTGTGTTACATTAGTTTCACTAGTAGGAGTGAGAAAAACATCACGGGGTGGTGCGCATTGTATGGGTGTGTGTTACATTAGATGCACTAGTAGGAGTGAGAAAAACATCACGGGGTGGGGCGCATTGTATGGGTGTGTGTTACATTAGATGCACTAGTAGGAGTGAGAAAAACATCACGGGGTGGTGCGCATTGTATGGGTGTGTGTTACGTTAGATGCACTAGTAGGAGTGAGAAAAACATCACGGGGTGGTGCGCATTGTATGGGTGTGTGTTACATTACATTCACTAGTAGCAGTGAGAAAAACATCACGGGGTGGTGCGCATTGTATGGGTGTGTGTTACATTAGATGCACTAGTAGGAGTGAGAAAAACATCACTGGGTGGTGCGCATTGTACGGGTGTGTGTTACATTAGATGCACTAGTAGGAGTGAGAAAAACATCACGCGGTGGTGCGCATTGTATGGGTGTGTGTTACATTACATTCACTAGTAGCAGTGAGAAAAACATCACGGGGTGGTGCGCATTGTATGGGTGTGTGTTACATTACATTCACTAGTAGCAGTGAGAAAAACATCACGGGGTGGTGCGGATTGTATGGGTGTGTGTTACATTACATTCACTAGTAGCAGTGAGAAAAACATCACGGGGTGGTGCGCATTGTATGGGTGTGTGTTACATTACATTCACTAGTAGGAGTGAGAAAAACATCACGGGGTGGTGCGCATTGTATGGGTGTGTGTTACATTACATTCACTAGTAGGAGTGAGAAAAACATCACGGGGTGGTGCGCATTTTATGGGTGTGTGTTACATTACATTCACTAGTAGGAGTGAGAAAATCATCACGGGGTGGTGCGCATTGTATGGGTGTGTGTTACATTACATTCACTAGTAGGAGTGAGAAAAACATCACGGGGTGGTGCGCATTGTATGGGTGTGTGTTACATTACATTCACTAGTAGCAGTGAGAAAAACATCACGGGGTGGTGCGCATTGTATGGGTGTGTGTTACATTACATTCACTAGTAGCAGTGAGAAAAACATCACGGGGTGGTGCGCATTGTATGGGTGTGTGTTACATTAGATTCACTAGTAGCAGTGAGAAAAACATCACGGGGTGGTGCGCATTGTATGGGTGTGTGTTACATTAGATTCACTAGTAGCAGTGAGAAAAACATCACGGGGTGGTGCGCATTGTATGGGTGTGTGTCACATTATATTCACTAGTAGGAGTGAGAAAAACATCACGGGGTGGTGCGCATTGTATGGGTGTGTGTCACATTACATTCACTAGTAGGATTGAGAAAAACATCACGGGGTGGTGCGCATTGTACGGGTGTGTGTCACATTAGATTCACTAGTAGGAGTGAGAAAAACATAACGGGGTGGTGCGCATTGTATGGGTGTGTGTCACATTAGATTCACTAGTAGGAGTGAGAAAAACATCACGGGGTGGTGCGCATTGTATGGGTGTGTGTCACATTAGATTCACTAGTAGGAGTGAGAAAAACATCACGGGATGGTGCGCATTGTATGGGTGTGTGTCACATTAGATTCACTAGTAGCAGTGAGAAAAACATCACGGGATGGTGCGCATTGTAAGGGTGTGTGTCACATTAGATTCACTAGTAGGAGTGAGAAAAACATCACGGGGTGGTGCGCATTCTATGTGTTTGTGTCACATTAGATTCACTAGTAGGAGTGAGAAAAACATCACGGGGTGGTGGGCATTGTATGGGTGTGTGTTACATTACATTCACTAGTAGCAGTGAGAAAAACAGCACGGGGTGGTGCGCATTGTATGGGTGTTTGTTACATTACATTCACTAGTAGCAGTGAGAAAAACAGCACGGGGTGGTGCGCATTGTATGGGTGTGTGTTACATTACATTCACTAGTAGGAGTGAGAAAAACATCACGGGGTGGTGCGCATTTTATGGGTGTGTGTTACATTAGATTCACTAGTAGGAGTGAGAAAATCATCACGGGGTGGTGCGCATTGTATGGGTGTGTGTTACACTACATTCACTAGTAGGAGTGAGAAAAACATCACGGGGTGGTGCGCATTGTATGGGTGTGTGTTACATTACATTCACTAGTAGGAGTGAGAAAAACATCACGGGGTGGTGCGCATTGTATGGGTGTGTGTTACATTACATTCTCTAGTAGGAGTGAGAAAAACATCACGGGGTGGTGCGCATTGTATGGGTGTGTGTTACATTAGATTCACTAGTAGGATTGAGAAAAACATCACGGGGTGGTGCGCATTGTATGGGTGTGTGTTACATTAGTTTCACTAGTAGGAGTGAGAAAAACATCACGGGGTGGTGCGCATTGTATGGGTGTGTGTTACATTAGATGCACTAGTAGGAATGAGAAAAACATCACGGGGTGGTGCGCATTGTACGGGTGTGTGTTACATTAGATTCACTAGTAGGAGTGAGAAAAACATCACGGGGTGGTGCGCATTGTACGGGTGTGTGTTACATTAGATTCACTAGTAGGAGTGAGAAAAACATCACGGGGTGGTGCGCATTGTACGGGTGTGTGTTACATTACATTCACTAGTAGGAGTGAGAAAAACATCACGGGGTAGTGCGCATTGTACGGGTGTGTGTTACATTACATTCACTAGTAGGAGTGAGAAAAACATCACGGGGTGGTGCGCATTGTATGGGTGTGTGTTACATTACATTCTCTAGTAGGAGTGAGAAAAACATCACGGGGTGGTGCGCATTGTATGGGTGTGTGTTACATTAGATTCACTAGTAGGATTGAGAAAAACATCACGGGGTGGTGCGCATTGTATGGGTGTGTGTTACATTAGTTTCACTAGTAGGAGTGAGAAAAACATCACGGGGTGGTGCGCATTGTATGGGTGTGTGTTACATTAGATGCACTAGTAGGAGTGAGAAAAACATCACGGGGTGGGGCGCATTGTATGGGTGTGTGTTACATTAGATGCACTAGTAGGAGTGAGAAAAACATCACGGGGTGGTGCGCATTTTATGGGTGTGTGTTACATTAGATGCACTAGTAGGAGTGAGAAAAACATCACGGGGTGGTGCGCATTGTATGGGTGTGTGTTACATTACATTCACTAGTAGCAGTGAGAAAAACATCACGGGGTGGTGCGCATTGTATGGGTGTGTGTTACATTAGATGCACTAGTAGGAGTGAGAAAAACATCACGGGGTGGTGCGCATTGTACGGGTGTGTGTTACATTAGATGCACTAGTAGGAGTGAGAAAAACATCACGGGGTGGTGCGCATTGTATGGGTGTGTGTTACATTACATTCACTAGTAGCAGTGAGAAAAACATCACGGGGTGGTGCGCATTGTATGGGTGTGTGTTACATTACATTCACTAGTAGGAGTGAGAAAAACATCACGGGGTGGTGCGCATTGTATGGGTGTGTGTTACATTACATTCTCTAGTAGGAGTGAGAAAAACATCACGGGGTGGTGCGCATTGTATGGGTGTGTGTTACATTAGATTCACTAGTAGGAGTGAGAAAAACATCACGGGGTGATGCGCATTGTATGGGTGTGTGTTACATTAGTTTCACTAGTAGGAGTGAGAAAAACATCACGGGGTGGTGCGCATTGTATGGGTGTGTGTTACATTAGATGCACTAGTAGGAGTGAGAAAAACATCACGGGGTGGTGCGCATTGTATGGGTGTGTGTTACATTAGATGCACTAGTAGGAGTGAGAAAAACATCACGGGGTGGTGCGCATTGTATGGGTGTGTGTTACATTAGATGCACTAGTAGGAGTGAGAAAAACATCACGGGGTGGTGCGCATTGTATGGGTGTGTGTTACATTACATGCACTAGTAGCAGTGAGAAAAACATCACGGGGTGGTGCGCATTGTATGGGTGTGTGTTACATTACATTCACTAGTAGCAGTGAGAAAAACATCACGGGGTGGTGCGCATTGTATGGGTGTGTGTTACATTACATTCACTAGTAGCAGTGAGAAAAACATCACGGGGTGGTGCGCATTGTATGGGTGTGTGTTACATTACATTCACTAGTAGGAGTGAGAAAAACATCACGGGGTGGTGCGCATTGTATGGGTGTGTGTTACATTACATTCACTAGTAGCAGTGAGAAAAACATCACGGGGTGGTGCGCATTGTATGGGTGTGTGTTACATTACATTCACTAGTAGCAGTGAGAAAAACATCACGGGGTGGTGCGCATTGTATGGGTGTGTGTTACATTAGATTCACTAGTAGCAGTGAGAAAAACATCACGTGGTGGTGCGCATTGTATGGGTGTGTGTCACATTACATTCACTAGTAGGAGTGCGAAAAACATCACGGGGTGGTGCGCATTGTACGGGTGTGTGTCACATTAGATTCACTAGTAGGAGTGAGAAAAACATCACGGGGTGGTGCGCATTGTATGGGTGTGTGTCACATTACATTCACTAGTAGGAGTGAGAAAAACATCACGGGGTGGTGCACATTGTATGGGTGTGTGTCACATTACATTCACTAGTAGCAGTGAGAAAAACATCACGGGGTGGTGCACATTGTATGGGTGAGTGTTACATTACATTCACTAGTAGCAGTGAGAAAAACATCACGGGGTGGTGCGCATTGTATGGGTGTGTGTTACATTAGTTTCACTAGTAGGATTGAGAAAAACATCACGGGGTGGTGCGCATTGTTTGGGTGTGTGTTACATTAGATTCACTAGTAGGAGTGAGAAAAACATCACGGGGTGGTGCGCATTCTATGGGTTTGTGTCACATTAGATTCACTAGTAGGAGTGAGAAAAACATCACAGGGTGGTGCGCATTGTATGGGTGTGTGTCACATTAGATTCACTAGTAGGAGTGAGAAAAACATCACGGGGTGGTGCGCATTGTATGGGTGTGTGTCACATTAGATTCACTAGTAGGAGTGAGAAAAACATCACGGGGTGGTGCGCATTGTATGGGTGTGTGTTACATTACATTCACTAGTAGGAGTGAGAAAAACATCACGGGGTGGTGCGCATTGTATGGGTGTGTGTTACATTACATTCACTAGTAGGAGTGAGAAAAACATCACGGGGTGGTGCGCATTGTATGGGTGTGTGTTACATTACATTCACTAGTAGGAGTGAGAAAAACATCACGGGGTGGTGTGCATTGTATGGGTGTGTGTTACATTAGATTCACTAGTAGGAGTGAGAAAAACATCACGGGGTGGTGCGCATTGTATGGGTGTGTGTTACATTAGATTCACTAGTAGGAGTGAGAAAATCATCACGGGGTGGTGCGCATTGTATGGGTGTGTGTTACATTAGATTCACTAGTAGGAGTGAGAAAATCATCACGGGGTGGTGCGCATTGTATGGGTGTGTGTTACATTACATTCACTAGTAGGAGTGAGAAAATCATCACGGGGTGGTGCGCATTGTATGGGTGTGTGTTACATTACATTCACTAGTAGGAGTGAGAAAAACATCACGGGGTGGTGCGCATTGTATGGGTGTGTGTTACATTACATTCACTAGTAGGAGTGAGAAAAACATCACGGGGTGGTGCGCATTGTATGGGTGTGTGTTACATTACATTCACTAGTAGGAGTGAGAAAAACATCACGGGGTGGTGCGCATTGTATGGGTGTGTGTTACATTAGATTCACTAGTAGGAGTGAGAAAATCATCACGGGGTGGTGCGCATTGTATGGGTGTGTGTTACATTACATTCACTAGTAGGAGTGAGAAAAACATCACGGGGTGGTGCGCATTGTATGGGTGTGTGTTACATTAGTTTCACTAGTAGGATCGAGAAAAACTTCACGGGGTGGTGCGCATTGTATGGGTGTGTGTTACATTAGTTTCACTAGTAGGAGTGAGAAAAACATCACGGGGTGGTGCGCATTGTATGGGTGTGTGTTACATTAGATGCACTAGTAGGAATGAGAAAAACATCACGGGGTGGTGCGCATTGTATGGGTGTGTGTTACATTAGATTCACTAGTAGGAGTGAGAAAAACATCACGGGGTGGTGCGCATTGTACGGGTGTGTGTTACATTAGATTCACTAGTAGGAGTGAGAAAAACATCACGGGATGGTGCGCATTGTACGGGTGTGTGTTACATTACATTCACTAGTAGGAGTGAGAAAAACATCACGGGGCGGTGCGCATTGTACGGGTGTGTGTTACATTACATTCACTAGTAGGAGTGAGAAAAACATCACGGGGTGGTGCGCATTGTATGGGTGTGTGTTACATTACATTCTCTAGTAGGAGTGAGAAAAACATCACGGGGTGGTGCGCATTGTATGGGTGTGTGTTACATTACATTCTCTAGTAGGATTGAGAAAAACATCACGGGGTGGTGCGCATTGTATGGGTGTGTGTTACATTAGTTTCACTAGTAGGAGTGAGAAAAACATCACGGGGTGGTGCGCATTGTATGGGTGTGTGTTACATTAGATGCACTAGTAGGAGTGAGAAAAACATCACGGGGTGGGGCGCATTGTATGGGTGTGTGTTACATTAGATGCACTAGTAGGAGTGAGAAAAACATCACGGGGTGGTGCGCATTGTATGGGTGTGTGTTACGTTAGATGCACTAGTAGGAGTGAGAAAAACATCACGGGGTGGTGCGCATTGTATGGGTGTGTGTTACATTACATTCACTAGTAGCAGTGAGAAAAACATCACGGGGTGGTGCGCATTGTATGGGTGTGTGTTACATTAGATGCACTAGTAGGAGTGAGAAAAACATCACTGGGTGGTGCGCATTGTACGGGTGTGTGTTACATTAGATGCACTAGTAGGAGTGAGAAAAACATCACGCGGTGGTGCGCATTGTATGGGTGTGTGTTACATTACATTCACTAGTAGCAGTGAGAAAAACATCACGGGGTGGTGCGCATTGTATGGGTGTGTGTTACATTACATTCACTAGTAGCAGTGAGAAAAACATCACGGGGTGGTGCGGATTGTATGGGTGTGTGTTACATTACATTCACTAGTAGCAGTGAGAAAAACATCACGGGGTGGTGCGCATTGTATGGGTGTGTGTTACATTACATTCACTAGTAGGAGTGAGAAAAACATCACGGGGTGGTGCGCATTGTATGGGTGTGTGTTACATTACATTCACTAGTAGGAGTGAGAAAAACATCACGGGGTGGTGCGCATTTTATGGGTGTGTGTTACATTACATTCACTAGTAGGAGTGAGAAAATCATCACGGGGTGGTGCGCATTGTATGGGTGTGTGTTACATTACATTCACTAGTAGGAGTGAGAAAAACATCACGGGGTGGTGCGCATTGTATGGGTGTGTGTTACATTACATTCACTAGTAGCAGTGAGAAAAACATCACGGGGTGGTGCGCATTGTATGGGTGTGTGTTACATTACATTCACTAGTAGCAGTGAGAAAACATCATGGGGTGGTGCGCATTGTATGGGTGTGTGTTACATTAGATTCACTAGTAGCAGTGAGAAAAACATCACGGGGTGGTGCGCAATGTATGGGTGTGTGTTACATTAGATTCACTAGTAGCAGTGAGAAAAACATCACGGGGTGGTGCGCATTGTATGGGTGTGTGTCACATTATATTCTCTAGTAGGAGTGAGAAAAACATCACGGGGTGGTGCGCATTGATGGGTGTGTGTCACATTACATTCACTAGTAGGATTGAGAAAAACATCACGGGGTGGTGCGCATTGTACGGGTGTGTGTCACATTAGATTCACTAGTAGGAGTGAGAAAAACATAACGGGGTGGTGCGCATTGTATGGGTGTGTGTCACATTAGATTCACTAGTAGGAGTGAGAAAAACATCACGGGGTGGTGCGCATTGTATGGGTGTGTGTCACATTAGATTCACTAGTAGGAGTGAGAAAAACATCACGGGATGGTGCGCATTGTATGGGTGTGTGTCACATTAGATTCACTAGTAGCAGTGAGAAAAACATCACGGGATGGTGCGCATTGTAAGGGTGTGTGTCACATTAGATTCACTAGTAGGAGTGAGAAAAACATCACGGGTGGTGCGCATTCTATGTGTTTGTGTCACATTAGATTCACTATTAGGAGTGAGAAAAACATCACGGGGTGGTGGGCATTGTATGGGTGTGTGTTACATTACATTCACTAGTAGCAGTGAGAAAACAGCACGGGGTGGTGCGCATTGTATGGGTGTTTGTACATTACATTCACTAGTAGCAGTGAGAAAAACAGCACGGGGTGGTGCGCATTGTATGGGTGTGTGTTACATTACATTCACTAGTAGGAGTGAGAAAAACATCACGGGGTGGTGCGCATTGTATGGGTGTGTGTTACATTAGATTCACTAGTAGGAGTGAGAAATATCATCAGGGGTGGTGCGCATTGTATGGGTGTGTTTACACTACATTCACTAGTAGGAGTGAGAAAAACATCACGGGGTGGTGCGCATTGTATGGGTGTGTGTTACATTACATTCACTAGTAGGAGTGAGAAAAACATCACGGGGTGGTGCGCATTGTATGGGTGTGTGTTACATACATTCTCTAGTAGGAGTGAGAAAAACATCACGGGGTGGTGCGCATTGTATGGGTGTGTGTTACATTAGATTCACTAGTAGGATTGAGAAAAACATCACGGGGTGGTGCGCATTGTATGGGTGTGTGTTACATTAGTTTCACTAGTAGGAGTGAGAAAACATCACGGGTGGTGCGCATTGTATGGGTGTGTGTTACATAGATGCACTAGTAGGAATGAGAAAAACATCACGGGGTGGTGCGCATTGTACGGGGTGTGGTTACATTAGATTCACTAGTAGGAGTGAGAAAAACATCACGGGGTGGTGCGCATTGTACGGGTGTGTGTTACATTAGATTCACTAGTAGGAGTGAGAAAACATCAAGGGGTGGTGCGCATTGTACGGGTGTGTGTTACATTACATTCACTAGTAGGAGTGAGAAAAACATCACGGGGTAGTGCGCATTGTACGGGTGTGTGTTACATTACATTCACTAGTAGGAGTGAGAAAAACATCACGGGGTGGTGCGCATTGTATGGGTGTGTGTTACATTACATTCTCTAGTAGAGTGAGAAAAACATCACGGGGTGGTGCGCTTGTATGGGTGTGTGTTACATTAGATTCACTAGTAGGATTGAGAAAAACATCACGGGGGTGTGCGCATTGTATGGGTGTGTGTTACATTAGTTTCACTAGTAGGAGTGAGAAAAACATCACGGGGTGGTGCGCATTGTATGGGTGTGTGTTACATTAGATGCACTAGTAGGAGTGAGAAAAACATCACGGGGTGGGGCGCATTGTATGGGTGTGTGTTACATTAGATGCACTAGTAGGAGTGAGAAAAACATCACGGGGTGGTGCGCATTGTATGGGTGTGTGTTACATTAGATGCACTAGTAGGAGTGAGAAAAACATCACGGGGTGGTGCGCATTGTATGGGTGTGTGTTACATTACATTCACTAGTAGCAGTGAGAAAACATCACGGGGTGGTGCGCATTGTATGGGTGTGTGTTACATTAGATGCACTAGTAGGAGTGAGAAAAACATCACGGGGTGGTGCGCATTGTACGGGTGTGTGTTACATTAGATGCACTAGTAGGAGTGAGAAAACATCACGGGGTGGTGCGCATTGTATGGGTGTGTGTTACATTACATTCACTAGTAGGAGTGAGAAAAACATCACGGGGTGGTGCGCATTGTATGGGTGTGTGTTACATTACATTCACTAGTAGGAGTGAGAAAAACATCACGGGGTGGTGCGCATTGTATGGGTGTGTGTTACATTACATTCACTAGTAGGAGTGAGAAAAACATCACGGGGTGGTGTGCATTGTATGGGTGTGTGTTACATTAGATTCACTAGTAGGAGTGAGAAAACATCACGGGGTGGTGCGCATTGTATGGGTGTGTGTTACATTAGATTCACTAGTAGGAGTGAGAAAATCATCACGGGGTGGTGCGCATTGTATGGGTGTGTTACATTAGATTCACTAGTAGGAGTGAGAAAATCATCACGGGGTGGTCGCATTTGTATGGGTGTGTGTTACATTACATTCACTAGTAGGAGTGAGAAAACATCACGGGGTGGTGCGCATTGTATGGGTGTGTGTTACATTACATTCACTAGTAGGAGTGAGAAAAACATCACGGGGTGGTGCGCATTGTATGGGTGTGTGTTACATTACATTCACTAGTAGGAGTGAGAAAAACATCACGGGGTGGTGCGCATTGTATGGGTGTGTGTTACATTACATTCACTAGTAGGAGTGAGAAAAACATCACGGGGTGGTGCGCATTGTATGGGTGTGTGTTACATTAGATTCACTAGTAGGAGTGAGAAAATCATCACGGGTGGTGCGCATTGTATGGGTGTGTGTTACATTACATTCACTAGTAGGAGTGAGAAAAACATCACGGGGTGGTGCGCATTGTATGGGTGTGTGTTACATTAGTTTCACTAGTAGGATCGAGAAAAACTTCACGGGGTGGTGCGCATTGTATGGGTGTGTGTTACATTAGTTTCACTAGTAGGAGTGAGAAAAACATCACGGGGTGGTGCGCATTGTATGGGTGTGTGTTACATTAGATGCACTAGTAGGAATGAGAAAAACATCACGGGGTGGTGCGCATTGTATGGGTGTGTGTTACATTAGATTCACTAGTAGGAGTGAGAAAAACATCACGGGGTGGTGCGCATTGTACGGGTGTGTGTTACATTAGATTCACTAGTAGGAGTGAGAAAAACATCACGGGATGGTGCGCATTGTACGGGTGTGTGTTACATTACATTCACTAGTAGGAGTGAGAAAAACATCACGGGGCGGTGCGCATTGTACGGGTGTGTGTTACATTACATTCACTAGTAGGAGTGAGAAAACATCACGGGGTGGTGCGCATTGTATGGGTGTGTGTTACATTACATTCTCTAGTAGGAGTGAGAAAAACATCACGGGGTGGTGCGCATTGTATGGGTGTGTGTTACATTACATTCTCTAGTAGGATTGAGAAAAACATCACGGGGTGGTGCGCATTGTATGGGTGTGTGTTACATTAGTTTCACTAGTAGGAGTGAGAAAAACATCACGGGGTGGTGCGCATTGTATGGGTGTGTGTTACATTAGATGCACTAGTAGGAGTGAGAAAAACATCACGGGGTGGGGCGCATGTATGGGTGTGTGTTACATTAGATGCACTAGTAGGAGTGAGAAAAACATCACGGGGTGGTGCGCATTGTATGGGTGTGTGTTACGTTAGATGCACTAGTAGGAGTGAGAAAAACATCACGGGTGGTGCGCATTGTATGGGTGTGTGTTACATTACATTCACTAGTAGCAGTGAGAAAAACATCACGGGGTGGGTGCGCATTGTATGGGTGTGTGTTACATTAGATGCACTAGTAGGAGTGAGAAAACATCACTGGGTGGTGCGCATTGTACGGGTGTGTGTTACATTAGATGCACTAGTAGGAGTGAGAAAAACATCACGCGGTGGTGCGCATTGTATGGGTGTGTGTTACATTACATTCACTAGTAGCAGTGAGAAAAACATCACGGGGTGGTGCGCATTGTATGGGTGTGTGTTACATTACATTCACTAGTAGCAGTGAGAAAAACATCACGGGTGGTGCGGATGTATGGTGTGTGTTACATTACATTCACTAGTAGCAGTGAGAAAAACATCACGGGGTGGTGCGCATTGTATGGGTGTGTGTTACATTACATTCACTAGTAGGAGTGAGAAAAACATCACGGGGTGGTACGCATTGTATGGGTGTGTGTTACATTACATTCACTAGTAGGAGTGAGAAAAACATCACGGGGTGGTGCGCATTTTATGGGTGTGTGTTACATTACATTCACTAGTAGGAGTGAGAAAATCATCACGGGGTGGTGCGCATTGTATGGGTGTGTGTTACATTACATTCACTAGTAGGAGTGAGAAAAACATCACGGGGTGGTGCGCATTGTATGGGTGTGTGTTACATTACATTCACTAGTAGCAGTGAGAAAAACATCACGGGGTGGTGCGCATTGTATGGGTGTGTGTTACATTACATTCACTAGTAGCAGTGAGAAAAACATCACGGGGTGGTGCGCATTGTATGGGTGTGTGTTACATTAGATTCACTAGTAGCAGTGAGAAAAACATCACGGGGTGGTGCGCATTGTATGGGTGTGTGTTACATTAGATTCACTAGTAGCAGTGAGAAAAACATCACGGGGTGGTGCGCATTGTATGGGTGTGTGTCACATTATATTCACTAGTAGGAGTGAGAAAAACATCACGGGGTGGTGCGCATTGTATGGGTGTGTGTCACATTACATTCACTAGTAGGATTGAGAAAAACATCACGGGGTGGTGCGCATTGTACGGGTGTGTGTCACATTAGATTCACTAGTAGGAGTGAGAAAAACATAACGGGGTGGTGCGCATTGTATGGGTGTGTGTCACATTAGATTCACTAGTAGGAGTGAGAAAAACATCACGGGGTGGTGCGCATTGTATGGGTGTGTGTCACATTAGATTCACTAGTAGGAGTGAGAAAAACATCACGGGATGGTGCGCATTGTATGGGTGTGTGTCACATTAGATTCACTAGTAGCAGTGAGAAAAACATCACGGGATGGTGCGCATTGTAAGGGTGTGTGTCACATTAGATTCACTAGTAGGAGTGAGAAAAACATCACGGGGTGGTGCGCATTCTATGTGTTTGTGTCACATTAGATTCACTAGTAGGAGTGAGAAAAACATCACGGGGTGGTGGGCATTGTATGGGTGTGTGTTACATTACATTCACTAGTAGCAGTGAGAAAAACAGCACGGGGTGGTGCGCATTGTATGGGTGTTTGTTACATTACATTCACTAGTAGCAGTGAGAAAAACAGCACGGGGTGGTGCGCATTGTATGGGTGTGTGTTACATTACATTCACTAGTAGGAGTGAGAAAAACATCACGGGGTGGTGCGCATTGTATGGGTGTGTGTTACATTAGATTCACTAGTAGGAGTGAGAAAATCATCACGGGGTGGTGCGCATTGTATGGGTGTGTGTTACACTACATTCACTAGTAGGAGTGAGAAAAACATCACGGGGTGGTGCGCATTGTATGGGTGTGTGTTACATTACATTCACTAGTAGGAGTGAGAAAAACATCACGGGGTGGTGCGCATTGTATGGGTGTGTGTTACATTACATTCTCTAGTAGGAGTGAGAAAAACATCACGGGGTGGTGCGCATTGTATGGGTGTGTGTTACATTAGATTCACTAGTAGGATTGAGAAAAACATCACGGGGTGGTGCGCATTGTATGGGTGTGTGTTACATTAGTTTCACTAGTAGGAGTGAGAAAAACATCACGGGGTGGTGCGCATTGTATGGGTGTGTGTTACATTAGATGCACTAGTAGGAATGAGAAAAACATCACGGGGTGGTGCGCATTGTACGGGTGTGTGTTACATTAGATTCACTAGTAGGAGTGAGAAAAACATCACGGGGTGGTGCGCATTGTACGGGTGTGTGTTACATTAGATTCACTAGTAGGAGTGAGAAAAACATCACGGGGTGGTGCGCATTGTACGGGTGTGTGTTACATTACATTCACTAGTAGGAGTGAGAAAAACATCACGGGGTAGTGCGCATTGTACGGGTGTGTGTTACATTACATTCACTAGTAGGAGTGAGAAAAACATCACGGGGTGGTGGCCATTGTATGGGTGTGTGTTACATTACATTCTCTAGTAGGAGTGAGAAAAACATCACGGGGTGGTGCGCATTGTATGGGTGTGTGTTACATTAGATTCACTAGTAGGATTGAGAAAAACATCACGGGGTGGTGCGCATTGTATGGGTGTGTGTTACATTAGTTTCACTAGTAGGAGTGAGAAAAACATCACGGGGTGGTGCGCATTGTATGGGTGTGTGTTACATTAGATGCACTAGTAGGAGTGAGAAAAACATCACGGGGTGGGGCGCATTGTATGGGTGTGTGTTACATTAGATGCACTAGTAGGAGTGAGAAAAACATCACGGGGTGGTGCGCATTGTATGGGTGTGTGTTACATTAGATGCACTAGTAGGAGTGAGAAAAACATCACGGGGTGGTGCGCATTGTATGGGTGTGTGTTACATTACATTCACTAGTAGCAGTGAGAAAAACATCACGGGGTGGTGCGCATTGTATGGGTGTGTGTTACATTAGATGCACTAGTAGGAGTGAGAAAAACATCACGGGGTGGTGCGCATTGTACGGGTGTGTGTTACATTAGATGCACTAGTAGGAGTGAGAAAAACATCACGGGGTGGTGCGCATTGTATGGGTGTGTGTTACATTACATTCACTAGTAGCAGTGAGAAAAACATCACGGGGTGGTGCGCATTGTATGGGTGTGTGTTACATTACATTCACTAGTAGCAGTGAGAAAAACATCACGGGGTGGTGCGGATTGTATGGGTGTGTGTTACATTACATTCACTAGTAGCAGTGAGAAAAACATCACGGGGTGGTGCGCATTGTATGGGTGTGTGTTACATTACATTCACTAGTAGGAGTGAGAAAATCATCACGGGGTGGTGCGCATTGTATGGGTGTGTGTTACATTACATTCACTAGTAGGAGTGAGAAAAACATCACGGGGTGGTGCGCATTGTATGGGTGTGTGTTACATACATTCACTAGTAGCAGTGAGAAAAACATCACGGGTGGTGCGCATTGTATGGGTGTGTGTTACATTACATTCACTAGTAGCAGTGAGAAAAACATCACGGGGTGGTGCGCATTGTATGGGTGAGTGTTACATTAGATTCACTAGTAGCAGTGAGAAAACATCACGGGGTGGTGCGCATTGTATGGGTGTGTGTTACATTAGATTCACTAGTAGCAGTGAGAAAAACATCACGGGGTGGTGCGCATTGTATGGGTGTGTGTCACATTATTTCACTAGTAGGAGTGAGAAAACATCACGGGGTGGTGCGCATTGTATGGGTGTGTGTCACATTACATTCACTAGTAGGATTGAGAAAAACATCACGGGGTGGTGCGCATTGTACGGGTGTGTGTCACATTAGATTCACTAGTAGGAGTGAGAAAAACATCACGGGGTGGTGCGCATTGTATGGGTGTGTGTCACATTAGATTCACTAGTAGGAGTGAGAAAAACATCACGGGGTGGTGCGCATTGTATGGGTGTGTGTCACATTAGATTCACTAGTAGGAGTGAGAAAAACATCACGGGATGGTGCGCATTGTATGGGTGTGTGTCACATTAGATTCACTAGTAGCAGTGAGAAAAACATCACGGGATGGTGCGCATTGTAAGGGTGTGTGTCACATTAGATTCACTAGTAGGAGTGAGAAAAACATCACGGGGTGGTGCGCATTCTATGGGTTTGTGTCACATTAGATTCACTAGTAGGAGTGAGAAAAACATCACGGGGTCGTGGGCATTGTATGGGTGTGTGTCACATTACATTCACTAGTAGCAGTGAGAAAAACATCACGGGGGTGTGCGCATTGTATGGGTGAGTGTTACATTACATTCACTAGTAGCAGTGAGAAAAACATCACGGGGTGGTGCGCATTGTATGGGTGTGTGTTACATTAGTTTCACTAGTAGGATTGAGAAAAACATCACGGGGTGGTGCGCATTGTATGGGTGTGTGTTACATTAGTTTCACTAGAAGGAGTGAGGAAAAACATCACGGGGGGGTGCGCATTTTATGGGTGTGTGTTACATTAGATGCACTAGTAGGAATGAGAAAAACATCAGTGGGGTTGTGCGCATTGTATGGGTGTGTGTTACATTACATTCACTAGTAGCAGTGAGAAAAACATCACGGGGTGGTGCGCATTGTATGGGTGTGTGTTACATTACATTCACTAGTAGCAGTGAGAAAAACAGCACGGGGTGGTGCGCATTGTATGGGTGTGTGTTACATTACATTCACTAGTAGCAGTGAGAAAAACATCACGGGGTGGTGCGCATTGTATGGGTGTGTGTTACGTTAGATTCACTAGTAGCAGTGAGAAAAACATCACGGGGTGGTGCGCATTGTATGGGTGTGTGTTACATTAGATTCACTAGTAGCAGTGAGAAAAACATCACGGGGTGGTGCGCATTGTATGGGTGTGTGTTACATTAGATTCACTAGTAGCAGTGAGAAAAACATCACGGGGTGGTGCGCATTGTATGGGTGTGTGTTACATTAGATTCACTAGTAGCAGTGAGAAAAACATCACGGGGTGGTGCGCATTGTATGGGTGTGTGTTACATTAGATTCACTATTAGCAGTGAGAAAAACACGGGGTGGTGCGCATTGTATGGGTGTGTGTTACATTAGATTCACTAGTAGGAGTGAGAAAAACATCACGGGGTGGTGCGCATTGTATGGGTGCGTGTTACATTACATTCACTAGTAGGAGTGAGAAAAACATCACGGGGTGGTGAGCATTGTATGGGTGTGTGTTACATTACATTCACTAGTAGGAGTGAGAAAAACATCATGGGGTGGTGCGCATTGTCTGGGTGTGTGTTACATTACATTCACTAGTAGGAGTGAGAAAAACATCACGGGGTGGTGCGCATTGTATGGGTGTGTGTTACATTAGTTTCACTAGTAGGAGTGAGAAAAACATCACGGGGTGGTGCGCATTGTACGGGTATGTGTCACATTAGATTCACTAGTAGGAGTGAGAAAAACATCACGGGGTGGTGCGCATTGTATGGGTGTGTGTCACATTAGATTCACTAGTAGGAGTGAGAAAAACATCACGGGGTGGTGCGCATTGTATGGGTGTGTGTCACATTAGATTCACTAGTAGGAGTGAGAAAAACATCACGGGGTGGTGCGCATTGTATGGGTGTGTGTCACATTAGATTCACTAGTAGGTGTGAGAAAAACATCACGGGATGGTGCGCATTGTATGGGTGTGTGTCACATTAGATTCACTAGTAGCATTGAGAAAACATCACGGGGTGGTGCGCATTGTATGGGTGTGTGTCACATTAGATTCACTAGTAGGAGTGAGAAAAACATCACGGGGTGGTGCGCATTCTATGGGTTTGTGTCACATTAGATTCACTAGTAGGAG